>NW_028288923.1:659444-989166 GCF_059628265.1 Tinamus guttatus
CAGTTGGGAAATGCATAGCCTAGGAATTGTGTATAGTTGCTATATACAATTCCATGCTCTAACCCCTATATGTCTTATAATATGTTTGTGTGTGTATATGTATGCATAGATATGTATATATATCTAGCAGCTGTCATTGCAGTGTGGAAGTATTTAACTGACACAAAAACTATTCAGTTAAATTAAAAAAGAAGTAGAAGCTAACAAGATTGAAGTAAATACCCAATGATGGACAGTCAGATACTCATTAACAATGTCTTCAAACCATAATCAGTTAGCCTTGGAGGACACATTTTATCTTGCTCTTGGCTAACCTTTCTGCCCACAAGTGATTTGCACTCTTATTGAAGAAGGTTGGTAGCAGAACGGATAATAACAAGACTGACGATGCCCTGTGGTCTTGAAGGTCACAAACTGGACTCGGGGATAGCAAACCTGGAGCTTAGAGCCGAAAACAACAAAGAGTTAAGGGTCGGGGCTATTGTATGCTACAGCATTAAAGACAATAAATACTTATTTTAAGCGAAAAGGTAGAAAAACATATTTGAGACTCTTTGTTTTCTCTCATGCAGAGATCTGCTTACAGTTTTTTTTTTTTTTTTTTAATAGTGGGTAGTACACATAACTTCAATTATCGCTGTGGAGAAACACCGATTAGAGAAAATGCAACATAAAATATGAATGCTGCTGCTTAATCACAGTGTCACTCCTACCTTGCTGTAATGTTTTGGCTTTGATAATACTGTAAGGTATCAAAGGCAGTTTTTGAATGAATTAAGACTGACAGCATGGGCAGTTGCTGAACTAGTCAGATAGATACTGTTAGTGTTATACCCATATGGTGATACTGCTTCTAACCTGCAAATCCCTCTTGGGTTGTAGCCCTCCTCTGCTTCTCAGGAGAGAAATAAATCATGACATGCTTGAGGTTGCTTTAGTTTTATAGCTATTTTCTGTAGGTCCACCCTCAGAATGGGTTATTAAACTGGTGAGTTTATGAAGACTTTGTGGAAGGTGTCGTATGTGGCTGGAGGCAGCAGTTCGTGGGGCTGGTGTCGTTACAGCTTCTTAGTTAAAAGCAGCAGCTGGCACTGAATGGTTGCCACGTTCTTCAGGCGTTATATATCACAGACTTGTATTTCAGTGTCAGCAGTTGCAGACCACAAGGAGCCATCCCTGTTTCTTCTTTTCACCCTGTTGTATTCAGTGCACCCTGTTGTGTTTAGTTTTATTTACTCGCTTATATGTTTTAATAACATGCTGACTAAGTTTATTAGATGTAATAGGATTATATGGGTTATGTATATCACAGTCACCTTTGGATGGTTGTCTTTCCTTAGCTTTAGAATTTAACTCGAATTGTATTTTTCTGTTTTTATGTGAAACAATGACTAACAGAAGTTTAATTGATCTTTTTTTTTTCCTGTTTAAAATATATATTTTAAGAAGACTATTTTTCCTCTTAAATAATGAAGAGTAAATGAGGGCCTGTACAGCTCTTTCCTGTGATGTTTAATTGGCATGGGAAAGTTATCTTTGGAGATCATTTGTGACAGGGCATCAATTAGTGTCAAACCTAGTAAGTAGGAGATGGATTTGTGCTCATAAATTTTTAAAGAGGGCAAACTATTCAGATTGGAATCCCACTATCCATGAATGGATTCTAAAGGGTTCCCTGAAGAATATACCTGGATATCACTAAACAAAAGAAGACTGACTGAAAATACCTTAATGTGGAGATGTACACATGCCGTTCCTAGGGGATTTAGTAGGCGTTCCTTTCTGCATCACTTCTGGAATTCTACTTTATTTATTTGTACATAAATCTGGAAGCCTCAGATCTGACTTCCCTTCCACAGAAGGAGGAGGGCGCTGCTTTGGCCAAGCCACCGTTCCTGTCTGACTTCAGTAGTGCTTAACTGGAGATTGGCTAAGACTGAGTTCGTGTTGGCTGTGATGCTTAAGTGCAGTTTAATAATGCTTAGATACCATGCAGCAGTACTGCAGATGATGAAACACCTTTGTAAAGGGTGTTGAATACCGCTCTTTAACGCGGGTGTTTTTAAAGGTGCTGAGCTGGTACTGTACCCATCCAGTTGGATGGTACCGTACCCATCCAGCTCCAAGTTGTTGGAACTTTGTTAGTGCAGTGATGGACGTGTCTAGATTTGTTCTGTGTCTGAATTTGGTCCGAAACCTGACAGTTATTAACTTTAACATGACTTTTCTCTCTTTTCAATCCCTAACTTTAGGTACTCCTGTTAATTAAAATCCATAATATGACAGACTGGTGGATTTTTACAATGTAAAATGTCAATTATCCTATTTTTGAATGTATTTGAAATAATAAACGAACTCATCAAACCATGAAGTCTCCAACTAAACAGATGTCTGTGATGTAAATGGGTAGGAAGAGTTAGCACCCTAATTCCTTCAAACATTTGTCAGGCTTCAAAAGATCTTAATACTTGAACTCTTAGGTTTGTTAAGATTTGCCCATTTAAAAAAATGTTTTGGATGTCCCTCTGCATGCCAGTTTTGCTTGGCAAGATGTCAGTAGGCTGTTGTCCTCAGGCAGTGCACTGAGTGCACTGAATGCACTGCTTCTTTAGTATAATGTATATCATTCAATGTATATAAAGAGACATAGAAACTCAGTATTCATTGCAAATTCAGGCCCCTAAGTACCAACCTGATATTTCACTGTAATTTTTTCTTAAAACTGTTGTTCTTTGTAAAGTGCTAGGTAGTGCTACTAACAATTTATTTTTTTCCTCACAGTTTTAGTATAAAGACTAAAAACAAGTAACTGCAAGAATGACTTGTGAAGTGAAGGGGTGTTTTTCTTTTGGTCAGTCTGTACCAGCAGGCAGTTAGAAGGTGCCCAGCGTTTGAGCAAACTGAGATACATTTTTCAGGCCTTTGATCTTTGCTGAACTAGTGTAGCTCTTTAGAAACCTCTTCTATTATTAACTCTCTCAGCTTCAACTAATTCAGGACCAGCAATGTCAAATCACTTTGTGATATGGCTTGCCTACAATATTAAATTTTCAGCAGCTGCCTTTTTAATCAGGTGACAGTTCAAAAGCCTCTAGTTGGCTCACGTTTAAGGCATCCGGTTGCAATTGCTTTAGAACTACTTTGTGCCTGCATATTGTGTATTTACACACATGCATGCACACACAAGGGTGAACCAAAGCATAGTACTATTAATACTGGAATTTTGTGAGTTTCAGGGATGATGATGTCTGAAGTGACTTTTGGATAGAAATAGACTTTTTTTTTTAGAAAAAATTATTATTAATAGGACCCTGCCTCCAAGTTGCTGAACGCCTTGAAGTGTTCAAACAGTCATCTGTCTTTTTCTCCAGGGTCTTTCAGGCACACTCCATTCTGCATTTGCAAAGTGTTCAGGAAAAAGGCGTAAGAAAAAAGCAGATGGACTGGCTCTTGATGAAAATGGTCAGGCAGAATTTTGATGTCTGTTTTTGTGTACAGACAATGATGTCTGTACTGTATCGGAGGTTTATAAAGCCCTGTAAGGCATGGTTAAAACACTGCAAACAGGGAGAATATAGTGTGCCTCACACTGAAGAGGAATGGGACAGTTGGAAGGAGCATTTTTTCCCTCTTCTGATACCCTCTGCCCCAGAGGTATATTTCGTTTTGTCCTTGAAAATTACGTGAACAAGGTACCTAGTGCACTGTTACTTTTAGATATTGGTGATGTAGATAACTATGTTTGTTTAGAAACTTTAGCTGTTTCTGGAGCAACACTTCCCCTGATGAGAAATTATGTAAGAGGAATCTTTGTGTAGCACCGAGGAAGTCTCTCCTCTCTGTTGTGCTTTGAGCAGTAGGCAGAAGCACAGTTGACTAGTACTAATTTATTGGGGGGGCTAAGCTGAGGTTGTGGAGACAACTGAAGATTTGAGAACCAGGGGAAGATGGCAGTACTGAGTTAAAGGTGTGGAAACTAAATAGGATCTCTGAAGAACCTCTGCTCAAGCAGCATCAGGAGAGCATGTTCCCCAGAACCATGCTCAGTTTTGAATCCCTTTAATGAGGGAGACCCCACAACCTGTCTTGGTAACACAATGAAGTTGTGTTTTCCTATGTCCAGGTGGAATTTCCTGCCTTTCAGTTTGTCCTGTCGTTGGCCATTACTAAGAGGAGTTTGGTTTCATCTTCCTTATGCCCTCCCATTGCATATTTATAAACACTAATAAAATCCTTCTAATGCTTCTCTTCTCTAAGATAAACAGATCTTGCATGCTCAGTCCTCACATGAGGAGCACTGTGCTTCATTAAAATCAGGTGAACACAACATATTTTGCATGTAAGATCATAATCTACTATTGGGAAAATAACTGGGACTTTATTCAAATAAAAATTTCAGCTTCATGCATTATTTGTCTGTATTAATACAAATATATACATTCTTAAATATATACAATACAATGTATACAAATATATACGTTCATCAGCATGTCTTCAGCTGTGGAGCTGTGTTGTTCCTGAGTCAGCAGACTATCACTTGAGTGGTAATTAATCCCTTTCTCACTGTCACCCCAAAACTTACTGATGCTTTCTGTCACCATTTGAAATCAGTGTATAAACTGAGTGAGATGACTAGTCCAGCTCCTGTTCCAAACATTGCAGAATGTTGGTGAATCTAATGTTGTGAAAGAGGACCTTTTAGCAGGGTTTTCCTATCAAACAGGAAAAAGCATGTCAGGAGATACCTGAGGCCCTAGAAGGATGTGCTTACATCTGTCATTTCACTTCTATTCACTGAATTTTCTTTCTCTGTGCCTCAAGCAGCTAGAAACAGTTTTAAGCTTCATGGGAAAGGTCCAAAAGGATTTGGGTTTTGTACGTGGTGATAAGCAGCGTTAGCATGTACTACTGATGTAGCAAGCTCTTAGTTACGTGCTTCTCAAGAAAGGGGTATTCCTGCTGCTGTAGAGCTGCTGTCCATGTGAGAACTTCATGACCAGAAATAAGGCAGAGTTTTGCCAGAAAATAAGAAGAATGTGGATGCTTAAGCTTTAGTTTCTCAGTCAAAAAGAGAGAGCAGGTCTTGATAGCCTGGTGAGCATATATGATGCCTATCTAGCACCTTGGGAGTGGAGACAGGTCCATAGCACGACTGTGCTTACCTGTGGCAGGGATTGTCTGAATTGAGAGTTCCAGACGGTTCCTAACAAGGGAAGCTGAGCTCTGAAGTCTGAGCAACCTGCTTTGTGGCTGCGGGTGATGCCGTGGCCTGTGTACGGCAGTGTTGGAACCTCCTCGAAATCGCTTTGCCCTCCTCTGAACACCCTAGTGCTGAGGACTCTGTTCCAACAGAAAGCAGCAGAGCTGGAAGGCAGCGTAGTGCAGCGGGCAGCACGCAAGGGCAGTTGTGCAGTCTGTAACAATCTGGTGGCCACCAGAGTGGTGTTCTTGGCAAGCCACCTTTGTGCAATTTTTCTGTTTGCAGCAAGCGAATATTGATGTTGGCTTTCTTTGCAAGGAGTTTTCAACTCTACTTATGAAATGTTATAAAAGTTCAATATTATTACCTTCTTATAGTAGTAACAACATCAAGTATCAGCAATGAGCATAAGCATGTGTATGGAGCTTGGGAAAAATCAGTGTTTTTGTAACTGAATTTGGTAAATTCTCATCTTTCCCTATTATAGAAATTTACAGAACTGTATTATCGTATTAGCAATATTGTATTAGCAATATGAAATGAAATAGCAAAGATGCTTTTGGTCTGAGAAGCCTTTGGAACAGTTTTGGAATAATGTGGAGCATCTCTGTAAGCTTCTGGTGAGTTTGCAGAACTGTGTTATTTATGTATGTTTTTTTTTTTTAACATAAAAGGAACCTTACATTCCTTATCTTTTATGTCTTCTGTAATTTATACAATTATGGGCACTGCAAGTGCAGATGAACATCTTCAGTTTATCTTAATGCTTAGTATCTGAGGGATTTAATTTCCAACAAGCACTGACTGAAGGAGGTTTCAAAACTTAGGATGACTTTCATTTAATGACTTCATGAGCGAGATAAGTTTCAAGAGCTAATTTCTTTCTGGATTTGTTCTTAAATTCTGAAGGAAATGCAAGATTTTGTTCTGAATGTGGGGTAACTGGAAAATTACAGTCAGGAAATACAGCACACAGTTATCCAAAATTGGCTCTCAAAAATCACAGAAATCTTTTGCTGTGTCTTGACAAAAATTCTACCATTTCCAGATGTTGTTTCTTTATAAACTGACATCTTAATCCAGGAATGCTATGAAGATGTTATTTAAAATAAAAAGAAAAAAAAGATACATTTTCTTAGATTTATCTGTTAGGCAATATCGCACAGGCCAAGACTTTTATGTTAGAACATCATAAACTAGTGTTAGAATTAATAATAAAATAGGATATTGTGCCTGCCAAGCCCCCAGAACCAGTCAGGAGAATCTCAGGCTTTCTCAGGTTTCCATCTCATGAAATTCTTACCCTGTGCTGCTTACCATGGTGCAGCCCGTTCACCGCTGCTGCGTCTGCGCGTGACCTGCGAGCGAGGAGCCACGTCCTGGCGATGGAAAGTGCTGCGTTTGTTCAGAAATGTGTGCTACACTGACCAGCTCTCCTGTCAAACTCTTTGCTTGTTCATAAATTAAGTGGTTTTAGTTTTGCTTTTGCCTTTTGGAGCTCAGTTTGTAAGTGGGTCAGTCTTCCCTTGGAGTTACCACAAGGCAGGAAGCCCCGTGAGAGCTGGCCCTGGTTGAGGGCAGAGCCGACCTGGGCAGGCCACAGAAAAGCTGTGGGCCCCGGGGTGGTGCCGAAAGCTGGAGAAGGGGAAGGGCAGCAAATGGCCTGAGCCCAAGGAAATCTGCCTGGAATACAGCAGAGAGCTCAGAGGAAGAAGAGAGGATGTGGTTTTTACATGTGGCCCTCTACCCATCTGTGAGATGCATTCAAAAAAAGGAGAAATTAGTTCAGCACTCTGCTGATTTTTGTACTTCTCTACTATCTGTAGTAGTCTCAATGGAAGGCCTAACAACAGGTTAATTGGGCAAGTAAACCCTTCATATCTACCAGGCTTTGCCTGTGCAGTTTTAAGCCAGCCTCTTGATGGGCTCACGGCTGTGGGCTCCTTAGTCCAAAAGCCCAGCAAAGAGGGGTTGTCCCCTGTGTTTATGGGAGCCCGTTGCTGTTCCTCCTCCATGCATACAGGATACTGCATCCTGAATGTCTTGTGATATTGCAGGCTAATTCTCTGATGCTCTCTTCAGGTCTAATCCCAAGAGAAGTTCTGACTAGACTGGAAATAGCTGTCTAGGATCTCTCCTTCAGGCGTGCTTCATCAAAACAGGCTGTGTCCCAATTAAAAATAAAAAAAATATTTGGCAATTTGTAATATAGCATATAATGCATACTGCATTATCTCTTGTGTAAGGTTTCCTGATAATGGAATTGCCAAAAAGCCTCTTGAAATATCTCTCTTAGAAAAATTCTGTCAGACTGTATTTTATGCTTGTGTTGCTCTGTGTTTGATGTGTGCTCAGTCATAAGATTGCTCAGGGATCAACCCTGCTGAAAATAATTTAGAGCTCCACATAGCTTTTAAGTTGTGCATGGAGTACCCAGCACCTTTTCTTTAGTCTTTGTTCTCTCAACTTTTTTTTTACTTTCTTTATTTTCCCCAGTTATTTCACCTTCCCTAGATCCCCATGGATTACAGCTTCAGACGATGAGTCTAATCCCTGTGTTAGTGAGAAAAACAATGAAACCAACATTGCAGAGATTACAGTAGAATGCTAGCCCAACTGAGGACACGAGGAGGAGCTGCTCCTGGCTTCTGAAGGAGTTTCTCATAAGGAATAGTGTTTCACTTAATTAAGAGAGTATGTTTAAAAGAGTAGATGTGCTTCAAAGCATTCCACAGATGCATGCTGGTCCTTACTCTGTAAGGATCGAAGTACAGATGTTATCTGGGATTCTCCCCTTTAGCTGAGTATTCTGTGCTGCTGCAAGGGATATTACTCTCTTAAAGCAAGAGCCAAGTTTGCTGAAATGGCTGAATAATGTCTGAAGCTGATCTTTTTCAGAAAATGCACAGAAAGAGAGCAATGAATTATCTGTTATGAAACTGCTGCAATTGGACTGAAGATTAAGAAATAGATGATACGTTTGATGAAATGAAGTTGTGATTATGTTATGGAGGAGTAAGAGGCTCTTACTGCAGCAAGATTTGCTCAACCCATTAAATAACAAAGCAAATACCATCAGGAATTGTGAGTGCTTAAAAGGTCTCCAAGTACCTGCTCTGCTCATGTCCCTGTATGTGCAGCATCATCCTCATGCAAGTTCTGCATTTGTCTTCAGTCTTTTGAACAGGTTAAACAACAGAAAAGAACAAATTTCAAGACTCTTGTTTTCTTTCAAAGTTCTGTTAAAATACTTCTATATTAAATTGGTATTCTTTAAGTTTTGCTTTAATGACTCTGAAATCTAGAGAGTAGGGGATCACATACTTTCAGTAGACAGAAATTGAAAAGGGGAAAAATACTGTGAACTGGGAATCTTATTGATCCCTCACGTGTAGGGGTCACTAACCTGCTGAATGATCACGTACTCGAGCTGTAACTGTACGACTGGAGCCCACTGCAATTTAAAAGTTGTAGCAGCTCTGCCAAACCTAGATGTCTTTTTCCTATTGTGATTCCTGTAACCTCCAGCTGTTCCCCTTTTGCACTGTTTCAGTATTTACTGCTTTAACACAATATTGGTAGCACTGAAAACAGTATTATACAGTTTTGTTTAGCTTGTAATATATCTTTTTATAATGAATTGCTTGTTTGTTGTCCTTAGTAAAGGATTTTCCTGCTTGATGATATATCAAGCTTCAGAAACTCATCTTAAACTGTTACAACATTGCATGTGACCCACGAAGATTATGGCAAGCATTTTATTAAGTTATTGAAAAGCTTTTTTTCAATTAATTCATTTTTTGAAGTGGGATTTATTTCTAATCTCTATCTTTAAGTCTACTTAACATATACAAAGTATGTAACGCTCTTCAAGAGAACTTTCTAGGAAAACTAAAAAGAAGAGCCACTGAATTATTCATAAAATAGTACTCGAGATATCTGGTAAATAATGGATAGATAAAGTATCAGCAGGTATCCTTTAAAATAACTTAATAGAGCAGCAACTGATACCGTTGTGTGATGTTACTTCTGGGGAGAGATATTAACAACAAATGCTGGCTCTGTTTTTCTATTGCAGGCTTACAAAAATCATAGTGAAATTGTTACATAAGTACATGTAGTAGTTAAGAATGAAAACTTCATAATTATTGGCTTTTATGTTTAAAGCAAATGTAAGCAAAATCTGTTCTACTCCTTTACTGGAATTTCAAATTGGCATTTAAAATCTTAAAGGCAATATACTAAATCTTTACTTTGCATAAAAAAGGGGGCAAAACCTTATTTGTTAAAAATGTTTTGTCCTTTATGGGTATTGGGAAGGAATAGTTTCCTACGATATATGTACTAGAGGTCTGGTCAGGAGACCTAGCTGCCATTCAATATAAAAATTGAATTAATTCTATTCTGGAATAGAATTCCAGAAGGCAAACAAGAAGATAGATTTTTTTAATATGAAATTTATTTTATGTGTAGCTTTATGATTTAAAACTTGGACTTATTTTATCACTCTGTCAGTTGAGAACATAAGCTACATATTTTTATGCCTGTCACTCTGTAGGTATGAATAAAAATGTAGATACTCTGAATTGTACCTTTGTGGATACAGAATACTGCTATGAAAGTATTTGGGCTCCTCCCCAAATTATTCTACAATGCAAATTGGAAGAGCTTATTCTATGTAAATATGGAACCTAGGAATAGAAATGAGTAATAACACAAATGATTAATATAGGGGGAACGATCCAGCCTGAGTGTTGAATGCTCTTTCATGACTTTTGTATGCATGAATGTGGGTTGAAGAAAATGCCACTTACTAAAACAAAGCCATTTGTTCTGCTCTTTTCATAGAACAACCATCTGCTTGAAATAAGTCAAGAATTTGGAAGAACTTCCTTTCCCTACCTTATGTTGTGAAGAGAGGGCATAGGTTACTGCTTCGGGATGCTGTATTTATGGCATACACCCTTACTGCAGCCGTCCTGGTTTAACCTAAGCAGAAAGACAGATTTTTTTTTTTGTCTCGGGGAGTTAGGTGTTTAGTTCCTTCTGCTTTTCGCTTGCCAGACTTAGTGACTGAAAAGCTACATGACAGGCAGACCAATCTGGCACAGCAAATTAAAATCCCATTGGGGATGCCAGTGTAAGTCTACAGAAAAACAGTGTGTACTCTGAGATGCTAAAAGAGGTGCAACACTTCAGCCACTTGGGTTTCACTTGGGTAGCAAAGAGGAGCTGAAACTAGGAATGTGGTCATAGTGCAGTTCTGTTTGGGTTGCACATATCTTAAAATAATCTCTTATTATCGCAATGCCTTCTGTGTCATCACTTCTGAATAAATAATACATGTTTGCATCCACACCTAGGGAAATGAGTGTTTTGCATGTGCAGTACCAACACGGTGTCCTCCTCATTTCACACTACCATGCATGAAAAGTGAATTAGAGCAAGGAAAGGGGCAACCTGGTATCCTGTGCTGTGACTCGTGATGGGCTTCTGGGTATGTGTAGACAGCTGCTGTTTATTCCTATCTTGCATATTGCAGTGTTCTCAATTTTCCTCCCACACAAAGTTGTATTCTTGTATTCGGTTGAAAGGGCACTTAGAAAGCAGTATGTCACTTTACTCATGATTACAGTCAGCACAACAGAGAATATATATTTTCAAGACATGCAGTGCAACATCAAATATATTTGGAGTTCAGGTTAGTAAGTATTAAGGCCAGAAGAGTGCAGCAAATCTATTGGGACTATTTTTTTTTTTTAATTGTCTAAATGTGCCATCTTTCTCTTAAATCATTAGAAAGTACTTGTTTTTATTATTTATTTTCATAGTGCTCACCACTTTATTCCTGTCTCTCCTGGTTCACTGTGCAGTGTGTGACTCTGTGGAGAGCTTGGTGGGTGTCCGGAAAGTGGTGTCACCATCCTGGCTGGATGATGCACCTGAACTGATCCTCGCTGACCCTTCTTTGGCTGTGTTTAACTATTAGCTCAGATGGGGCACTGTGCTGGCATGACGAGTGCACCAAGTCACTTTATTTTGATGAGCTAAACAGATTGAGCTTCTGAAAACTAAATGTCAGGGTCTGTTTTTTCCAGCACTCAAATAACATTCTCCTGTAATGGGTCTGTGCGCTCTAGGCTTTCAAAAATGTGCTCAGAGAAGGAATTACAAGTCTGGGGTTTCCTAAATCTTAACAATCTGGGTGGAATGGCAGAAAGTGAAGTGAAATTGGGCTCCAGTCTTTTTATTCTTAGGATTTTCTATCATTATTTCCAGAAAATGATGTGTTAGACTATATTATTAGTGGGTAGGTTATTATAGGGGAGATGAATGCTGAGTAATAGTCTTTTATGTTAAAAGTTAGTCACCAGACTACTAGGCCTAACGTTCTAGAACCAGTCACCAGAACTGAATTATTACCGTTATGCTTTTTTTAATAAATGTATGCAGTAGAACCTTGACAACTTTGACTGTTACAATAACTTCCTTTTTCCATTTACTGAGTGTCTTTATAAAGCTTTCTTTGTGGTGTTTTCTCAGAGTACAGCTTTATTTTCCAAGCCTTTTATCATCTCTGATGCTTTTCTCTGAACCCTCTCTGATCTGTCCATCTCTTAAGTTTGCTGCTCCAGAATGCACATAGTCTGATTGAGATCTAATGGGATTGGATAATCGTGCTTATTTTACATACTTAGTGCTCTGACCTAAATAGCATTCTGTTTTTGTGTGACGGTGTTTATTGTTAGCTTGTATTCAGTGTATTATGCAGTGTGACATCCACCTCCATCCCTGTGAGGTGCCTGCACAGAGCCTATTCATGGGGAAAATCCTGGCGGCCTTGTCCAATTTACACTCGCGTCGTCCTCCAGCAGAGCCGTGGAACTCGGGGAGCTGCCACATGAAGAGTGAACAAAGATCGCAGGACTTGGTTCCCTGTTGGTACCCTTGTTTGTTCTTTTCAGCCGCAACTACTTGTCATTTGTTTCTATTGAATCAATTACAAATTGATTTAATTATTTCAGTCCCTGAAGGTATCTGACATCTTGCATGCTTTGTGCGGTTAGGTGTAATGGCTTGCAATGCATGCTCATTTTCCCTCCCTCTTTCCTTGTATTTACAATAGTAATTGTGGTATACCTGTGTCTTCAGTGCATACTGAGACACTTTAAACAATCTACCTGATAGTCAGGCCTTTTTAAAGCTCTACTTGTTTTTTAAAAATAAGTTTATTAAGCAAAAGAGATGAGTTGAAAAAGAATACTACGCTTCTCTGTTGGTGTTAGACAATACTTAGTGCCCCCCGCCCCTTTTCACCATCTTATTTACATGAATTCTACAAATACTTGAAATAGTTCTACTCTTTAGTGTGCACTGGTGAATATTTTGAGGGGATGATACTTAAATCAGTTGCTGAATCCTCAGCTGTCATATCAGCTGTTGGGTACAGTAGCAGTAAGAACTATGCAGTGATATCCTTGAAATATCTTTCAAGATAGCAACACTTTTATTCATTGAATTTGTAGTGTTTTTTTTTTCTTTTCCTGTTTTCTAAAGTAACGTAAACATCAAATATATATGTGTTTGGATTGTTTAAAAAAACCTTTCAAAGTTGGTCTGTTTTGGTAGGCACTCTGGTTTATCTCATATATATATATGTATATATATATATATATATATAAAAAAGAGTATTTATATATATATATATATATATATATATATATATATATGTGAAGATCAGGAAATCTGTTTGAGGTGACTGGTTAAAGAGAATGAGAGTTGCACCCAACAGTGAGATTATAGTACAGTTTTAGAAGACTAACTTATTTAAAGAACTGCTATGCTGATCTAATAGTATGGCTTTATTCATAGTATTTCCCATTATAGAAGTTTCTGTAGTGAAATATTAATACTCACAGCATCAAGAACTTTATCATGTTTTCTATTGTGAATACATGTGAATATAAAAGAAAATGTTGAGTTTATAGTTTGTGCTAAAATGATTGTTGTTACCACTACTGTAGGCAGAGATAAATGGTTCGTAAGGTGTCTCCTCGCCAGTAGGAGTATAGGTAGATATGGCAAGTATGGATTTTGCACTGGAAGCTGTAGGTGTTTTTGTTCCCCTCCCACCTCTTCGTAATCAAAAAAAAAAAAAAAAAAAAACCAATGTTGGAGGGGGTGGAATGAAAAGGGAAATTCTTGCGAAGACCTTTGGCTCTAATTAGATTTTCATTAACATTTTAGAAAAATCTATTAAACAAAGCCTCATTAGAAATGGGAGCACAAATCATGAGGATGATTAACCAATTGACTTAATTAACTTGTCTTGAACCTTCTAGACCTACTGTGGGGTTCTCACTGCCCTGAAGTGCTGGAAAGAAACACATCCAGCTGGCAGTTCAGAGCTGTCTAAGAAGCAGAAACGGGATCAGATGGTCTTGGCCTGGTTGGTGCTTTTTCAGGAGCGCTCATCAACCAGCCACACTGAACTGCCACCAACCTGCCAGCTGTAGCAGCGAAACCCACAAAGGCAGAATAAGGCACTGGGACTTGTGCCAGCTGAAAGCAGTTTTACCTTGAAAACCCTGCCTCTGGGTTGTGTGGTAGAGTAAGAAGCCAGACATGGGTAAGCTCTTATCTTTCATTTGCGTGGGAACGAAAGAGAAGGCAGCTGCTTGGTCCTGTTTGCTGCTTGCGTGCAGTAGTGTCAACACCAGGGTTCTAGCAGTAGGCTGATCCGTACAAGATCTGCCAGCAGAAAACCAAATCAAGAACAGTACTGCCAAAGCAGAAGACTTGCAGAATTACAGGAGTTGTGCTGGAGAGAGATGGATCAAGAAATTGCTTTTATTTTCACATTTGTATGATAATCGTATTACAATTTTTTAAAAATTAAAATTTGCTGTATGATTTATGTAGCGGTTATGCATATGGTATCTCAAAGCACTTTATAAAGCAAATGAACAAAAATTTAAATGCTAAGTAGATAGATGGAAATAACATCTAAACACATAGTGTTTTTTGTCCAAGATGTGTTTGGTTTCTAAATGCTATGGGATGTTTGCTTTGTGAAATCTGAGAGCACCCATGAAGGCAAAGCTTCATACAGGAGTTTGAACCTGGTTGTCTTGACAAACGTTACCGTCAATGTTTCATTCTTCAAGAAATATTATTGACATGTTATTGAAGATTCTACATGTGGTTACTCAATATTTAGGAAAAATATCTGGAAAGAAATAACTCTGAGCTTATGGGGAATGTAATGATTACAGCATAGCTATACCTTTCTGGCTTTCATCAGGATATGTATCATTTTACCTTGAGATTATAGTTCTGTCTTTTTTTTTTTTTTTCCCCCCCTCTATTCTGGAAAAGACTCTTGCCTCCTCATTAAACATGCCCTGCAAGAGCAGCGTTGTCCCATCCTTGGGGAGAGCTCTGCAAGGGTTTCTGCTGCCACATCAAATTGGGTTTTGTTTTTCTGTGATAAGCAGTGGTGGTGCCTTGCAACCTGAGTGATTAAGTACCACTGAGTTTCCTACCTCAGAAGCAAGCAGGGGCCAAATACAGTCTGAACAAATAACCTGGAGAGAAGCCCTGGTTTACACAGCAATGTGCCCGTTCTTCCTCTCTCCTTGCTGTCTCTCGCTTCCCGTCCAGTGCGATCCCTGCCCATCAGCAGTAGCATTAGTGCAGCGTCAGGCCAGTCACGGAGCTGCTGCCACAATTCCCTGGCTGTTTTCCTGCCGTTTTGTCTCCCAGGGCCGGGCGGTGCTTGTGCCAGCCGGGCCTCGGGGCGGCGGGAAGCGGGGAGCGAGGGCGGCACGAGCCGGAGCAGCCAGTTAGCGCCGCTACTGAGTGTGCAATTGCGTTCAGATGCTCTCAGCCTGAGAATTACAGTTCGCCTGTTTTACCCTACCGGGAGGGAGTAAACAACATAAACCCTTTTCTTGGCTCTGTTTAACACCTCATTCAACTTGCTGCCTGCACGGGATGTTGGCTGCATCCTTTTCTCATCCATCTGTGTAAAAGCGGGAGCAGTAGCTCCCTTGCTGCGCCCCATACTGTCATCTGTGAAAGGGAATCCAAGAGAGGGAAGCAGCTCCCTACGTAACCATCTGCACGTCCCCACACGAGCTCACCAAACAAGAATTACAGTTTGTCCCTTTCATTATTGCCTCTTGCCAGGCTTGAAGCATCTCCTTTTTAGTCTTTGCAGAGGGTTTCAAGTGCCTCTAAGAAGCAGACGTTCTGGAAACAAAACTTGTTAAGTATATATATCTACATATATTTTTAAAATCAGGGTTGTTTTCCTCATCATGTTAGTAAGGCTCTAAAGCAGTGTACTGAATCAGTATGCCTGGCTGTTGTCAACACGGCATGTTCCAGCTTTTAGGGATTTCGCTCTGGAGCGCTCATCTCAAGAGTGAATCTAGTACTAGGATCGGACATTGAAGTAATTTAGGCTTTTGTTCTCATCAGTGTTGTACAAGGTAACTTGGATATGGATGTTCAGCAAACTCTACATACATTTAGAAGAAAAAAAATTTATATCTTAATACCAAGTTTAAATTGCTTTCCTGCCTTACATTCTTTAAGTTAAATCTTTAATTTTAAGAATGTGGAAAAGTCTTCAGTTACCCTTGAAACCTATGTTTGTTTCCATATGCATATCTTTATCTTACATTGTATAATTCAGAAGGACCTGAAGCTGTACCTGAGGACACAATTAGATCACAAGTGTGGCCTATTGTAGAGATGTGTCTTGCTATCAAAAGGATAATTTGTTACTCAGAAAACTTGGAATTGGCCTCCTAGCATGCTTGGTCTTGCAGTAAGCCTAAATGTACATGATGAAATGTCCCTTTAGGTGGTGCTCATTTTATTTTCAGTTTCATAGTAAAGCTTCATGCGGTTTGTAAGGGGAAGGGTGAAGCTTAATTATTGGAATCAGGATCAGAGCACCCTCAAGCAGTGTCCTCGGCACTGTGGGCACCCTGGTGCATGTGCATCCCGGGCTTGCCAACTGCAGGCCCTGTGGTTCCTGGCATTCTGCCACAGGAGTGTCGTGTTTCTTTGTCTTGTGTTAGTAATTTGTTTGAGCTGTGCTCTCTTTGCAACTTCTTGAGAAAATGGAAAGATACTATGAAAGTCAAAAGACTCGTACCTGAGTTCTCCTGGTTGCAGAAACAGAGGACAAAATTAGCTTATATGTAAGCAGAGTTGCAGACAAAATTTTTATATTTACTTGATTGTGTGGGTCAGAATGCAAGTTATGTCAGCTGAAATTGTTTTGTTTTTGTTTACAATAGTGTTTCACACCTTATTTCAGAGGATTAATCAAATGAAAGGCCTATGTTCAGTATATAATATTATGTTCATTGGCCTAGAAAGTACAAAAATTAGAACTAACCCCCAGTGGGCACCTGGATGTGTGGTGATCCTAAATGTAGGTTAAATTTTGCTTGTTATGTATATGCAAGGACTGTAGCTGAAAATGGGGTAAATAGTCCAGCCTTTTGTTCTCAAGTAAATCATCCTCTGAAGTCCTTAAGTGAATTTGTTAGCACCAGGTAATTTTTCCTCTCCAAAAGTGGATTGTTAGAATCCAAGTGCCGTACCTGCTGATAGACTTTTGGAAAAATATAATTTAATGCTGTAGATGAGCAGCCAAAGGATACTGGCAAATTTCTGACATTACCTCCCTTGATGCATTTGTGTATTTATACTTGTAGATTATAATTCCAAGCATTGGTGAACAGATGTTCCTGTGGAAGAGGGGGAAAAATAGTGACAGCTGATGCAGTCAGGTATATAAATGAAGACAGAAATACTGTAGTTTTGGTTTTTTCTTTTTGAATTTCTTAGTTTTGTTATATGTTTTGATGTTATGTCAGCAAGTTATCAATGAGCAGACCTTTAAAAGGTATGTCTCTTGAAACTCTTCACTGCAAAGCAAATATCTGAAATCATACTGCCTCTTATATGCTTGAAAGGCTTATTAATTAACAAAACAAGTTGGGACAACTCCTATGTTAGCTATTATGATTTCTAAGTGGGGCAGTTCAATGATCTGCCTCGTGAATTCATTTTTACACGGGTCACCTCACTAATGCCATTTTATATATGGGCATTAAATGATTAATATATGTGGCTCTTTTCCCCCTGTGCTGACATTTGTGAGCTGTGTTATTTCTTGGGATGTTTTGCTGCTTTATTAAATACTTTGTTTCTTAATTCATTTATGGTTAATGGTAAAATTTGGCTTCCTGAGTAATAGCTGGAGTCATCTCATTACAAGAAAGCAAATTTTTCTAGTGGAAATACTGTATGCCAATTTAACACTGTTTATTGCACAGGCTAAAGGATGAATGCTTTTCTAGCATAATTCTCCTGGTAGTTTCACTTTCACATGAGCAGCAATTGTGGAAGTCCTGGCATTAGAAAACACTGGAAACCATTCATATTCTAAACACCAGGACACAGAGCCTAAGCTTTGAGCAGAATTAAATGACATGGAATTTAAAATGCTATTGGCCATCTGGAGTCCTGTGAAATGCAGCGCTTCATCCTACCTGCCAGGGAGCTGGGGCTATGGTTGCCACAAAGGATATTTTAAAAATGTGTTGGACTTGACCTTTCATCTTAATGGCATAAACTATTAATGTCCCTGGAGTTTTATAAATGAAGCAAAAGAGTGACTGGCTCTTGGCTTCCCTATAAAGATTGGTTATTTCAGACCTTTTGCTGTGATGCCAGGAGGTTCTTAGCTCTCCAGACAGGAGCAAATGCATCTATCTGTGTGTTTTCCCCCTACAGTTTTATACTATATGTGATTACTCTGTGTGCGGTTTCCAGGACTCTTTGTAGACCCAGGGCTGCTTCAGCATGCCCTTTCAGCAGATTTTGTTGGCAAGAATTATGGAACTCCCATGCTAAAAGATAAAGGCTAACTTTAGTTTCATAAATGTTAATGTCAAAACCCTCATTGACTTCAGTATTACAGCATCAGATGCTTTATCTTTATTTCTGATGGTGTTAGATGTTTGCTTTCAACTCTAATCAGTGAGTTTTTAACTGAAATTCCTTTCTCCCATCCTCAATAGTAAAAACAGAGGAGGAGGAGACGGGCGCTCCCTTGGGGAGTTACCCCCTCTTCCACAGCACGCGTGTACATGTGTATGTACCGGGGCACCCCTGCACCCTCACTTACATGTTCTTTGAGGGCAAAACTCATAATTTGTAGTTCTAAACAAAAGCAAAATTGAATTCAGAGAGTTTAATAAACTGCTTAGTGTTTTAATATACCTTTTTCATGGAAGTTTAAAACATCCTTCTCATCATTTCTGACTTCTTTAAATTCCATGTCCTATTTCAGCATAAATATATGTTAGGCAATTGAGAGTGGACTGAGGAGTACAAGTTATTGATCTTGCTCTTATAGTTTACAGCCCACCTATATCAGGGATTTGTTTTGTTTCTGTCCATGGATTTCAGCCTTTTGAAGACAGTTTCGATTTCAGCATATTCAGAAGGTGCTGAGCAGCAGCCTGTAGATGTCAAATAGCAGGGGAGTGAGATCATTGGTTAACAAGGTCTGCATAAAGGTTAAGTCTTACAGTCCAAAAAAATCTAATGCCCCCGAGTTTGTTTATGTATAACTATTAATAAGATTGTTTTCTGTTGATACAAAATGGATTGGGAAAAATGTAATGGGAAAAGACCAAATCATGACACTTTATAGTCTAATCCAACTTCTATTTTAAAATGAATTCCAAATTTATTTTAAAATGTGTGAATTTCATGCTCTGTGTACCTCTCGAGGAGGGGTCTGTCTTGTACTTCACATCTGGGATGCCTCGCGCTAGTGAGACGTGGAGGTGCCGCACGTGGCTCGCTGTGCTTCCCCACAGGGTGATAAGGGACCCAGCTGGGCTTCCCCCGCTTGTCCCTCCCATTGTCGTGATGGAATTAATGACACAACCTCGAAGATAATAGAACCAACCTTTTCAGAACTCTTAATTCAAAACATTCTTTTACCTATTATCTTTTAAATAGAAAATAGATATTATATACAATTGTAGTGTTATAGATAGCTTATATATAACAAAACTAGACTATAAGGGAACTTAAAGTACCTTTCTTGTTTGGTACTTCATGATTCATGGCACCTTTTATCCATGTTATAGGTATTGCTTCAAAAATAAATAGTTATTAGTAGATATCATTTAACAATTATTTCTCAAGTTTTGGAAACATTTCATGTTAGAGAAACAGGAACGAAGCTTTCTAAACGTAAGTAGTTGAGTAGTAAAATGAAGTGCCTATGCATTTGGCTTCAGGGAAGTAATAATGTTGTAAAATTCATTTGTATGAAAATGGATGGATCCATAGGCTGTATGATAATAGGATGGGAAGCTCTTTTAAATGTTAATATAAATAAGTCTGTTAGGTCTAACATATTATCAAACAGCACTGACTTTTTTTCTGTAAGTTTAAGTTGACATCAATGCTCTCTCTTTTTTTCTTTTTTCTTTTTATTTTTTCAGGGAGACTGTTAAAACCATAGGAATGTATATTAAATAGAAATAGACTGAAAAATTTAATCCCTTCCTTTTCTCCTCCTTTTAGAATGTTTTTGCTACCACCCCCTTTCCTTCTTGTGTTGCTGGTTATCATTTTTATGTTCACTTATATTTCAGAAGAGTCTATAAACCCAGCACTTAAACTTATGCATAACTGTTGGCATGGTTTATAATCTTTTGAAATTGATGGGACTACTTACCTGCTTTGAAATGGCCAGAGGGCTTTTGTAAAGGCTGAGGAAATAGCAGTATATATGTACACGGAGTAAAAAGGTGGAGTTAATGCCTTCATCATATGATGTTTTTGTGACCATTGTAGGAAATAAGTTCATTTTCATTGAAGCATAGGGCAACACAGAAAAAAAGTAATTGTCTATAAGTCCATAGTTAAAATGCTGCAATAATTCTTTGAGAGTTTTGTCATACTTAAAATAATACATACCCTTTTTTTCCCTAAGGTGTAGAGCTTCTTAACAGCTCTGAGCAAACATATTGAAATAAATTTGTAAACATTGTTCTTATTTTAATGATGCTATTTAAATTTGAGCAGCATGACTATTTATCCATTAGTGATAACAGCCACTGATTACAACCTAGCAAGACAGAAATGCCATTAATTGAAATATGCATATCCTTTGAGTGGTGTCATCTGTTATTTGGTGGGACAGTTCAAGTTACAGAATCACAGAATGGCTGAGGTTGGAAGGGACCTCTACAGATCACCTAGTCCACCCCCCTGCTCCAGCAGGGACACCCAGAGCATGTGGCACAGAGCCGCATCCAGGCAGGTCTGGAATATCTCTGGAGAAGGAGACTCCACAGCCTCTCTGGGCAGCCTGTGCCAGGGCTCTGGCACCCTCACAGTAAGGAAGTTCTTCCTCATATGGAGGTGGAACTTCCTATGTTTCAATTTGTACCCCTTAGTCCTTGATCTGTCACTGGCCACCACCCAGGAGAGTTTGGCCCCATCCTCTTTACGTTCTCCCCTCAGGTACTGATACCTGTTAAGATCCCCTCTCAGCCACCTTTTCCGTAGGCTAAACAGGCCCAGCTCGCTTAGTCTTTCCTCATATGACAAATGCTCCCATCCCTTAATCATCTCCGTGGTCCTGCCCTGGACCCTCTCTTAGAAGCTCCATGTCCCTCTTGCTCTAGGGAGCCCAGAACTGCACCCAGTACTGCAGTCGCTGTCTCCTCGTGTTGTGACTGAAGTGGCAGAGACTGCGCTATGCCGGCGCTGTTGGTGCTGTTATCCTGTTTGGAAGCTCCAGGTGGCAGAGCCAGGGGGCTCGCTGTCAGCAGGCAGCAGAGTCTAATCTCATTTCGGTGTCTTTGCCCTCTTCCAGATCCGAAAGTGTTGACGTTTGGGGAATGGCTGTTAGAATAACTGCTTAGTAATGTTTGTTGGCTTATCAGTTATTCATGGTTGGAAGCATGTGGTTGTAGTGTGGAGAGCTTTCTGTTTTTTGATCTAATTGAGAGAGTACAGTCGTCATTACAAAAAGCAGCACTCAAATAATTCTGTTTCTTTGAAAGTCGACTTCAGAATAGTCAGATATTCTGTAGTCCAAATTTGCCGAATGGGGTGGGCTGTTCCATGGAGCAGGTCCCACGTAGAAGAGCCAGTGGTTTGGGATCGGGTGGGCAAGAAGAGCATGTACGCTGCAGGGATCCTGTCCGTGCGCACTCCTCCTGGCAGTTGCACACTATTGAATTTATTCCTTTTTGTGTCCATCATATTTAAGTTCACTCAGCAGAATTAAACTGCAGCTGAAAAGGATCAGCTCTCAGGAACTCGGAGAAGCAATTTGTAAAAGCTCTGAATGGGGAAGGAGTTGTTCTGGAGTGAGAGGTGCCCTGTGACTTTTTCAAGCGAGCTGATTTCAGAAGAGGTGCTGCAGCGCTCGGCTTAACCCACAGAAGCTTAGGATGGATTCAGTGCTCTTAGAAAAAACGTGTTTCCTTTAGAACTGCCTGCCCTCAAAGCAGAACCGTGTGGCCTGACTTGCTGCGCGGACGGCCGAGCCGTAGGCGTCACGGCCAGGTGAGGAGGGTCTCGCGGCCCTGGGGGAAGGAGGCCCCTTGTCCATCATGAGCTCTGGCTTCTTAGTGTCAGGACTCAGGGCTGAAGTCCTACCTGCCTCCCAAGCCACTCTAAAGAATTTTGTCTTTCTTTCCCATTTTAATCTTTAAGTAGCATTATGTATTTTCATGGATGAGGTGTTGGTGAGAGGTTTTGATCGCCTTTTCTTTTAAGACAGATAATTCCTCAAAGGTTTACTTTAGCTAGACAGGGACTGCTCTTCAGCCTAGTGAAGGTAAGGATGCTTTGTGCTGGAGATCTGAAAATCTCTTAATTGGCTTTGCCACTGAAATGCACTTGCCAAGTGGAATCAAGCTTTTAGTTAAACTTTAATCCACCCTTTTGGAGAAATAGAAATAAAATCTGATGTTTATTTTTTAAAAGGGGAGTCAGACTTTACAGAAATGCCGATTCTCACCTCAGTTTGTCCTACCACACACACCTGCCTTATGCATTATGTACTGCAGTTGCACTTAGACAAGTTTCCAACTTGGCTGTGGAAATAGAGTGGTTGCAAAGCTCTTCTGTGTCAGTCAGCGTGGTGTTTGCTGGGACAGTGCTAGTAGTTGGCCAAAATGTGAATATAGTCATCTTCAGGGGCTCTGCGTGTGTATAAATGTATCTATAGATAAATAAACTAAAACTGAGCATGTACAATCTATATGTGCATATGTATATACATAATGTGCCTCTGTGTATGTTTGTGTGTGTATAAACAGTCCCCCCTCGGCAGCCTAAATAGTGCGCTCCACTAAATGGGATGACACCGGGGTCTGGAGTTTTCCTGGGTATTTCAGATAAGTCTTCAGCCTTGTTCCTCCATTTTCTTCTTGCAAAGATGAGTTAAAACTTAAGAACAAAATACTTCAGAAGGCAGTTCATTTGAATACTGTATTTCCATGTAGACACCTTGGCAGGGAGGGAAGGGGTGTGATTAGATTTTCTTTCCGTAGTTTCTCTTTAATGTCTCCATGATTTGAGTTGCTGGTCTTAGCAAAGCATCTTGTGCAACTTCAGTCTGAAACCTGAAAGTAGCAACTATAATTCTAACAACCAAGGCTTTTTCTTGTGTTTGCTCGTTCTCTTCGATTTGGGAGGTTTCTGACATACTGTTGTAATTGCCTTTGTGTTTGTGTGTTTTTTTTTTTTCCCCTAATTTCTTAGACAATAATTAGCTTAGTTTTAAGAAATTTAAGATAGTTCAGTGCAGCTCTTTATGGGAATTTGCTCACTGTGTTTCAAACAGTATTTGTGCAGTTGCTTTGTCGCAACCTTAGATTTGCTGCACACAGACTTCTCTCATCAGCTAGGAATGTAAAAAAGACATGGTTAAGGTTCCTTCTCTTCAGTCCTGCTTACTCCTTATTTTCATTAAGTCTGAAGTGATGATTGCCTCAAAGTTTCATATAGAAACCTCTTTGAGAATAAATTTCAGTATTTATTATTTTGATAAATGACGAAATCTTGCCCATGACATTTCAAAAATAAGAATGAGTTAACTGAAATTAGTGGATTTACATTTGATCAAAACCAGAGCATTGCAGCGGTGAATCAAGCTTCAGATGTAACTACAACTAGCCACAGAGTTAATTTCGAACACGACTGTTGACTGTAATTGTCAGCTTTAATGATCTTTAAAAAAAAGTCAACTAAGTCTTCACACTTAGTTCAATTTCTCTGAAACAGAAAACTAATTATAAGAATATTTTCATATGTTCTAATCGTGACTGTGGATAACTGTTGGAAAACGTGGAATTAATTGATGCAAAAGTTGACATCAGAAAGTTGACACAATGTTTTTATACATCATTACATGAAGGCATGTAGTGAAGCAATTAGTCCTTCATTAGTTCTAAGTTATTTCAAATGCTTTGAAATACTTACATACTTAATGTTTAATCATCAAGGAAATATATTTTCTAATGGTGTTAAGTTCAGGGAGTTAAATTAAAGGCGCTCCCGCGAGGCTCATTGCACTACGGTAAACGGCCTCTGCAGCTGCTGGGCCTCGGGAGCCTTCAAGAGCTGTCGGGGCTCAGCAGCAGTGCAGCCTGTTTGGGATTTTGCTCGTTTTTTCCACTTCTTAGTGACTGCAGCCATCGCAAAAACGCTCTGCTGTTGCTCATACCGGAGCGGAGCTGCTCTCGCCAGTCATCTGGCTGTCCCTGCGCTGCCCTCTCCAGCGCTGCCAGTAACTGTTTTAGGCCCTCTAGCCAAAAGCTGCAAGTCAGGCTTACGTGTTAATACATGGTGCTTGACTTCTACTGCTTCATAATTCAATGTTGTAAAAATACGTCTGGAATTTAGTTATTGGACAACTTTTCTCTCTCTTGTTTTTCTCCGCTCTACACCAGCTTTCCTGGGAAATCTGTTAGAGGATAACGTCTTCCAATCTTCCTAATCATGGGAGACTTTTTTTTTCAATGGAATTCTTCAAAAAAGATCATCATCTTTGGCTTTTATTGGCAGTATGTTACTTTCCTTCCTCTTAAGATGTTTTTACAATCTCACTGGAGCTAGAATGGAAGCAATCAAGCTGATTAGGTGTGTGTTCCTGGATATCTTGTAGAGGACACTGGTTCTGTGAAAGTTTTTTTTATTAATAAACTTGTATCTGATATATATGTTGTGGATTTATGGATACTGTATATGAAAGAGCATAACTGGAGAAACTGATCTGTAAAACAACCCAGTTATGAAAGTTGGAATGTTTCCAGATGCTGATGTGCTTTTATTTATTTATTTATTTTTACACCATATGGATTTAGCATACATTCATACACTTTTACAGATTTCTGATTAAGTGGTGAAAACATACCTCAGGCAAAGTTGTTTTCTGGGTTAATTAACCTATTAATCTGCATATGCCATGCAGAGTTGATGTGGAATCTGCTTATCAATGTGGAATGTCTTTTTGCCATGTATTACAAAAATGTGCTTTATTCCACTGCAAGCGTTAAAGCTGTGTTAGGTTATCAGCTAACATGAATTTGTTTGGCTTGAGTGGAGAAAAATTACTGAACATCTGGACCTTTAAAATAGACACCACAGCCTCCTATTTATTAATAATCATTACTTCACAAATAATTTTGACCTTCTTATTAAGTTCTGCTGGCATTCAGCTTTCCCTGCAAATGCTTTTAGCAAATGCTTCTGGGAAAGGGTACTTCATTTCTAGCATTGTATTTCTACCTAAAATGCATTTTTCTGTCTGCTGAAATGAACAATGTCAAATTATATTCTTTCATCTCCGTGACAATTAGTCATTGGTCTCGCTGTGAGATCACTCTGCAATGAAGATTTTATAATCGCAGCATTCAGGTATTCAGAAGCAGGCTCTGTGAAGATACTTGCGCTCGGGATGTTTGTTCAGGGTCTTTGTTAGAAATAAAGCTTTGATGTGAAAATATTTGTACTGTACAGGTGTGAAAAGCGTTAGCTAATTATTTTTCCTGATACATTTGCAGATTTAATACACTTACCCGGCTCTGCTCAGTCAGTGGAACAGGGATGAAGTAGAAAAGGAATCGTATCTGTCACCTTTCAAGCTTCATGAGGCTTCTGCTCTGAAGCAGGTGGCACATTTTGAGATGCATAGGCAAGAGCAGAGGTGGAAGGCACTCAGATATTTGTGGAATCAAAGGAAAAGTGACTGTTAATAGGCATTTTGGTCTCTAAATGCTTTCCCAGTTGTTCTACCAACTGAACTGCAGGGGAATAGTAACATAAGAAGTTTAAATATACTCTCTTGAATTAAAATATTTTATCTCCCAGGCACTGGCAATGATAGAACCCAGAACAAAGGACAAAGTATAGTGTGGAGGCTTGCAGTTTTTAATAATTTTGTATGCTGCATAGCTTTGCATTAGACAAAAGGATGTGTGTACGTTTGCATATGAGGCTGAAAAAAATAGAACGGAAAAAAGCTTTCAAAATAGAAAAAGTTCAAATATTTATTGTAAAAAAGCAGAGTTATAAAAGTAGGAAATAGGCAGTGAGAGATTTGTGATCAGTTTTATAGTTATGAGAGGGGATTGGTGCTGAGCTTGTGTACGTTGCCGTTAGACATTCTCATAAGTCAGTAGTGCAGTTGTGCCATTTATTTTCAGCAGAGTATTTGTGATATGATTGACTTTCCTATGTAATGAATGACTTTATGAAGGTATCAGAAAGCTGCTGTGAATTTCAGTAAGGAGATCCAAATGAAAAGAGCTGTGAACATCCAGCTGTCATTTTCAGAAAGTAAAGAAATTAATTGGATGTTGCATGACTTTTTTGTATTTTCCATATATGGAGCAGAATGGTATTGCTTTCTTGAGTAAGGTCATAATCCCGATGTTCTCCTCAGTTTTCTTTAGTTGACAAAAGATTTTCTACACAAGTTTTGTTCGGAATGATCCTTCAGTTAGTTTATGAGCCAAATTACAGTACTACTAATGTTCAAAGAAGTGCCCCCCTCCAGCCTCCAGCTTTGAAACATGTTAAGGAGCAGTTGTCTGTTATCACATGGTTAGACAGCTTATTTCATGCTGAGTGACAAATAAATAGTTCAGAGAAAAGTAGAGTGCATACGAGAATGTGTTAGCAAGAAAGCGGTTCTTAAAAGGCATTAAAAGAGGATCGTTTTCATCTCTTCTTAATGAGAAGCCTCCAGGAGTTCAGTGGGGTTGGCCTTGCTCGAGACCAGATCCTATTTGCATGCAGGAGGGAGACCCAACCTTCAAAGTCTGCCCACGCGTCGCTGTTTGGGAGGATAAGCTGATGGATGCTGTGAAAGGCTTTGCTGCAGTAGCCCTCGACAAGCTTTTTCCTCTGTGTGAAGGTGAAGTGAGAATAATTTGGGAGGAACTGAAAAAAACTTCATTTAACTAAAAAAAAAAAAAAATTTGTTTTAATTAAAAAAAAAGGCCTGCCAAGGCAGATGCAAGAACAGGAAGCTAATTATTTCCACTTCCTGGGGTTAGCTGGCTTTCCAGCTTAGCAGTTTACTTTTTCGTTGTTTTCCAACTGTTTAAGTCATATTGAAGATATGTTTTTCTGTATCTTTAGGACTTCCAATTTTAAAATGGCTTTTGTCCTGTGGCAAAGCTGTGAACTTCTTTCTTCTCCAATCTAAAACAACTCTACTAGGCAAATTTGTTGCTGAGATGATTATTTTTGTTTTTCCAGATTCCTATTTCTGCTTTTTCTTGTCTTCGCTTTGATTTGTCTGGAAAGTCCATCTTGGACTTGAAAAATCTTCCTTACAAAAATGAATTATTAAAAATTTTATACTCATTTTAGATATGAAGATTCAAACAAGTTATTAATGTGTCTTGCTAGATGGTTCTTATTAAATTCCTTTATTTAAAAAGCAGAGCAAAACACTAAAGTTTTGAAGCTGTGAATAGTTGGTGCATCTCTGAGACTTTTTTCACTGTTCCTTCTTTCTATATATATATGTATATATATTCTTTCTTTTTTTCTTTCTTATTCCTGCAGTTTGCATACTTCAGGCAGATCCTTACCTCAGATTGCTTGAGATAAACTAGCAGGAGGGAAAATGGATCACAGGTGACTTACAGAAGGCTCATGAGGTGCAAGAAATGGCTTTTTTGCTCCAGGATCTCCAAGGAAAAGTAGGTAAAGATGTTTATTTGGTTCCAAATGAACTTTTTTTTCATCATGCAATGGAAAAAGAGTGATGCTTTTCACTCTTGTGTATGTAGTATGCCATATCTCATTGTATTGACATGAAGAACTAGAGTATGAACCCAAAAGCTCAAGTTTTTGGGACCCTTTTCTAAAAGAGAGCAATTTACTGACGTTAGGAATTCCAGGCATGAATGTGGGATTGGTGTGAGGATGCTGGTCTCTATCGTCTCTGCTTGTGGGTCTGGTTGCTGCCGTCAGGGCTCAGCGGGGTGAGCGCGGGGATTCAGCTGCCTGGTTGATATGTTGGAAGTTGGAGCCGATGGATGGAGATGAGATAGTTGAATGCTTTTGGAAAGCTTATAGTTTTAATTTAGCAAACAGGTGGTTATGAGCAAGAATATTGAATTCCTTACCCTTGTGTGATGTGCAAGGTTACCCGTGACACAGACTTTACTTTCATGTTATACTGATAATTTAAAAATAGAAAATGTTTAGTATTATATTTCACAAAGTATCCTAAGCGTTACAAGCTTGATGTGAAAGAAATGGAAAAATGTCAGTCATGCTTGTATTAGACCTCGAAACCAAAATGATAAGTAATATAAAGTGACAAACACAGTACTTAAGACCAAACTCTGCAGGTTGTTTCATTTTTAGTGTTTCTTTTATCCTGAATATTCAAGCACATTTATATGTTAAAATCAAATATAAGATAATTGTTGAGGTGGTTGTCATCTGTGTATGACAATGATTAGATCAGAAAGTTTTATGTAAGATGACTGCATAGTGTTAAAGAGACATGATTTAAAGTTTGCATTACTTCTCAGAAGTAAAATCTTCTTAAATTGAACCTTTATATTAAACTTCAGTGTTTTGTTTTGTCCTAGGTACGGTCCACTGGGTAGTAGTAGTTGTTAAAGTTTTTGAGTAGTAGAATTTAATGATACTTCATAAATATAGAACCGAGTTCAGTGGGCCTCAATGATATAATTCTGGAATAGTGTTAAGTGTGAGATACTGTGCAGGATTATCTGGTGAGCTTTATAAAAATTCTCTGCTGGTGGCATCCGTAGTCCTAACCTGAGCATTATTTAAGCAAAAGTCTCAGCAATATTGAGGGACCCTGAGCAGAATCTCTTGTTTGTCATTTAAAAAACAACCAAACATATTTTTATAGTATGATGAATGAAACTCTTCACTTTTTCTTTTTTTTTTTTTTTTTTGGTAATATTTTATTATATGTAGGTGACTATTTCAGCCTTAAAATGCTATATAACTTAATCTGTAGCTGTTTTTCTGTGCTGTGCTCTTCAAACAGAAAAATACAGGGAAATTCTTTGGTTACATTGGCATGAACTCTTGCTTTCTCTGGACTGAAGAATTGATTTGGGATTCTGTTAATGGTAGTTGTCGGTAATGATCAATAGACTCCTGCAGAACCGGTTTCATTGAAGTCTGTCTTCAAGCATGTCCTGTGCGAAGTTTAGCTTCATGTTTATAAAATGCATGGAAATGAATTTAGTTCTTTAAATGACTGAACCTCAAATCTTAGGGTAGAACTGCAGAGCATTATCCTTGAAGTGGATAAACAAAAACCACTGAAAAGTCTCAATTTCCAAGCAAAAGAAATTGAAGTAGATAAAGTATTTTTCTATTGAAAGAAATTTAAATAAGGTCTATAAGTAAACTGCCTGTTCACCTTTTGTGGCCTTTTTAGAATGTATTATTTCTCCCACTTTTCCTGGGAGACCTCCATAAGTGGCAGCTTCCATTTATGCTGCAGGCTCCCCACTTGTTGCATCTTTCCCGCTGTGTCATTGCCCTACCTTTTTGGTAGAGTTCGTTGTCCTCAGAGTGACCTGCCTTTCCTTTAGGAAATGGAAGCTAATCAAATATATGGCAACCAGGGCTATATGAAAACAGACATCTCCACTTTTCTGCTCAATGGCAAGCTTTTAAGATGAGAACAGAAATAGGAAGAAGAGTACAGATGAATAATGCAGGCAGCCATTGGAGTGTATGTTTTATAAATGACTAATTAATTTGCCCACCATCAGAACTGTGTTCCTTGTTTTTTTTGTGTGAATTTAAGATCAAATCTGACATTTGAAATGAACCCCACATCCTTCTGGAATTGAGTCCATGTGGAGGAATTGCATAATTCCCTTCTGTTAAGAGAACCTACAATCATCTATTTTTATTGGTGAGCTGATAGCTTTGTGCAGCTTGGTGCGGATATGGGGGGTTCTGGGAATAGACTTTCATATGTAGGTTTGCAATAGAAAATTCTGAACTTTGAAAGAGAACTGTAAGAGTTATCTAGCAGACTCAGGCTACATTAGGTGTATATTAGACAAATTGTAGTGTCTAGCAAAAAGGCCTAAGAGATTACTTAAAATTTGTTCACAAATTAGCAGGTAGATTGACACATGAGTTAAAACTGGAGAAGAGTAAGATATTTAAGATATTTAATTTTTCTACTGTTAAGACTTAATGCTAAGCTAATCTGCCAATATCATCAAGTTCCTGACAGATTTAAGATGATTCAAAGACAGTAAGAAATAGCAGCAGTTAGGGGAAAGCATAATCATCCTTAATCAGGAAGGCCAGAACTGGGAACAGAGTTGTGACATGTCAGATTAAGAGGCTTGAGAAAGAAAGAAAATCTACTTTGTCTTTGAATAGAATCTCGGGGTTCATCTATATATGCTGAAGTCAGTTTCTAATTTTAATTTACCCCATTGTTAGCCATTGTTATTCTGGATCACAGAAATTTCCTTCAAGCAAAAACTAGTGTTTTATTAATTAGCCAAAGCTTTTGCTGCACTTGTTTGCTGCAGTGCCCAGAGATGTAGTTTACGTCTGTGTTGCCTTGTGTGTGACTTTTTTTCCTTCTGTCGTGAATTTTTACTGATGAAATATATGTTGTCTTGTCAGGGTATAGTGTTTTCCCATGACAGTGCCAAATGATAATTCAAAGGAGGTCCATAAACAGGAAAGCATGAAAGGCTGAAGCAGTTATCAATGACCACCTTGCTATTACATGTTCAGGTTTTCTGTTTTCATGATCTGTTTGTTTATCTTCGATCTGGACTATCTTTCACATACCTCACATGGTAATTTCAGTTCTGTGCTGAAATAAAGGTTTCAAATTCAAGCATAAAGAATGTCTTTATTCAAAGGTGTCAATGAGGAGTAGCAAAGCAGAAAAAAATATCCCTGAGCTAGCAATTTCTAGTATTATATGTTCATTTGTTTTAATTCTCTGGGGATAAAAAGAAAGATGAATATTCAGAGTTGCCTGTCTTGCCAGTGACCCAGTTTTCTGCTAACTTGGTTTCACAAATGCCCAGTATTCAGAGTGTTTTCCCCTGTACATACAGCCTCTTACATGTAGGATTGAAAGTATAAAATTTGTTGTAATAGTATAAAATATTTTCAGCTGCTACCTCTATTTATTGTATGAGATGGCTCCTTCATGTAAGTCTGTGAATCACGTAACATCATTTTAGAAGACATATGCTACTTGCATGATGTTTGGATATGTCACAAGTATTTTTGTTCCACATGGATTTGTTTCTTTGGATTAGTGCCTAACTTTGAAAATCAAGCTCAGTATTTACAAACAGGATGGAGAAGGATTTTTTTTCATTATCTGTTTTCAGTGATGATAGTAAGTTGGAAGAAATAGGTGATAGTTCATTTCATTCCTTTATTAGAGGAGGACCTTGCTTTCTTTAATAAATACTTGCTGTGCCCAGGTATGTTTGCTGGAGCAGATAGATAATATATCAGTTCATAGAGTGATATTAATAGGATATAGCAGGAGAATAAATAGCATTAGTTTCCTCTGTTGTGTTCATCTGGCTATTTAACTGTTTATTTATTTAGCAAAAATAATTGTCTATGTTCATTTTGGACTGACAGTTCCAGTTCCAGTTTGGCAGAGCTCTTTGCATGTGTGTGTATGAGCAGGAGCATATCCAAGTAGGAGAGCTGGAGCAGCTCCACGTATGAATTTTCATGCCAATGCTTATACACTTTTTTTGATCAAAAAGGGAAGGGCAGGACTGTGAATTTATATAAAATTCCAGATGTCTAAGGGGAAGAAAGCAAAAACTTCTCTCTATTCTGGAGCTGAGGTAAGTAAACATCAATGAGAGTTTAATCCTTTCATGTCATCGTGTGATTGAGGAAAGCAGGGATGGAAGGGATACGTGGAAAATGGGCAGAATGCTAGCTGTGTCTCCAGTATCCTGGAGAGGTGGTGTAAAGGGTTTTAGCTTTTGTGAAAAGCCACCTATTGAGGTATTGATCCCTTTTCCTGTGAAGAGAGTGGAAAGCATTGCTGAGGACCTGTATCAAACGTGTCAGCTTTATATCACGGACCAGAGCCATAATGTGTCACTTCAAGTACCCTACTGACGGTGCAGCCTGTGCTGTACACCTTGCTGTGCCTGAAGGACTGTGCTCGTGATGACTGAAAGCTGTTTTATTGTGATATTTATATGACAAATAAGGCTTTGCTGAGCTGGAGGTTGTTAGTTCTGAAATAACAAAGGAGAAAACATTTCTAAATAACAGAAAGAATTGTTGAAACTTGCCACAATGGAAAGGGAAAATTTTTACCCCTGCCTTAGTGAGATTTCATACTTGGTCTTGTCAGTAAACTTGATTTATACTGCTATTACTACCAGTCACGTACTGCACTCATGGATTTTGACTATCTGTATTTCGTATTGTATCATGAAGCTTGATGCCTAGGAATGCTGCAGAAAGGAGTGCCTGCTGTGCACACAGATCAGCCCAGATGTGTGTGTCAAAGCGGCACTGGATCCAGATTGTTGGGCTGCTGGGTGAGCAGATGAGGTACACGCTGCATGCATACGTTATATGTATGTGTGCAGTATTATTTTCTGGGAAGCTCTCAAGAGAAATGTGGAAATAACAAGGTTTTAAAAAGTTTTTTATGTAAATTTGTATGGCATAAAACTATATTTTTATCAAGAATCCATAAATTAAGCTGCAATTTGTTTCATTAAGAATGTAGATCTGAATTAAATCATGCCAGCAATGGTGTTAGATATTTGCATTGTACTCTTAAACATGGCAAATAGATGGTTTAGAATCTGTTCATGGAATAACACAGAAGTCATTTGGACTAATTATTAAAGGAGAGCCAGGCTCTGCAAAAACACACGTGAGTGGAGTAGAGGGAAGGCCAAGAAGAAGGTGCTTGAACTCTGCTTCTTGCCTCATTATAGCTCACTTACCTTGAATGACCTGTTGACTTCAAATGTCTTTGCTTCATCGTGATTAGACATCTGAAAAAAGGATGTTTGTCTAAATATAAGTTCTTGGAGCTTCATTTAAATGGTTTTGGTTGTTTTTGTTTGAATAGTAATCGTTGTTACTATTGAATTATTGTCTTTATTTGGATTCAGTGGTATTGTATGCCACTGACTTATGCTGTCTTATCAGATATTACAGGAAGATTAGTCAGTCTTTAATTTTCAGTAATTAAATTGTGAATTGATTTTTACAACAAAAGATTGAGAGGCTTAGATTTCTTAATATCTATAAATACCTGACACTAAAAATGTATTCTCTGCTTTTTAATGTAAAAAGCATAGGTTACTGTGGAAGGGAATTTTAAGGAGTATATTCTTTCCACACTGAAAGAATTTCACAAATTGTGTAATGACTTAGAGCATTTAAGCATATTTAAGTTCATACGTGACAATGAACACTATTTTTTTTCCTAGAAGATAAGAGTTAATTGCCCTAAGTGAACCAAAGCATAAGTGAGCGAAGTTCTATCGCAGATCTGACAGGAATCTCGCTTAACTTGGCAGAAGGAGAGAAGCTGCTTCATGCTTTGAGAAGTTACACAAATATATTTTCTATTCGAAGTATGCTCCTTTTGCCTTTAGATAAGGGCTTCTCATTTCTTATTGTCTTTCATTTCCTTGCTCATTTTTTTTCATTATTCTCATTTCTTTCCTAATCTGTCTTTCTCCATCCCTTATGAAGTTTTATTTTTAAAGAAATATAATATTTGTGTGCAATATATTTTGGGTTACTTAGCTTTCAAAATGCCCAAAAAAGTGGAAAAAAAAAAGTCTAAATGTCTTAAAGAATTTATTATGCTACTCTCACTCAATTCTTACTGAAAAACAAACCATAACATGGTTCCAAAAACCAAGGTCAGGTTCCTCTAACACTTATAGTATATATCTAAATAAAATCTGCTGGAGCAAAGGACAGTCTAATCTGGCCTGCTGTTATGAAGAATGGCTAGTAGGGGATGAAGAAAGCCAGGGAGAAATTTCCTCATGAAACTGAAGATGTGAGAGCTAGAGGGAGTGACAAGAAAGATTTCCCTCTGAGTAGCGGGACCATGAGGAAAATAGAAAGCTATTTTTCCAGGAACGTCTCAGACACTTTGGGTCAAAATATTCATTGGTGTAAGGACATCAGACTGCAGAAATGTTACCCTGGGTTAACTTGTCCTTGCTATGTCTCCGACAAGGGAAAATTTCCGGCTTTGAAGAAAGAAGACCAAAGATTTATTCTCTTTTAAGTATATCCTCCTACACTGTTGTGTACCTTTTTCTCTCTGTTATAACTTTTTACCAAGAAGACCCTAGTTTTGACAATGATCTGTCAGCCTTCCAGGATAAAAGAACACAATCGCTGAAGGCTTTACTAAAGAGTGTTGCATAAAGGCTGAAAAACCTGTCCACTTTTAAGCTGACCTACATTTAATTATATGGTTAGAGCTTTTAAGTGAGCACTGGGATTTGGAATTGGATGAAGCCTGCAATTTCCTATAATAGCTTTGAGAATGTGAGCTTTGTGACCTCCTGTTTATTTAGAATTGATGTTGCATGTCTGACACTGCCCAACTGTATATAGTCTCGCGCAGCAGAATACGCAATGACACAGAGAGCAGAAGTTGACAATTTTGGGTAAGCTCAAGTCCTTTGCAAGGTGAGTAGGTGCAATGTGTGTCCCAGGAAGAGTATCTAAAGCTTTTACTTCATATTCTAGTTGTTGCAGTAGAACTGGCTAATGATGGTTAAAGTGTTGTGTTCCTGAAACTTTGGTTAACCGCTGCCAAAAAAAATGTAAAGGATTCAGAAGCTGTTAGTGACTGTCATTTCTTGCTCCAAGAAAGCTGGAATAAGGAATCGCTTGAGCCGCTTCTGGATTAATGCTAATGTGGTAATAGTGCAGTCTGCCGAAATGGTGCATCTCCCTGTGAAGTAAAGCAGTAACCAGTTGGGTGAATTATTTGCATCAGAGCAACTTCATTTGGTGAACTCCTTCACCTGCTTTACTGTGACAGATGACTGCTATCTTTCAAAGTTGAATTCGTATGTAGTGTAAACGTATTGGAGTAATGGGATTTTTGCCTTCTGCACAGGCATTGCAGTTGGAGTGTGTACTGCAGAGCTGGACTGTGATGGGGGCTTGTCTTTGACTCCTGGCTGTATACCTGCTCCATGTAGCAGAGTGCTCTCTGCAAGGCAGTAGTCTTTTACTTCCTTCAGGAACAGGGAAAGGATCTTGCAGCAGCTAGAGAGGTAGCAGGAGGTACAGGGAAATTTTAGCCAATTAGAAACTTTCCTTTTTGTGTTGATCACGTGCGGGGATCCCACACTGGAAATCATCTGGCAGGGACACAAAGCAAAATCTTTTAGCTGTTAATAGTTTACTTCTGTGCAGAGGTTTCATTTCTCCTGCTATCACCAATACATGTCAGGTTGTCAAGCAAAAACAGATACTTATTTTCAAGAGCAGAAATGGGTTTTTCAGATGTTCATGAATTATCTCAATCTTGTTTGCTTCACTTAATTGTGAAATGAAAAATGCAATGTGAGAGAAAGTATGACTGAATTTGGGAATTAGATGCTGGACTTCAACTTACATACTTATTGCCAGATAGCAATTTCAGAGCTTTAGATTAGTTTCTTATTGACAATGGGACTCTGATATATATTTAAGGATCCAGCTGCCTTAAAAGGGTTGAACGGGAGTTACTGATCATGAGCAACCTATATCTGTTGAGCAAACCTGTTCATGGAAGAGTTCTTTAGGTTATATCAGGTCCACTATTTGAAAATAACTCATGAAAAGGAAGAACTTTAATATTTCATTATTGATGTTGTTTTGAGTATAAATGTATTAACTACAATAGTGTTTCCTCTGGCTGGGCCACTTGCCAATGAGACTCTGGCAAGAAAACTGATCAGTGAAAAGCAAGCCATGGTTAATATTGCAGCTTTCATTGCATTGCTGGGAGCAATACTACTGCCCCTGGAAAACGGAAGAAAGTTATATTCTTATAATATATTTATAAAGAGGGAATGGTCCAAAATTAGGCCTTTTGTCCTCACCATCTGATTTGCTATTACCAAGAATAAAGACTGCAGTTTAAGACACATACTGATCTAAATTAACAGTATTGACCTTGTCATCTTTGTTTTGTGGTTTTGGGCACACATTGACAGAATGTGTATCATTGGCTGCAGGAAAACTGTTTTCTGTTTTGAGCCTCTTAAAATAGAAAAGGGAAGAGGAAAAAAATGACATCAATATTGCTACTATTAGCATTATATTCTTTTACTTAAACAAGGTCGTGAGGTGGTGTTGTCTGGTATTCTGTACAGTCACTGCAGGGGCTGCTTCTGTTATTTTGATATGATCAGAATTAGTTATTTCCCAGTGTGTAGGAAGCCTGTAATGACAGTACTAAATCTTTACTCGAGGTAAGCAGAAGCTGGGTAATGTAATGGCTTAAGTGAGAGACCGGACTCCTTTATTTCATCCAGAAGACCTATGCTAGGATGAGGCAAAATTCTTCTACTTCATCTAGAGGGCTGACCCTTAATTAGGAGGCAACAGATCTTATCCCTGCTCCACGTGTGGAGGCTTCCCTCCCTCACAGCCATGAACGCTTGCACAGCAAACGGTCCCTAGAAAAACTATATACTAGACAAAGCTTATTAAGGCTAAAGTAATAACCATCAGAATCCCATGTCTTGCATTTGGGCATAGCTTCCTCTAAGTGGCAGGACAGACTTGTAACTGGACAAGGTTAGGTGCTATTTTGGCCTTCAAAGCAGCAATGCAAATCATTTCCTGCTGTTGGTTCTTTTCCTGTTTGTAGATGTAATTTGAAAAAAGCAGCACATTCTGCATCTGCTACTCTTGCTGGTGAGCTGTATGCGGTGCTTTTAATTTGTATATGATAGTCATGGGGGGAAAAACTCATCAAGATGTTTGAGTCGTATTTGTACTGCATGGAAGATAGAGTGTTACAATATAGTTCTGATTATGTGAAACCAAGCGGGCTAGGCAGGACTCCTAACCTTACCATGTTGGAAGCACGCAGTAAAAGTGTGTTTGTGCACTTTGGAGATAAGTGTGTGGGACTTCCTGGTGCAAAGCAGAAAGGTTTGCTTGGTGTTACAGCAGGTACATTGAGTTCCAGGCTATATTGTCATCAGGGTAGAAAAAATGTAATGAGAGCAGCGCTCTTCCTGCAGACTGCACGTTCTACCAGTCTGTAGCAGCTGAAGGAGAATGGCAAAATGGTGCATATAGCGAGGCCAATTGTGGAGGGTCTAGAAAGAGGGAGTAGAAAAAGAGTGGAAAAGCAACAAGATTAATTTAGAAAGTGTGCTGTAGGGATGGGGACACTTGGAATAAATGCCAAATATTGCACACATGCAGGCATTATGAAGAAACAGCGTGTTGTAGTCATCTCCTACCGATGCGTTTTTAATCCTTTAAAACTCCACAATCTGTTTTCCCTTAAATTAACCCAATTAGGATGCTATTGTGAAACCGCATGTGCGCACGCATGCACACACAAACACACAGAAATGCTTCTAGCGTTTGTGGCTTGCAGTGAGAGGTTGTGTACATGCTACTACCACAGCCTGCAGCACATGAAGTCTCTGCTCCCATCTGTTTTGAGTTTCACCTCTCACCGCTCTGCGGAGCCCCCAGTGCAGCTCTTCTGTTCTTCCTGTGCTGCTTTTTGCCAGCGTCAGAAAGAATTCACAAAAACAAGGCACGTGCTGCTCTAGTATCTTTATGTATTTGTGGGCATTGCTGGGGCTTCCCCTTTCTGAGGGGCTTTGGATGTAGGTGGTGAGAAATCAGAATAAATTGCCTGGCAAATTCATCATGTGTCTGGCCTGAATGAACCCCAAGTAGGGGGAAAAGCCATGACACTGTTTAGTCTGTTGAGGGGCAGGAAGGGTGGAAGGGACTAAGCAATGCAGATCCACACAGCCTTTTAAGCTTGTGATGAGGTTGTCTGCAAGGACGCTTTCCTGTACGCTTACTGCCCCGGACCATTTTGGTAATGCAAAAGCAGAATATGGCAATAAAGAGAAGATCATTGATAAAGACGAAAAGGAGTAATTGCTGTTGTCATACTGACAGAGCTTTCTGAGGAATTTTCATTAAATCCTTATGACTTCTAGTTATAGCAGCATCTTCCAAATGTTAAATTTTTAATTTCTGAACTATATCGTGTTTTTTAACACTGTAGAACAGCCCATTTTAAATAAATCCACTGATCTAGAAGCACTATCAGGAAAAACCAAAAAGAGAAAGCAAGCTGTACATCAGTTACTCAGACTTATAAATAAATATGTGTGTTTGAAGATTTAAACAAGTAATTGAAGTCTTTATTTGCTATTTATTTTCTTTAAATATCTTGATAATAGTGCATGTCTGTGGTTATAAAAAGCATAAAGCAGTGCATATATTAATATTAATCTTTTAAAAAATATTCCATAGAAAGCTTTCAGTTAATTAGAGGATCTTTTCTGAAATGGAGAAGTGGGTAAATAATGTGTACAAATACTGGTCATTTGATAAAATTCCACACGTTTGTGTTCTTGGAGCTTGCATTTGTATTGCCTTTATCTGGAGCAAGCAGGTTGTGTCTATGCTCCTTCTCCTTTCTGTAGATGCTCTATCAATAGTGTCAATAGTGAAAACAGATGCCAGCGTTGTTGTCATTCTGCTCTCTTCTATTCAGAAAAATGAATAAATGAGATTAAAAAAAAAAAAAAAAGCCGATGTCAAAAAAACAAATAGTGTTTTCCCCTCAAGTCTGATTTAAATCAGAACTTGGAGGTTAATATAATTATTCTCTCAGGTGGAAAAGGTAGGCATTGAAAATCAATGTCGACAAAAATTAGAAGTTTGATTATTGTCTGCTATAGGTGTCACATTTAGATATTAATGTATGTATTTTTGAGTGCCTTGTTAAAATAACATTATGATAGGAATATATATTGTCTAGGTAAGGCTTTCAGTCTACATGGGAATAGAAAAATGATTAGACAAATTTCTGGAGGAAAAGTCTGTCAAAGCTGGTTTTCACCTCTGATTTAATCCCTTGAGTTTTGTGAAAATATTATGGAGAATATCACTATACGTTTTTCATGTTATACATTTTCCTTAGCCAGTGCCCTCAAAGGACATTTGGCTTAAGCAAGTTCATGGGTTACAAGTGGTTTCTTGTACCAACTAACTGATCAATGGCATGAAATCCATTGGAAGGTAGTACTGGCCGTGTAGTTTTTTTTAACCTTGTTTTAGAGGCCGTTCTACTCCCCGTGCACGGAAGGGCTGCCCGGGGGAGCTGAGCGCCCTGCGCGGTGCGGCCGTGCGCCCGCTCCCTGCGCAGCCCTGCGATCCGCGCGGGAAACGGGGGAGATGGGGAGGCGGCTGCAAGGGCAGCTCAGCGTACTAGCTGAGCAACATAAAGGTGATATTAAAGGCAGGAAAATTTTGCCTTAAAAGCTTTTAATAGTTGTTTTAATGATATTTTAGTGTTTTCTGTTTTGTTTTACCATATTACAATTTTCTGTATGGTTATTCATTAATAATTAAAACTGGTACTGTACTCTTATTTGTCTTCCTTTACTTATCTAAACTCAGCACTTTTGTTGTAAGAACTTCTGACAGGGGAAAAATGGTACTTGGAAGACAAGGGAGGCTGCAAGCTGACTGGTGCAACGAGCTTACCTTATGCTGTGTCGTGTTCTCTGACACATCTGTGATGAACATCTCTAGAACAACGCTGGTGTCCTGCAGGGAGGAGGAGAGTAGTACTAGAATTATCATATACTGCAGATATTTTTGTATAGTGCTTTTTTTTTTTTTTCCCCTCCATCCCCATTTGCCCAACGAACACCTGATAATGCAGGAATCTGCTTGCAGAATGTAGGCTGTCCACTTTTGTGCCCTTAGAAATGAGAATAGGGATGTTCTTAAGGAAAATTCTGCAACAACCTTCGGTCAAGACATTTATACTGCCAACTGCACTGGTTCCTACAGCAATGCCTGCAGAGTTAGGAGTTTACGCTGCATAATTTAGTGTCCTTGCTTGGACTAGCCATGAAAATTAAAGAATTTGTGGCACTTGCCATTGTGAACATGGATGTTTGTACTGCATAAATGCATGCGGTCACTGAGACAAAATACAAACAGAAAGGTGTTTCTTGTCACTGCTTACCTGGTAGTTCAGTCTGCAGTGTCACATAGTTGCAATGTGCTGTTAGAAGCAAGAATTGTTCTTACTACTTGCTAAGCTACTCTGTGCTCTCTGTGGATGAAAGAAGCAGGATGTAAGTCAAGTTTTCTGATACAAGTATAAAACTTTCTGCAATGATCCATTGCAACAGATGCATGTTTCTGTGATCTAATGTATAAAAATGTTTGTTCACATCATTGCAGTGTTAATCACACATATTTAAACCAGGTATTTGTTTTTATAAAGATTTTAATTTTAGATAGTAAGCAGAGCACAAAATTGTTATTGAAATTCTCTTCTAAAATTGAACTGGTTTGCTTGTTTAATATAAAGTTATGTGAGTAAATATGTCTTTATGTCTAATTTAACAGTTAACTGGCTATAATCTTTCTAGTAACACAAATATTTTAGGTTCTCTCAGAATGGTAGAATGTTGATGTTTAACTGAATATTAATCAGTGTAAGGGGAGGCAGAATTAACAATCCAGTTCATAAATGGTTACACTAGTAATTTTTCAGGACTTCTAAAGTTGAATTTTTATAAGAAGTTGATTTTAATCTTCAGTAGATGAGGTTTCTCTTGATGAATTTGATCTCAATTCTCAAAATCTTATTACATGTTGAAACGGTTGGTAATTTTTAATACCAGGAGCTGTAGTCTCCTTGGCTATATCAGTGTTTGGGCAGCGACGGGAAGAAGAGACTGAGGAGATTGGTATACGTTTGAAAAGTTTTCCATTTCTGTGGAGAAAGGCACACCTCTGACAATGGTTGAAATTGTGACAATGCAGTATGGTTTCCTTCCAACAGGAAATGGCATTGAAGGGGTAGTTAGATGCATTGAAATCAATTCCAAAATTTCCTTCTGTGGTAGGAGAAAGCTTAATTCGGTCATTTCTTTTGAAGGCCTCTATTGTATTTACTCACTTTTTTTAAAACATAGAAGTGCTCTGTTTCTGCTTTTTAAACCATTATGACAGCTATTAGTTTTGTGCTTTTTAATATCCCTTTGCAATCATTAATAAGTCACATACCAAAACTCTCATATTATACTGCTGCATGCAATATTTAATTAATCTGCTCTTTTCAGGTTTGCTGTAGGAACATCTGGCTTTTTTATTCAACAGTTAGAGTCCAAAGGCGGGGGGAACAACTGCACAAAATGTCTTAGTTATGAATTCTGGATAAATAAATGTGCATTCTATGGATGATTCATGGATTTTCTGATTACATTCAATTATTTTTCAACAGCTCATGCTTCATTTCATCAAGAATTTCAATCAATGCCAACTGATTAATTATCATTCCACTAGTAGCCTTTTGTCTAATAAACAGTCATAATGAGCATGTTCAATCTTGGCATATATAAATGTCAGTGATGTAACATGAAAATACTTCTAGATTTGGGGGCTGGATATAGTGATGTTTTAATTCCATTTTCAAGGAGACAAAAAACCAATCTCCTGCCCCTTGCTTCCCCTCTCCGCTCAAAACAAAAGCTGTAAGACAGGGTCAAACTTGATTTGTGAAGAACTGCAGTGTGCTGTGGTCAAATACTGCTAAGGCCATTGCCTTGTCTTTGTTTTTTACATGATAATTTACACAAACTATTTCAGATTTTTTTCTTGAGTGGATTTTCCCGTGTTGATTTTATGTATTCATGTATGTTCTCACTCTGCCAAAACCAATATCCTCTCTCCCCTCAAGAAAAAAAGAAAAAAGAAAAAGACTGAAGGAAAGCCATGGCAAAATTAAGTCTATGTGACATAAGATGATGACGTTAGTGCCCTTTTTATTTTTAATTTCAGAGCAGCAACACATGTAACCTTTACAAATCAAGGATGGATATTGAGAGAAAAAAAAAAAAAAAAAGAGAGATTTGCCTTATGGCTCAAAACCACTCTGATCTTATATACCTTTGAACAGATGGTCCATTTAAGTGCTGGCAGTGTAGCTTGACTAATTGCTTTAGACCTTCCATTTTGCTGCTTTATTTGGGTAAGAAGTGGGCAGCACTACCCGCACAGATACATGAATATATGCATTGTAAATAAAAACAGAACATGGAACATGAAGCCATGCTTAGTTACCCGAAGCAGCTTTCCTGAATTGCCACAAAATGTTGTATTAAGGAGGAACAAAAATGGCAATTTGGATCTGACCTCGGGAAACTGGTTAAATTTCTAGCCATGCAGTTGCGAGAAAAATAGTTATACAGTGTTATACCAGACTCTGATGCACTCTGATATTGGAGTGTTACTTGTATAAGAATAATGTAGTGATAGTGCTTTAAAATGTTCTAAAAATCTGCCATGTCTTGTGGCTTTGAGACTTTTTGCACCAGATTGAGCGTCTGAGTGTTTAACAGTCTTTGGATTTCTCTCCTGCTAATTTCATAGATTTTTGAACACGTGGATTTTAGCATTCCCAACACCCTGTGGCAGATCAAAACTTCTTCAGACTAGGTACAGCTTTACAGATTTGCGTCATCCTTTCAGTCACTTGTCTTCTAGTCAGAAGGCTTTTTTCCCCCTCCCTCCCAGTAGTAGCTCACACTGAAATTGCTCCACAATGTTAGCATTACTGCCCTTCTCTGGACCTTCTTCCTTCTGTGAGGAAAGCATGTGGCTTCATTCCTGTCCCATGAGCAGCACCTTCTTATCTTACTGGTTTTTTGTTGCTGCTGCTGTTTGTTTTGTGTGTGTGTGTGTGGTTTTTTTTTTTTTTTAATTTTGAGGGTGGACTTAACATTATTTCTGACTTTGTAAGGTGATTGTAGAGCAGCCTAAGGTGTTAGAGTGCCCAAATCCATCTTAGTGCATCCCGGTCAGCAAGAGCGGCCTAGTTAGTGTTGTGTCTCATGGACTTAGACTTTGCAGTTGAGAAGCCCTAGTCAAGTGAAAATGGCTGTTCATACAGGTTGGGAGTGAACTCTGTTTTTCTGGTGTGTTCTTTGACTGTTGTTTGGCCCCAGTGTTATAGAAATTTATAGAAAGTTTGACAATGCAAAAAGGGTCTTGGTGGATCTTCTTTAAGTGTGAGGATAATCCTGTCATACATCACTCACCAGTCCTGTCCTTTCTAAATTACTGATATGTAGTTCAAGCTCTACACTGGGAAGGAGGCACTGGGCAAGTAAGTCCAAGAGAGCCTGTAAAATGTGAAAATTACAAACATTTATTATGAATATTTGTGTGACAAGATTTTCACACAGGAAAAAAGTCTTCTTGGCATAGTTGGTAAGTGTGGGTGTTACTAGCAATGTGCTTAGTGAATAGCTCTGTTTACACTGTAAATGTAATATTTCAGTCCTTCACAACAACGCAAGCAGTCCTCAAACGGCACTTTTTCTGCAGCATGCTTTCTAATGTTTAAGTTCTCTGTAAAGATGAAAGCAGTGTCTACCATCTAAGTGGAAGCTAATGAGATAATATTATACGAGGCTGTCTCAGATTGTTGGATATCTCTGTCATTGAATATTGAGTATAAACAAGTTTAAATATAGCTGTTACCATAGTCCTACTTTCTTTTCTTGGTTAAACAGTGTTTTTTCAGCTAGTCTATCAGGTACTGCTGTGCTGAGTGGAGTTCAATGTTAGAAAACATCAGGGTGCCTCTTGCATGGTATAATACACAGGCCAGGCATTTCTTCACATCAGCAGTCTATCCATGCCAAGCATAGAAAAGGAAGAGCAAATATTGCTACTAGAATCTATAGTGGCAGGAAAGAAGGAAGAAGGAGCAAGTGTGAGATAATATCTGGAAGTATTTTCAAGGAGTGTTTAGAAGGGCTGCTGCTGTGAGGTAGACTACTGAAGATAAACTTTTCATATCAGGGCAAATCACCTCTCACAACAGATACAAATATTAGAAAGTCTGAAGTGGATGGTAGTGTTGATTCTCAACTGAATTTCTGCCGTACTTTGTTTTTCTTATCACTTGCATATTGATAAGAAAACACCCAGGGCTTGTGACAGTAAAGCATTTAAGTATGATAAATAGGTTGTTTACTATCTAATAATATTATCTAACAGTCTCACAGTATTAAAATATATAAATACATTATAAAACTTGAAGCTCTAGGTTTACAGAGCGCAATAACGGCGTATCTAAATAGTGGCAGGTATAATCAAAAAATCCTCCTGGTGATAAATGCTATTCTTGAACTTTTGCATTTAGTAACTTCTGGAGATTTTAACAGTAGTGCGTTACACTAAAAAGTGTGGTTTGCATTGTACTCGACGTGAGGTGCTTGTCTGAAGCAGGTGAATGATTTAGACACACTAATACTAATTATGATGGAAAATTTAAAATTGTTCTTCCCTACACATCTCTTTCGAGCAGGATGAAGTTAGGAAAGTGAGTGCTTGTAAAAATGGTAAAATAATAAGAGCAGGAGAAAGGCATAAAAATGGCAATACCACTTTAATACAGAACTTAAAGTTATTATGAGAATGTTCAAAACTATTGGTGTTCAGCTAATCTGTTTGAATACAGTCCAATATTTGGCGTATGTTTATAAAGAAGAGTTTTTAAAAATGCCCTTTACTAAGAGTATATATAATTCCAGTGCTGAAAATCTGTCTTTATCTTCTTCTGAACTGGCTTTAGATTTAACTGTTTTGGAAATTTTCATTGAATGACTGCAGACATATTTTGAAGACAAAGCTAGGAAAACATTGTTTTATGTTTCAAAAGTCGATGCTTTTCATGAGTGCTTTTCATGTCTTCATTCTTTGAAGTGAAGACTTAAAATTTGCTAGGGTCCAGCTTTTAAAACTTCTATTACTATCTACTTAGCTGTATTCCCTTACTGTCTACTTTGCTGTGTATAGTGTGTATTCACAAAAATCTTTTTGTGTAGCTCCTTAAGAAACTGCTGATAACTGATGCCCTGGAAGTCTTTTAGAGATTATAGGGTCCTGTCATGGGCTTTGCAGTGTCCTACATCATATTTTTTTTGCTGCCAAACTGTGTATTATCAAAGTTAAAAATAAAAAATATATATTTTTGCATGCAATAGACTCAATAGCTGCGTATCTGATACTTCTGTAACAAGCAGCTTTGTTTTACTAATACTTTTTCAATAGGTATTTCTTTTTGCTATACAGAGCCATAGTTTACAAATCAAAAGAGGATTCCCCTTTTGTAAATGTTAATTTTTTTCATGTACAGTATGATTTTAACTCTAACCATATTAGCAGATATGAGGCTGAGCTACGACAGATATGGTTAGTGACCAAAAATTGTACCTGATTTATTGTGAAATTGTATTAGTATTGGCAAATGAACCACAAGTGTGTTGTACCATAAACTAACATTGTCTTACTGACTCATAACGAGCTGATTAGTAATGCAAAATAATTGCAGACAGAATTGATATTATACTCCTGTGAAAAACAGTAGAATCAATAAGACTCTAACCTTTCAGCCTGTAGGCAGATTTTTTTCTTCATTATGTATAAAAATTGTGAAATTGATTCTCCCTAACCTGTTCTTCCTCAGTTGAGAAGTATTAAATCTGAGAAGGAAAATACACATAAGCGAAATGATGATGTTTTGTGTTCTTATGACCTAGCTTGTATATTATATAATCCCCAGCTCTTTTGAGAGAACTAAATTCCTTAAGTGACTTGAAGTATGGAACATGTTAAACTGCTTACTGAAATGCAGTAATTGCATACTTGGAAGAATGTAAAACAGAATGATATTTTCTTAATTAAGCTTTTGCCTTCTGGAAAAAAAAGAAAAGAAAGAAAAAGACTCTGAGGTTCTTACTTAAGCAGCATTTGCTAGACACAATCAATTGAAAATTGACTTCAAGCTCCTGTCTCAGACATATTTTAATGCATGTCTGAGTGCTTTTAAACCCCATTGACCAGCTTATAAATGATTAAAATACTTTCCCTGCAGCATATAGAAGGTCCATCTTTCATTATATCCTTCTGACAGTTCACAGTCGCGGTGGCAGGGTGAGAGACTTTAACCAGTTTGTAAATACCAAATGTCTTTCCTGTCCCTTGTGCTGCAATATCATTATATGGGTAGGATTTTGCTAATATTAATGTTCGTGCATGCACAATTGCACTGGCAGATCACCTCCGGGGAAGTTGTACTGTGCGATATGTAGCTGAATCGGGTATTTCGTATGACAGTGTCAGGGATCTTACCTCCAGAAATCATTAACGCTGCATAAATGCATCACCTGAAAGGAAGGTGTTTGTGTTGAGGACCTGTATTGGTCTAGTGCAGAGAGCAGAGCAGTGGACCCAGCGGAGGGAAAGGAAGGGCCACGTCAGTGCTTTGTGATGACGATGGTCACAACCCCGCAAGCACCAGAGCGTCGTCCTGTAACTCCAGTTGTTAAGATAATCCCCTACTTTGTATTCTACCATTTTTTTTTCTGATTTTAAAGGCAACATTTGAATCGGTGAAGATTTTCAATTTAAAACTTCTTTTCCAAAGTTGTTGTTATTTAACCAGACACATGAATCTGCATAAAGTAATATTGGAAAGGTGTTTTAAATTACATAGAGCCAGGCAATGATCTAGCTAGTACCATGTAATGTCTTCCAAGCTTGCCTGAGCTTTCCAGCACATCTGGTCACTTTCTGTTGACCTGAAATTATGTTGGTTTAGCTTAAGTGAAAAAAGTGAAATGTTTATTTTAATTTTTTTTTTGGTGAGATGTTTTTGTGTTTCAAAATGGTTCAAGTCTTGTTTGAAACAGGATTTTAATTTGAAACAGTATTTAAAATGTTGTTTTAAGAAATTTCGTATGCAACAGTACAGTCTGTGTAGGCAATGGGGAGGAAATTAAAAGAAAAACAAGCAAGAAGTCAGGAGAGCTTTCCATTACATTGAGCACTAGAAAAGCGATAAATTATACGGTGTGAAGGTTCCAGTCCCTGTGTGCATTTGTGCATTTCCCATTTGAATCCACCTCAGATGTCAATAATTTATCTTAGGAGAAGTTTTGTGCACAGCCACCGTTCCGTCTGCCTTCTCGTGTTGGCTCAGCAAAGTGGCGCGAGCGGCTCCTTCCCGCGCCGACGCGGTGCCCTGTGCTCCATGGGGCGCAGCTTTCCCTGCCGGCTCCTGCCGCCGACCAAGACACCGCAGGGCCGTGTGGGACCCGCGGCCCCGACTGCTGCTTCAGGGGCTGCTTCTGGGGCGCTTGAGCACGGCCGAGGTGGCGCTGAGGACGGCACCCCCGGCTGAGTGCGTTCTTACCTTCTCTTTGTCTCATCCTGTTATTTCTCATTTGACTTCCCTTTCCCGTCTGCTGCTGTTTGCAGGCCAAGTACATTGTAGGAAAAACACCATTCGCTGTCAGAATGTGTGCAAGTACTAAGACAAAAATATTTCAGTTTACAAAAAAGGGAATAAGGGAACAATTCCATAAACAGCAACTGTAACACTGGCACTGCCATAAACTGTTAAGAGCCCCATTTATGAGCGCAATTAAGCATATGGATAGCTCAGGTTTCGTCACGAGCCCGGAATGGGACAGCGCTATTGAGGCAGATTCAATCTAAATCTATAACAGTAAAATTGATCTAAGATGTAACCCTTTAATACACTTGGAAATGAGAAGTTGCCAGAGTGCTGCTATGTTTGGGAGCATTTGCTAATGAAAGGATGCTGTTTAATGCCACAGGGAGAAAGGTCACGGACGAATACACCTGCTGTATGCAGGGCATTAAATGCCTCAAATTTATCAAAAGTAACTGACCGGGGGTGGGTACAGTGCTGCAGTTGTGCTTGAACAACTTGGAGGGCCAAAGTAATTCAAGGAAGCAAAGTAAGAGAAGCAGCAGCAAAGGAAGCAATGGAAGAGAAAAATTTCGTTTACAGAGTAGAGGAAGACTGTTGAGAAACTCTCTAAACAAATACTGAATGAATTCCGCTAAAAATAGTTGTTTTGTATTTTGTACATTAACAGATATTTTATTGCAAGTGTCAAGCTTCAATTCCTAACTGGAACAAACCGTTCTTTCCCTGTTCATGCCAGCGCAGCCATTTGGCGTCTAGATAATTTAAAAGCAGTTTTTACCTTAGCTTACAATACATAAAGGATACCCGGAAGGATACAGAATGTTACCTTTCATGTGCTAGCCTCAAGCATAATTAAAGTAGTATTTCAATTCATTAATTTAATTTATTAGTTGCCATTTGAATGATAGTGCCTCCTATTGGCATAATTATTAAGAAGGCCAGGATTGGTACAGTTGGCATATTTGGTTCTCATATTTTTGCTTTCTCCTTGCTTCTCTTGCAGTAGTCGTATTTAGCAACTTCTGTAACTGCGGACCAGATTGTGTCAGGGAACAAACATCTATGGGGGAGGATCTCATAAAATTTTGCTGCTTGCTGAAGTAGAAAATGAGCATAATCAACAATAAGCCTGTCACACAGTGCATACCCGTGTAGAGCAATGGGTTCAGCGGGTGTGTTGTTACCATCGCTCGCCACTACAAATCTCAGGCATATTGCCTTGCAGAGTGCTATTTTCTGATCAGTACCATTGAAATACTGCATGCAGATACTCTTTTGTATCTAATTGGTGCTACATCCTTAGATTTTTTTTTTTTGATCTCTACAGTCCCAAATTCTATATAATAAATTCCTTGATGGATTGCCAAATTTGTGCAATTATCTCAATTATAGTTTGTGTGTGTATTTATATATTTTCGTCTGTTTCCAGCTGGGATAGGAAATGACCCTTATCAGGTTCTCTGTCCTGCCAGTTATCTAGTTGAAAGCTCAGACATATACATACACAAACACACACACCACTAGTACCTCAGTAGAAATCCAAGTTTATCATAGAAATCTTATATATATGACTGGACTAGAATAGCAGTGCTCAAAAAGACAGCTTGTTTCAGGGGTTCCCCCATGCTTGTCGCAGTTTCTTGTTAAAATCCGTAGGTAATGAAATGGCCCGCATTTCCCTGTGGCTGCTGATGCTTTGAATGTCATTTGAAGTCAGCAGTGCTGCAGTGCCCACATCTCGGTGAGCTGGTTGCAATACTTGAGCAGGTTAATCAGTGGTTACGCACAGCGCGCGCACGTGAATGTTCAGTATGCAGAGGTGTTTCAAAAGGCTTCTAGGGCAACTCCTTGTGACTGCATACCAACAACCTTGCTTTGTTGCTTTGCACAAGGGAAGTATCTCTGCATTTGTGTGCTGCAGAAATGTGTTTTTTTTTCCTTTTATTTCTTTCTGTCTTTAATATACAGGCCTGTTGCATATATTACTGGAACCTTTTCCCCAAATTTCCAAGTTTTTGTACTTAGTTTTCAAGTGTTTGCAGAGTTGAATTGCAGTGTTGTGAAGGAAATGAAAAGAGTTGGCTCATGGCAGTAGTGCGTTAATTTTTGTTTGCATTACTGAAATAATAATTTAGAACATAGATGAATTGATACAAAAAATGGGTTAAGGACATAATGCCCATCAGTGAAGTTTCAAATCAGTATGTTTTGTGTGAAGTGTTTCCTTCATGAACCTTGTAAGAGCTTGTCTACACAGGAGTTATTTCAGAATAGCTATCAAACTAATCAAGAGAGGGAATATTTGGAATAAGATAGACCAAGCATGGAATTATTGCAGAATAGTTTTTAGGCTATGGTTCCACATAGGGCCTCAATCAAATGAATATTAAGATGCAGACAAGACAGTATTTTTTTTTTCTTCCTTGAATCACATTATCTCAGTTATTTGGTCATTAGTTTATAAATTCTGTGATTTGGAAGCTAATTTTCTGTTTTTTTTTTTTTTTTAAATACTATGTTAGTGGATTTGTGATCATGTGCAGCTAAACAGATACCCTTCCTCCCTTTGAATAGACTCTGCAAGTGGCTTCATTTAATGGAGCAGCTAGAGGGAGGAGAAAAAATAATGTCTTTTTCCTTTTCATGTTTCTTACCTAGCTGAGCTGAAACAAAATGGGGATTTTCAGTTGTACATGATCTTAATCACAGAATGGTTGAGGTTGGTAGGGACCTCTAGAGATCACCTAGTCCAACCCCCCTGCTCCAGCAGGGCCACCCAGAGCACGTGGCACAGAGCAGCATCCAGGTGGGTTTGAAGATCCCCAGAGAAGGAGACTCCACAGCCTCTCTGGGCAGCCTGTTCCAGGGCTCTGTCACCCTCACAGGAAAGTTGCTCTTCCTCAAATGGAAGTGGAACTTCCTGTGTTTCAACTTGCACCCGTTACCCCTCGTCCTGTCACCGGCCACCTCTGGGAAGAGCCTGGCCCCATCCTCCCTACAATCACCCCTCAGATACTTGAAAAGTGTAATTTCACCATTTTATGTGTGAATATTTTTGCACACCTGTGCAAAATGTGTGATTTTTGCACACAGTAGGGATTTTCCTTAATGCCTTTTTCATTAACAGCGGTGACGGGAACTCTGCTTCCAGAAGCTTCAAGTGGTTGAATAAATAACAAAAATAACTTTAAAAATAATAATCCACCACTGCTATGTGAACATTCCATGCCCAGCATGCAGGCTGTGTGTGCAAACAGATAATGGTGGGCATCAGTAATTTTTTATATTGAATTTCTCCATAGCTAGAATTTCAGTAAATAGCTCTTCAGATAATTCATCAGAGGGCAAAAGTATAGTCAGACACATGGTGTGTACCCATATGCTAAGAAAAGTGATTCATTATCATTGATAAAAGGAATTCAACCAGTATGAATTGGCAGTTGATAATCTGACATATGCAGCCAGGCACTGAATAGGCACAGAATTTCTCAAGTGTGGATTTTTTTCATTACACCAGATAAATATGGGTAGCTGAAATTAAGTAGGTGTGGTGCTATTGTCACAGAACTGTAGATGGAGTATGACAATTTTCCATCTCTAGTAACTAGAAATTCATGTTACGGTATGATAATTGACTTCTGAAATAGGGTTAGCTTGAGAGCGAACTGGAGAGCACGAAAAGGATGTCTGATAATAGGGTAACTTTGCTGAAGTCGGTGGAGATTTCACCAGTTTGCACTTGGCTGAGATTTGATCTGAGGTTGTAGAGACATCCTAACTTTCACCATAGATGATGAGTACAAAAGTAATAAGCGCCATGGAAGCCCCATGGTTTTAGTGGCCTCAGTTAAGCTGACCCTGAGTTCCTCTTGACAGGCACACATCATCTAGTGGAGCTTGTTGATGGGATTCTCAAGCTGCTTGAAAGTTCAGGCTAGGAAGGACATGCAATGTCGCTCTGCCCAGACTTACTAGTGCCTGTCTGACAGGTCACCCACGGGCATTACTAGATTTTTTTTTTGCTTGCTTGTTTTGGCAAATGATGTTTTGGTAATGACATCTTGAAGGCACTCACAGGAGTGGCAGGAGGTGGAATGGGCAGACCCCGCTCTGGGCAGCGTGGTGGTAGGAGATGGCAGTGCTGGTGGTTCCCTCTAGGTGTGCAGGGAGAGCTGTGCCTTGGCCGTACCTGCCTCGTGACGCAGGCCCTGCCAACACGCAGTGTGTCTGATCAGGGAGCTCTAATGCACTGCAAGGTCCTGCTGCCTGCACAATCCCAACAGCTTCCCAGCCTCAGAGCAGAGGGGACGTGTCCGAGGGTGAGCAAACCCAGGCTCGCTCTGTGTTGGCCTGGGTAGGTTTTTATCCGGCTCTTTGTGAGCCAGCTTGGATCTGGATTCTGGGTTAGTCTGCCCCATGCTTCAGCTAACAAGCTTAGCTAGCAGTTGGATCTATATCTTGAATGTATTCCTGGTTATACAGGAAAACTATATATTTAACATAGTTAAATACTGTTAATAATAACTTTGGTCTTGGCTAGGTTGGATGTTCAGCAAACTGCTCTGTTTTGGGGTGAATCAGGACTGGCAAAGTTGGGTAGAATAGTCATATTTAAGCTGTTACTACTGCTTAAAGTTAATAGTTCTTGCAGTGACATGAAAATAAAAACCTGTCTGAGAGTTGGATTTGCCTGTCAGCTTCTGACTGGAAGTAGTTTTTGACTGGTGATTTGAAAATCATTACATAGAATGGATACACGTGGAATTACTCAAGTTGAGGAAGTGGCAGTTTCTAGGAAAGTATGTATGATAAAAACACTAATAAAGCAGCATATTTTTGAAGAGATGTCTCTAATTATTCTGCATTTTTTCTTACTGCTTTATTTATTAAATGACCTGTTTATTGGTGCTATAACCAAATAAAATAGCACCACATCTGTTCTGTGGATGCAGGAGCACTCTCTTTCCTCACTCCTACTTTTTCTTTCCCCTTACCTCTCTTTCCCCTTATTTTAGTGTTCTCTTTGGTATGGTGGCTTGTTTCTTTTTGGATTCTGAAAAAAAAGATAGAATTTTTCTTCTGCATCCTAGAGAGAAAGGACATCTGTCACAAAATTTAAATCAGGAGTTCACATATTTTTTTTTTCCAACCTGACAACCAGTTTTTATGTTCTAAAATATTTTCATTGGTTAAAATGCCTTCCTTGTTTGAGTTGCTTTGTAAAACTTTCACTTTATATACATTAAATATGCAGTCAAGTATATGAGTTCCCAACTTGCACTTCAAGCGAAACATGTATTGATTCTATGGCATTATAGTACATGGGTCAAGATACAAAGCAAACTTCTTAGTTCTTATGGAAAAACTATCAGTATTCACCAAACATTTTTATTATAACATCCCTGCAGGTTATTTTAAATGTTTTTATGCTAAAAAGGACTCATAAGCAACTATGTAGCATGGGAAGATTATTTCTTGTTAATACGTGACTGGAATTCAGGCTTATTCCTTATGGTGTCAGTCTGCATTAGTGGCTGTTGGTGCCCACTTTGTGTTGGGAGTTAAACAGTAGAATTTGGGGTGCTGCCAAAGACTGAATATTGTTTTAAATAACTGGGTGCCCAGGGCAATTAGGAAGTTGGTTTGCAGAAAGAGTCTGCATCCCATCATACTTTCTTCATTCATACTTCATTCACTTCAGATGGATCTTGTAAGAGTAAAACTTCGAAGCTGGACTTTCTTGGTCGCAGAATTTTATTGTTATTTTTAAGAGTCCTGTCAAGGTTCATTCAGTCCCAAGGCAGCATTATTTAAAACCTAGTTCAAGAAGCAACTTTTGCCTTGAAATTCTTCTGTCTGCTCTTCAATAACTCTAAGTTCACTTATTCTTTCAGAAAAAGCTACTCTAAAAGAGGGTCTTATTTCTAAAGAAAGTGCAGCAGTTGCTTCTAGGTATCATTGTAGTGGATATCTTAACTGCGTAACAGCACAGGGAATATTTACTTGAAGCTTGGGAGAACCCAGTAAGGTAAGGTGTGCTGCTGACGCTTAATGTTCTCTGGACATCAAGATAAAATACTCACCCTTTCCTCAAGCTCCCTGGAGATGTGCTCTGGATATATCTGCTTTGGAAGTTTCTGTCTTAGTCAAAGTATCACCTCTTCACACACAGCTACTTTCATTCACTTAACTGGGTAGCTAGATCTAGGTAAGTCTGAAATTACAGTTCTCAGCTGCTAAATGGTGACATAAATACAACTGCATGATTAATGACTACTCCTCTACCAATATTGCATAGGCAGGTTCACTAAAAGTGCATAAATCTGTAGAGCCTGTAAAACAAAGTTCATATTTTAAATATGCACTTGCAGTTTTACAGAAGACTGTATTTTTTTTTAACATGTCAGTATATGAAAATTGGATGCAATGGTGGAACGATATTGCATTTGTGTGTTTGCATGGTGCACATGTGCAAAGCAGTGCGTGTGTACAAGTAAATGTGTGTATACCTGTCCAGCTGTAGTTAAGATATGCTTTTTTATATAGACACTTATACACAGAAGACATCAAAAATACTATTATCAGAGCAGTCTCTTCAAAAACATACTTTAGTAGATAATAAATAAGCTTATAAATATGTTTTGCAGCTTTATAACTGTTTTACTAGTATACTATCTCCTTACATTGAACACCAGCTAGAAGTAGTGTGAATATTTGAATTTACATTGTGATGCCCTATTTTATGGGTTTTGTTTTTGAATTATTGGTTGGAGCTGAAAACTGGCTTGCTGTTCTTAGCACTCTGATTTTATTTGGCCTGAATAATATTCATCCATCACTTTTGTTTTTTAAAGCATTAATATCTTGGAGCAAGGTTTCAAAATGGATTAGCTTCTTCATCTTTCACACCAGGAGACCTATGTTTGGATCTGTCATAGGTAAAAATGACAGTCAATATGTTATTTCAGGAGCCCAGCTGGTAAGGATGGGTAAGTAAGATGGGACAGTGATCCAAATACTTATTTTCAGAAGTTCTGTTACACAGAAAAGTTTGTGGATTTTTTTTTTTTAAGATAAAAATAATTGGAAAATAACCGTGTGTTCGTTTTTCCTCACTAAACACCAAAGTGAGTCGCGGCCCTGTTCCTTGCAGCACTGTTGCTCCTGCATGGGCCGATTTGATGAACGTGGAGGTTCTGCCCAGGTGTGAAGTCCAGCATGGTTGGTGGGGCTCCGCGAGCTTGCAGGTTCCTGCAGCTCCCCTGACGGTGCCGGCGGGCGCTAAGGGAGAGGCGACTCTTCTAGAAAGTTCTGACTGCTTAAGGAAAACCGCAATTTTTGCCCGGACTTTGTTAACTTGACTTAACCTCAGGAGCAGATGTCATGATTCGCCTTTTTCAGACCAAGCTTCTGGCACTGCCATAGCAGAGAAACAATGTTTAGATCTAGCAGAGGGGGAAAATATAACCAAGTACAGATGAAGTGGCAAAGAAGACTGAATTAAAAAAAAAAAAGTGTAGGGGGTGCAGAAATTAAACAACACAACCTTAAATTAGTGCTGGAACTGCTCAATGAGAGCTTGCTCTGACATTAGCCAGGGCTTTTTCACTTCCCAATGCACAGTCTGGGCTTGGGAGCCTTAATGAGTCCATTTTATCTTGGAGATGAGCGGACAGTCAGCACCCGTTCCGAGATAGTGTGTGTCTTCCTTCTCTTCATTTGCTTCTCCCACAGAGAAATTGTAGCTCGTGGTTGACCGAATATATATCTTTCTGGGCAGAGTGCATTAACATGCTGAAGCAGTCTGCTTAAAGCTACCAAGTGTACCTTGCAGGCCTCTACTAGTTAATTCAAAATAAGGATTAAGTAAGGTTTTTGTATATAAGGGGAAAGCCGAATGTAAAATTAAAATGTAAATCAAAAAGTAATTGGCTTTTTGTGCATAGTTTAGATAAGATTTACTTTTGAAGAATGACTTTGTGTTTCAACACAGCAGGCCAGACACCATGTGGCACACTTGCACTTAATAATGGCAACCAATCCGGGCCATAAATACTGCAAACGATGCCATTTGAATGAGGAGCCCTATGAACCGTAATAAAAACCTCTGTGATTAATTCTAAAACTGCTCTGTTCATATTAGACCTGCAGTGGCCTCCCTGATGAGATCAATACAGCGTAGCAGAGTGATTCTAATAGAAGTGTTATTATCTTTTAATCTTCAGGAGAATGCCAACTTTGAGAATTCTTCAGCATTCTGGCTGCCTATTTTCTCAGTGCAACCTTGAAGACGGTTGTTTTCTGAAATGAAGATACATTCGAGTCTTTCCAAGGATTTATCAATAGTGCGGCATGGTCACTGTTTGTGGAGCCAGCAGCTAAAAGGTACATTTGTATGCCGGGACTTACGGTTGGTCGCGGTGACCTTCCCTGTCAGCCCTCCGCTCCTCAGCAGACAAACGCCCGGAGCGCGCGGAGGGGAGAGGGGCGGCTCGGAGCTCTGCTCTGCGGGCGCCGTTGCCCGGCTCCAGCCTCGCCGACATCCCTCATGCTTAGCGTGAGCATCGCGTGGTGGGCTCTAGGCAGGGCTAGCTCCAGTACAAGGTTCGTAACAAATTCTCATTATCAGTGGAAGGGAAATTGTAGCAGCAGTTGCTAGAGTGGGAAATACCTCCAAAGGTATTCTCAAAAGTCAGAAAATAGACATTTTGTTCTGTAGAATCTTCCAAAGAGTTTAATGTTTATGGTGTTTCCTGTATTTACAGAAAAACATTCCTTACCTTTTAAGTGCTGCAAGATTGGGCTAAGCAGTCATTAGAGATTTTTAAGTTTTCAGCTGCTGGGGAGTCAATGTCACCAGCCTGCTTCCAAACCTCCAGGAGAACAGGTTTGCCTGCCCAGAGGTGTTTTTGCTCTTCATTTATAGCATTATGTACATACATATAGTATGTCACTGTTACGTAACGCAACCTACTCTGTAGTAATTGAGCATCAGAATATCAGAAGGAGTACTGAGGTAGACAACAGCAAATAATGTAAATGAAAAGATCTTTGCTTTTATTTGTTTGCCTCTTTAGGAATGGGAATGTAAATGTCATTTAGTTTGAGGTGTCTGGGTCATAAATGTTTTCTGCAGGAACTTCCAACAAACAGGAAAACTACTGTGGAAACTGAATTGTTCAGTGTGATGGAATGGGGAGCCCATGTCTCTTGTGTGCGCAAACTAGACTATGCACATAAGAGGTCTTCCACAGAACCTGGCATAAGCCATGAAAAGGAAAAATCAATAAATATATATCGTGTTTTATTTCAGACTTGTGACTAGTTTAATTAGTAAGGAAAGAGCTCGCTATTTCTCTATTGCCTGGAAACTTTATCCACTCTTTATCCTCTAGTACAAGTTGCAGTATTTTGGTGACTAGTAGTTGTAAAAATGTTGTGCGTGCCTTTTTTCTTTCTACTTTCTGTTCCCACTAGTTTCACAGAAAGTCCTCTTGTCCACACAGCTGGCTTTAGGTGCTTGTAGGAGCCTCGTTCAGACACTGGCATAAAAATATTCCGTTCCGCACGTACGGCTCTGTTCTCTCCCTGTTCCAGTGCCCTGAGCTCAGGCTGCTGGTGGCTCCGCTCCGTGCACCCGCCGCTGCTCCCGGCAGGGATGGGGAGCTGCGCGTGGCCCGCGCGGTGCCCGCGCTGTGGCCTCCTCGGTGCCGCGTGCGCGGCAGGGCCTGCTCGCAGCAGAGCTTTGCAGGTTGCGTCTGCAAAGGGGAGAAATTGGCCCTAAGTGGGTGCAATTCTGTGTTTCTTTCTGCAGTCCATTTGAGGAGGTATCACTTAGGAATTTCTTAAGGAAAAGAAAAAAAAAAAGGCAGGAGGAAGCAATGGGAAATTGTGACATTGGTAGATATGACAACAAAAATCTTAGTACTATTTCATTTTTTTTTTCTTATGGCAGTGTTTGTTACTACCGCTGTGCAAGAAGTTGGTATCATGTCAGATGTATTCCTCGTCAGTGGTATCCATATGTTTGTGGTTTAAAATTTTGTTATATGGATTTTTGTCTATTAAGATTTATGTTACAAAAATAAAAAGTTTGAAAGGCCATGCCCTATTTTCTCCTTCTTTGAAAGGGGAGGGGAAAAAAAAAGGCACTCTTTCGCCTTTTATGCTGTTAATAATGCTAAAAGTCTTTGCAAATGTAATCCTCGTCTTAGTTTTGTTCTCATTTAATTGAATTAGGAAGACATAACAAACCAAAAAGGTTACTTTCGTGTCCTTAACTTTGCATAATAGCTAAGATGCTGCATGTGTTTCTCTCATAATAGTCTTTTGTGTATGTTATGTGTTCTTGGCAAAGGACAGTTCTGCTGCCTGTGAATTGTAATTCATATTCATGCTCTTGCTTCACATCTTAAATTTTAATCAGTGTTAATTAAAGTATAGTTTCTTCAAGCTCCTTTTCTTAATCTTAACCTGCTAATACTCAAAGCAAGCTGTAGAACAATAAGAAGTCCTATTGAAAGATGTTTTTAGCAGCTATATGATGTTTCCGAAAATGGAGATTAAAATGTTTGTGTCTCTTCTGATACCTGTCCAGTAAATACCAAGGAGAGATGCAGTGTACTTAAAGAATCCTGAACTGCTTCAGGTTTTGGTTCAAGATTAGAGGAAAACAAACGCTCCGTAATACTTTGTCTGGGACTTGCAGGAAGAAGGCCAACTTGGAAGGGATGTGGTTTAATTGAGGCACAGCTTTTCAATTTAATTTGTGGGGAGCTATCTGGCAGAGCTTCATATAGTGCACACCATAATCTAAAACCATTTTTTATCTAGTAGAAGGCTAACTTTGTTTCTCTATTCTTCTCCAGCTGGGTCAAGTCTGTTTCTGGGACCATCCCACATTTAGCCTGAACTCTTAGACCTCATATAGGATGAAGGGTTTTCTCCCTTTGTGCACTCACGTGGGTGAGTTAACCTTGTGTGAAATGGCCACTCGTGTAGTGTACTACCCCACAGCGAAAAGACGCCCGTGTTGCTAGCCAAAGGAGCAGATTTTTGTGCCTCATTCCCTGTATTTAAAATCAAGCTAGATGATTTTAAAATGAAAATGTTGCCTCAAGTGTTGCTTATCTGTTTAAGCGAGTGTGGTGTATGATTTTTTTGTGATTAAAAAGAAAAGGCTTCTCAAAGAGTATTAAAAATATACAATGCATGACGCTTTGATTTTTTTCTGTTCTTTTCTCTATCTTTTTTTTTTTTTTTTTTTTTTTTGAATTCTGAAGCATTTGTCTGAGCACTGTGCGCCACTCTTATGAAAAGGTAGTGTTCCTTGCTGCTTCTCGTAATCTGTAGTCAAAGTTAAAGTTAGTCCTGTGGTGGTGTGCGAGTAGATCGCACAATCTGCTGTGACTAAAGGATGGTACATGGGCATGGTCAGGGTTTTTCTGAGGCCACGTGTAAGCAACAGAAGCTGTTTCAAATTAATTGGCCGTGTGGGTGCAGAGATCAAACCCTTTTATTTCAACCTGAGCAAAATTGGCTTTTAGAAGAAAAGTACATAACAGATCTTGGTAAAGATGCAGGTCAGTTTCTATCACTGTATACATCAAAACTAAGAAGAGAAAGAAATCAGCAGTGTTGAGTTGCAGAATTCTATTTCCATAGGTTTTTTTTCTTCCTCTCACAATTTCATCTCCCCTCCTCCCCACTGTTTCTGATTCCTTTTTGCTTAATCTGATGACACTGGCAGCCATCCTAGAATTAAACGTAAAGTTAAATTAATTTTAAATTAAGTAATATTAAATTCTAAATGCTTGAATTTAGTTTCTAAATATGATGCATGAACTTGATACAGAACTATTGATTTCCTTTGCAGTATTGTTATTTAAACATTTTATTAACTTTGCTAAGAGAACCATTTATCTGTAATAGTTGTACATCCAATTAGAAAAGTGCCAGGAAAGTAAAGCAGCTATAGAAAAACGCTATTATCATTATGAGGACAACAAAGAACTGTTTTTATCAGAGTTGATAAAAAGATCTTGGCTTGTTTAGCGTAGCAAAACAAAGATTGAGAAGGAAAGTGAATGTTCTTTCTGAAAACATGAAGGTAGTAAATGCTGGAGGAAGTTTATTTAATTAAAAAAACCCTTCTGTAATAGTGAAGTGATATAAATTGGATATGAATATATTTAGACTAGAAATTAAAATGTTTCCAGGATGGTTAGAGGATTGATGCTCTGAAATAACCTTCCAAACTGGCTGTATTTAAAAACAGTTGGGCTATTTGAGATGGTATTTGATAAACTTAGCCCATGGCAAAAGATGTGGGATTTCTGAGCTGTTGATGTCCACAACAAAAGGACTCAATGGAAGTGAATACTGTACCGCTGAACTGATGGTTTTGTGCTTCAGCCTGGTTTCTGAGGCTGGTCAGACTTGTTTTTTTCACAACAAACACAACCAAATTTGTTATGTTCTTTTAATACAGTTTTAAATTGATCTTAAATTCTTCATGTGGAGATAGGATAATGAGCAGAATGCTCTGGTGTTCCTGGTCATGCAGCTACTTTATGGGATAGTTGTTACGTCTTTGTCATAAGATAAAAATGAGAGTGAGGTTTGGAATCAGGAAGGAAATTTCCCATGGAACACTTGAAATTTTTTCTTGTCTTTTCCCAGTTTTGGTTCGTGGTACTACAAATGTATGAGAATGAGATTGTTCCTTACTTATGTGTAAAAATTGTGAGTGTTGTGAGTGTGGAAATGACCTGAAAGAAAGAAGACCAAAGAAATGAAAGGGCTTGCACGGGTCTTCAGCTCTTAACTTGCTATGAGAGCTGAGACCGTGTTCTCAGTCTCTCTGAAATGCATAAAAACACACTTTACTGGCAGAATGGAAAGGTAAAATATCAATCATTTTGACTAAAACAGATTCCACAGCTTCATGACAGAAAATATGTTTAATGTTGTTCTACTACTTACCATCCCTTCCAGATTTTGAATTTCATTAGAAAACGGAATTCAGAGACTAAGTCATTTTGATCCTGTAGGTTTGTGCAGTTTAGGTCTGTCAGCTCACACAAACAAAGGGCTTCCCCCAAAAAAAGAATTCCTGCACTTTGGTGGTTTATTGTGGAACCTTTGTTCAAGTATCCAAACAAAGAATGTAAATGATTGGAAAAAATGGAAAAATTGAAAAATAAAGACTCCGTGTTTGTTTACTTTGTGTGTGGTTGCAAATCTATAACAGACTTACCAGCTTTATAATGTGGGGTCCAGCAATTTTGCAAATCAATATATTTTGTTTGCCTGTTTTTCTTCAGAGAAAGCTGGACTTACCCCTAAGTTCTGATGTTTACCATCTACTGAATCTTCATCCATAAGTTATGAGATGCGCTGTTAGCTTGGCAGGAAGGCGGTTATTGCTGCTCATTGCAAGGCTGATAACTTGCCAGGAGCGCACCCATGTCATTTTGCAAGGAGTTTTAAAAACAGTTTTAACAGGGTTTTTTTGAGCTTTCAGGTAAAGGTAGCTGAAAACGGTTTGGTATTCTTCAAGGTAGATATCTTTTGCTACTAAGCGGGGAATTGTGCATTTTATTAACTTTGTTACAAAGATGAAAAGTTTTGGACAAAGTTGTTAAGAAATGTTTATGTAATGTTTCCCAGTCCTTTGGAAAAGAGTCATGTTTATATTTTCACCTGGCCAGTGTAAATAAAGCTCTTGTGCTTTGGGGATCTGTCGTACTTGGAAGAGCCTAAGTTGGGGGGTTGGTGGCTCGGGGAGTCAGGCTCAAGCGGCTGCCGACTGTTGCGCCTCACGTTGTCTTTCCAGGATTCGGTTCCACTGCCTGGGCATGAAGGAGGAAAAAGTCACTGTAACCTGAAGGCATGGGAGGAAGGAGATGAGAAAAATGGCCCTTATTTGAACTGAAAAGAAAGAGAAGGAATGTGTGGTTTGCTGCACAGAAATTTTACACACAAATCACAATTAATTTTTCTTGCTTCTAACAGCAAAGATAGTGCTTTCTACAGTGTTTATTTTCCTGAACCGTTCCTGTCAAAATCTAATTACAGGGAAATAGGCAAACGCTGTGTGGAAGTGAGGTACAGGGTCAGGCTGATGAGAAGGTGCTTTAATCAGGCTATTAGTCACAGCATCTTATATGAGAGCATAGTTACACTCAGACAGGCAGAGCAGAAGATAAGCACTGAATGTCAATAGAAAATAGAAATGCACTAGGTTATTTCTCCATTGTGCCATACTGTACATTCAATGCACACTCATTGCTGGCAGTGAGACCATTGCTCTGTAGCTCTCATGAGACAGTGTACGTGTTAGTGTGTCCTTCACTGAGTAACAGTTCAGAGACAAAACAGGACAAGGTGGTAGCACTGCTGTTTTGGAAATGGAAATAATGGTGTCATTGCCAATAAACACTGAGAATGCTCAGTAAAATGAAATAAATTACTGTGTTCGAGTGTAATGAAGAACACGGGTTGTTGCACATGGAAGACATCCTCCACCCTGATACCTATTAGAAACAGTAGGGCTAGGTGCAAGGAAGAGATTTGTGGTGTGTTGAAGGCAATTTTTTTATATATCAGGGGATGATAACTATAAGAGATGTTTTGCTGAATCTGTTCCTCAAAAACAAAGAAGGGCAAAGGCATCCTGGCTTGCAGCGATTGTGGTAAGATTGTGGTGGTTAAAATTCTTTGAGAAAACAAATAGTAAGTGTGCAACCCATTTTGGGCAAGCAGATATCAAATATTACTTGGGGATCTGCTTGACAAGCTCAAATGGAAACTGTCCTGGAGGAGAAAGGGACACAGGACATCTGGTACTCCTTCAGGAAGAATGTCCTTGGAGCACATGAACAGTGTGTTCCAGTGCTGAAAAAGTGGAGCAAGCGTGGCAAAGGATAGCAGGGAAGAGCAAGGAACTCCTGGTTGAGGAGGAGGTGTGCAGCAAGTGGAAGCAACAGCCTACCTAGTAGGTATGCAGAGATTATCAAGCATGCAGGCCAGGAGTAAGAAATTCAAAGCTCATCTGGAGCTGAGGCAAACAGGAGCTGTGAAAGGCAGCACTAATGCCTTCTGAGAGCACCCTGACAGCAAAAGAAAGGCTAAGAAACAAGTTGGCCATCTGCCTCATGGGGCAAGGGGCCTAGCGACCAGGGGTATGGAAAATGTGGAGATGCCTGATGCTTTTTTGTCTCCCCCATCCTTTTTTTTTTTTTTTTCCCTCAGTTTTCAGTGGTAAGGTCTGCCCTTTGGCCTTACAGTTCTACACAGTCCCTAGCAGAGCGTGTGGGAGTGCAGCATTGCCTGCAGCAAAAGAGGTCGTGGTTTTCCAGGAGCACTTCTGGCAGCTGGACATGTGCAACTCCCCAAGACTAAATGGAGTGTGTAGAAGGATGCTGGCTGCTGATAACGGGATACAAGAGACATGCATCATTATTTGACTTTTTTTTTTTAACAGAAATTTATAACCAGCTTTTGCACCAGGCATAGAAAATGAGTTAACTTATGTCTATGAACATACAGCATGTATAAAAAATTGAAATTACAAGGGTGTCAAGATAGCTTGCTGTAAAGGTACTGTTATCAAGCTAATATACCAAGCAAGAGTAGTTCAGTGCTGTTTGAGCGAGTGAAATGGTTTGCCCTGTAATCTGGCACTGCTGTTCCCTCCTTATCCGTGTCATATCCACAGCACTCTTCGCCTTCAGAAGAAACCCGGAGAGGAAGGTCTCATTTGACATCTGTCAGCAAGGTGATACTAGATTAACCTTTTAAATTTTTATTTATGCCATAAAAGGATACATTAGAGTCTTAATTTTCATTATTTTCTATCTGGAACTAAACTTTGCACTTGCAAAAACTGGATGTGGAAATTTGCGCTAATGGAATGATTTATTTTATAGCTACAAAAATCTGAGCTACTGTATCAAAGATCACTGAAGTCAATAGGAATTTTTAATGAACTTAGTAGGGTAGGTCCTATATGAATGTCTGGAGAATAAAGCAGTGAATTTTATTGTGTCTAGTAAAATTAATTTATGTATTTCAGATGCCTGACTTGCCTTTTTTTTTCCCCTCTCTTCTCTCTCTTTACCAATCTTTTGTCCGGGGTGAATCTTGCAAAAATTTGGCCATATGCAACTGGTTTTTCCCTGGAAAGTGGGCATGCATGCATGTTCTCTCTCACTTTTTTCCCTCTTTTCTTTTTTTTAAGGGCAAAATGAAGGGCAATATGCCTTCAGAAAATATTAGAATGACTTTTTCTTTTTTCCGTTTCAGTCAGTTTTGTTTCATCATTACTCTTGGGATAATGTATTAATCAGTAGCAAGTCCTCTGTACGCTGCTATTCAACATTTATAAAACCAAAGCATTAAGCTACTGTAGTGTTACCAAAAGCCTGATTTGATTCTCTCCATATTGGAGCAATTGGACCAATTGGAGAATCTTTGAATCCTATCTGCACAGCCCTGCATACAGAACTGATTCCAGATCTGCCACAGCCACTCATGTATGCCATGAATGCAGCATTGGAAACTTTATTTGGCCAGACTTGTAGTTGTTGTAAATGTTTACACATTTTGAATTTTAAGTTGTTATATTTAATAAGTTATTATTGAACATCATCAAAGCATCAAAAAGGTCGCACTTAATCACTGAAAGTGCACAGAAAGTAGTATGGAGATTTCCTGCTAGATCAAGGAATTTGTCTCAGGTTAATCATATAAGCTCCTGCTCTGATATTGACAGCTGGAATAGAAAAGGGTCAGACATCTTGACCGTGAAAAAAGTCCCCTTTCATTAGAATTTGTGTATTGCTGCATCTGTCAGATGACTCTGTTGCTACTACCTTGTTTTCTCATTTTCCCGTGAAATTACGCTGTTGGGAGTCTTACTTCCTTTTTATTTTCTTTTTGTTTCTTTTCTACTGGCTGCTAAAATGTGGGGTTTGTGATTGCTATTAGATATCTGAAACTAATTGTGGAAGGGGGGCTTCATTTCATTGCAAGAGAACTTAGATGCTGAAAGGATTTTCAGGTATTTTACATAGTTTCTGGGTCTCTGCACAAAGTGAATGAAAAACTGTAAGAGACAGGAATCTCAAAACTCCTCAATGTGTTATGTTCTGCATTCCCTTTATGTAGTAGTCTGGTTAAAATGGCATTTTGACTATTATTTTTCTGTAGGCACAGATAACTAGACATTAAGCACTTTGCAGAAGTGCAACTGGAGAAAAGTGGAAGATTATAGCCAGGCATTTTCAAATTAGATTTTCAGGAATTCTGCTGAATGATAATGAAATAATCATTTTTTTTTCTGTTGATAAAGTCAAACTATGAAGGTTTCATAGTTCAATAAATCCTGATAATGAATCAGATATTTAGTAGAGTGACATTCAAACTTGAAAGTAGGTGGGATTTTTGCTCTGGAAGGGTTTTTTTTTTTTTTTTTTTTTTTTCCCTCCCCCTCACAGCAAGCTAATAAGAATACTTAAAAAGTCTGCATGTGGTAGTGATGAGTTTAGCTTGGAAATGTGGTATCTCAAGAGATATTTTCTTTACTCAAGTGGCAGTTTTGAATACAGTCCTCCAAAAAGCAACTCAGAATTAAAATTATATATATAATATATATATGTAAAAATATACATATACACACACACAAACACACATATATGTATTCCCCCTTTTGAAGTTGTCTAAAAAGAAAGCCTGAAGCAGTCATCAAATGAAAAGATGCATGAATTTTAATCCACTATGAAAATATATCTTCAAACCTAAAATGATAATTTATTTTTACTAGAGAAATCCAGCTAAGCATACCAATTCATAGGAGGAAATGTTGAGATAAAGTTTCTGGAAGCTTTCCTATATAGATGTGTGCTAGTTTCTTCCTTAAGTCTTATTTCTGGGCCACAATTCTAACATGGGTAATCTGGTTCACAGGTAGTTATGATGTTAGTGCCATGAAAAAGGTCTTTTCAGTTGTGGAACAAGAAGTTTCAGCTGTGCTGCTACAATATCCTACAGTGTCTAGACTTTAGGGGCTATATGTGAGCTCTCAACATGTCTTTATAGAGTAAACAAACATATATGTCTTCAGCAAAGGAGTGATACCTCTTAACTTAATGTTAGTTGCTTAATGCACTTAAAGTTTTTTTTCCATTGAATTTTGCAATACAGAGGTGCCTTTGGTTGGATGAGTCTTTGGCCTGTGTGGACATTGGCTGTGAGAGTAATGACAATCCACAGAGCTGGGACCACGCAGCGCCTTTGTCAGCAGAACCACCAGGCAGAACATCCGTTGGGCCATTTGTTGAGCCTGCTCCCAGGCTCAGGTCACCTCGGCCTGCCCACCAGTACCAACCAAATGGCACCTTCCTGCCAACAGGGTGTTCGACTGCCCTGGCTACCGCACGCTCCTGGTGGTGCCTCGTTTAGATAGAGGAGAGACGGTCAGTAATAACTTACTGTTGCAGAGAACTGGATGCTAACGTTTGCCCTGGAAATACTGTTTTTATAAGTTGAGCCAAGTATTAGCCCATTTAAACCTTAGCAATGATTTTCAGTCTATGGCTAACGTAAAAGGAACTCTTACCATATATTATCATTTTATTTCAATGCTTTTTCTGGATTTTTTGGAGAAACTAGGTCAGATGCTTGGCTCCCTCTTCTGGCTACAAAAAGTTTCTTTTCTTTGCATAGGAGTTTTTCATAGGCCAGATGTCCTGTGCCGATTTCGTGGCCTTTACAAAATACTTGCACAAATGCAAAGAACTGCCCCATTTCAGTCTGAGGTACTTGGGTACTTACTGTGAAGATAATCTTTTGTAGTCCCTGAGAGTTTCACTAATGTTATGTTTTTGGTGAATAAAATGGCAGAATGGTTTTGATGAGTCCCAGAAGTATGTTTTATTGAGAAGCTCTTATAAATCATAGATACTCCCCTGCAATTAGGAATCCCAGATTTTGATGATACCATGTCAAACCAAAAGCTACTATTTTTCAAAGTGTGGGCTCACATGCCATTGGGCTTATTTGTGAAGTTTCCTTTTGGTTTTTGAAGTACCATCTTGAGTGAAATTGAGAAGTTTTAAATATGAAAGCTTAAATCTGGTGGAATTTCCCTATTGTAATAAAATGCAATATTTAAAATGACACCTTACATAGAATGCATTTGAACATGGAAACACTGAGACTTTGAGACTGTTGAATATACATGTGAAATCTTGCATATTTTTATTATCTCATTATAATACAGTCTTATTTGGAGTTACTGGGTTCAGTGGGTTACTTACTGCATCTGAACTGATTTCACACATCAGAAATCAGAGTCTGCTTTCAGTAAAATTAAAGTACATGTGTTTCCTTTTGTGTCAGTATGGCTTCAGATTAAAAAAATTGCTGACTACTTCAGGTAAAAATGAAGTGTGTTCCCTGCTAAATAATTCTGGTCTTTGTGCTTTTGGCCAAGGTAACCTCTCCATAGTTGGAACTGTAATGGACCTTCTATAAGAGTTGAAACCCTTATTGTTGGGCCTTTAAATGAAGTAAACCTAGCCATTGAAATTCTATTACCTATGGTCTTAATTTTTTTAAATGAAATTTGACTGAGTTTTTAGACTGCATCTTGAGTTTTCAAGGCTATTTGGTTTGTCAAAAAAGGGTTAAAAGTGTAGTGAAACAATCTATAATGAATATTAACATCTTGTGCCAGAAATCTCTTAACTTTCAACTGAAAGCAGAAAGTATTTTTGTTGGTTTTGATCCAGAATGAATCATGCTTTCTTCAGGAAATCATAGCAGCTGATTTTTATTACAAAATTATCATGAGTACCATATGAACAATATGGTATTGTCCGGTGTTTCTGTAAAAAATATGACTGTAAAGCACCAAAAAAAGGACAATTAGATGCCTCTAAGCCAGTTTGTAGATAACGTATGTTCTCTTTCTATTTTCAAATATCCAAATTAATAAATATTTTTGTTAGTACTAGCGTATTTGGATCTGTGTGGAATTAGGACATATTTTTTTCATCCATGCGTGTATTTCATAAGAATGTAAAGAAAATTCTTTTGTGTTTACTTCATAGTTAATATAAGTAAAATTACTATTTTTCAAAATGCCATTGACTTCATACTAGATTTTTTTGTGAAAGCTCATTTCTGAATTCCTCTTATAAGTTACTGAGTGATCTTCTAAACTTCATGTCAAATCTTATATATGTAAGCAAAATAAGAAAAGTTTGAGGAGAGGTTTAGTTATGCACGTTGTTTACTGCTTAGAGATTTCAGGTATTTTAGATGATCTGCAAAGCTAGGTGTTTCAGGCTCCATTCATACGACTAATCTCTTTGAAATGGAATAAGTAAATGCTATAAACTTCTGGTTTGGGGCATTAGAACCTCTTTTTTATGATGCTCTTTCTCTCCATATAGAAATTCTGAATATATTCTCAATAGCAGATGCCAGCTACCAAGGAGACCTGCTTCCTAAGAGATGCTGTGTGTTCAGTGCCATCAGCACTGCCATGATCATTACCAATCAGGATAAAAGCTACAAATATGTGCCAAGATGAGTCTTCCTTAAAGTATTTTAATGTTGCTTGATTAGGAAAACTCTTCAACTAAGAAACAAGATATGACATTTCATATTCTGAACTTCATTACAGAGAGTTGATGCCATGCTACAGCTAAGCTTGCATTTTGAAAAGCTTTAGTCCTCTTTTAGCCCCCCCTGTTTTCACAAGCAGGATTGAGAACAGGAACCAGCACAATATCCTGCCTAAATTTAAGTTAAAATGAATGTGTGGTCTAACAGTGGTGACACGGCTTAGAAATGTCTTTCTTCCAGTGAAAGCAAAATTGTTTTACCTTCCCCCTGCCTCACATCTCCTGAACAGTTTGATAAAAAGAAAAATACTAAGCAATCATGTATAGCCTGTGCATAGTGAGACAATAACATGGAGAATGATCAGAGCCCCCCTGGCCTGGCGCTTCCAGCAGCTCGGAATGGCTCCTCGCAGGGATGGAAGCAGCTTGGGAAGTTTGGCGGCTCCCACGCGGGCGCCGCGTTCGCTTTGCTGCGCTCCTCGCTGTGGGGTGATGCCTCGTGCAAGGACACAGCATCTTGCTCCTTGATGCTAATTTGTAAGGGTATGGGAAGGATGTTTAGGGGAAAGTGAAAGGCTATGCTTTGCTTGGTGCTTAGAAGTCTTAAATGTTGCTTTCAGCACAAGGAGAAGCTACTGTTATGGGTTATGCAAAGGTTTTGGGGTTTCTTTTAAAGGAGTGTGCAATTGAAGTTTGTACATGACTGTTATTTGCGCAAAATGTTAAGACGGGAATATGCCTCAAGAAACATGCCACATACATTTGTATCAAATCAGATGAAAACATTGTCTTGCTTGAGTTGCTGAAAACCAAGACAATATTGCTTAAATTTTTTAAAGATTATGAGAATGTTTTCCTAGCTTTACTGTGGCATCTTTATATTCTTCCAAGAGAATTCATGTTCCATTTTCTGATCAGATGAAAAGCAAAGGCTTTATTGTAAGCGTGGGTGAACAGTGTTAAGATCATTTCTTGAGTTTGTTGGGTCTCTTTGTGATAGATCAATGAGAAGTTTCTCGCAGGCATGAACAAAAGTCAACGCTCTGTGACTCTAAAGCTGCTAAGTGTTTAATGGCTGGACGGAAGGGGTGCTCTCTGGTTACCTCCGGGTAGGCTACCTCGTCCTTAGTTCCATGCATTTTGGTGGGCTCTGTAAATTCTGGCATTATGTGACATCATACATGACATTAATATGGGCCTCTTAAGGGAAGATTGTCTCCTCGTTTCTATTACTGCATTGTGTCTTAAATCCCGGGGAATTAGACTTTACCTTCCTTCCAATATGTTTTCTCGCCGTCATTATCTAAGAGAAATTGAAGTCAGTATTACTGATACAGGTAACTTGTATATAAAAATATAGATGTGTTGACAGAAATATGCATACAGTAAATAACTGTGCTGGCAAAGGAAAACAATTACTCTGAATCCTGATTTTTATTTCATTTAAAAACAACAGCACCAAAAAGTTTTCAAATAGCATGGGCAATTACTAATGAGCATTAAGTAGCTTTTCTTCCACTCGCTTTAAACCTCTCTCTGAGCTAAAGTATTTGCCATTCCACAGTTTCACCTTGTGGCTGCCTTTCACACTCCCTGCTAAAAGTGTAAAATTTCATTGTATTTGCATCTTATTGGAGATATTACTGACTTTGCAGAGACAAAAATAAGCCTAGGTGGTAGAAACAGAGAATCAAGGAGCTAAGAGAATCTTTCATGCTGGGTTTAGTATCTTCTGCATAAAATACTTTAGAGAGAGATATATGAACAGTGTTAGTTTGTTTTGTGTTTTGAATAAAGGTTGCTTATATTGAGAAGGAAATGCTTTTAAGAGAAGGTGTACTGAAAGGTGACCATGATTATAGAGGAAAGGCACAGAATGGCAAACATGACCCTGTCTTCCACACTTGAAGATGATCATGGATGACCTGAGACCCTGTGATTCTGAAACTTGATTATTAATCCTGATACTACCTGCTACAAATAGGGAGAACCAGCAATGCCTGCTATTACTTTTTAAAGCCTGGATGCCAGAGACTAGTGATTGGCATAATTAACTTGGGGAAAAAAAAACATCCATTTGCTTTGACACCATGATATGGAGAATGCTGGTGAGGAATTGGAGGCAGCCTCCTGGAGAACAGCAGGGAGAGTTTAGCAAATTGGTAAAAGAAGGTAGTGGAAGGAACAGGAGTCCAGCAGAATCTTTTTATCACTGTGAATAATTTTATGGTTACAATACTGGGAAATCCTTAAAGAATTTCAAATAGAGTTTTGTAGTCCATAGGTAATCGGTTATGAAATGTTGCTTGAAAAACTGTGAAAAATATAATGTGATAATGCAAAGAATATTAGGAAAAGAATTAGATTAATACAGGAGAAAGAAGAAAGATTTCTTTAACTGTGAGAACTCAGATTGAAATACAATAGGTAATTAGATTGCATCAAGATCTTAAAATCTTCTTGAGACTGGTAGCAGGAAAAAAAGAAAGGATGAAGGCACTTTTTTCGTGTGAGCTTACCCACCATGATCTTCCACAAAACAGATGCCTGACAGTCAGTTATGAAAATGTGCTAGGTGACCATGAGATGCACTTGGGCAGGAATCTTATGGCCAGTGTGCATAGCAAAGGGTGCTGTAGACTGTAAGCCCCAGTCAAATCAAAGCAGCGTGATTATCAAAACATGGTAATGGGGGAGACAGTTAGGCTGTACTTGTTGGTAAAGGAATTTCTTTGTATAGCCAAAAACTTGCATTAAGAATGGGAACATAGATGCCATAAAAAACTAATTAGCACTTTTAAGTGGACTCTCTGACACAATATAGCAAGTGGGACTGAGAAGTTACACATTTCCTGAGGAGAATATAATTGCACTTTCAGGATGGGTGTCACATATTTTGAATTAAATTCAACTGAATTGCTGTGCAGAGAAAGCAAGAGGCTGTTAGTAACAGGCTTAGGGTTAGTGACAGCAAAGCGGGCTGCAGCTTGCACTTTTAAGGGTACATAAAGCACTGGCTGCATTCCACAGCATGCACTGCTAAACTGCAGACAACAGGAACATCTCCCTGTTGTGGCATAAATACAGTATGAAAGTTGATTAACCAGTTTAATGTTGTTATCCAGGCCTGCCGTCCATCTGGACTAGAATTTTAAAGAGGAAAGCTGAGTTTTCCAACAGCAAAATAATAAATGAATCTAGATTAGAAAAGGCAAAGATTCTAGATGTTTGAGTTCCTAACAGGATGACCAGTTATTTGTTGTGTGCGATGTCTTGCTTAATTTTGGGGGAATAACACAAAAAATGAATGTGCATAGAGTTGAGTTTGGTATCATTAAAGAAAGGTACTCTTGAAGTATATCCGAGGGTGCATGCAAAGTGTGGCAGAATCCTGACACGTGCTGTGCTTGAATAGATGTGTTTATCTGGAGAGGACTGAGGGAAGGTTTTCTAACTTTCAATTTAAGATTTGCATAGACCTGGATGTTTGATATCCTTATTCTGTCATTTTTAACGCTCTCCAAAACATGCCCTGTTCATGAATCAAGATCTGTGAAACGGTATGAATGTATCAGAATTTAACCCTTAGTATTCTAGCAAGTTTACTGATCAATTTACATATTTCAGACATTCATTAATTAGCTTTATGGTGTTTATGGCGTGGGTAACTTTGGAAAAATATTTGAAAAGAAAGTCAGTATTCTAAGTTTGGGTTTTGAAAATATGCATTTGTGATGGAACAGACATGCCACAGTTAATAAAAGACTTTGGTACATGACATATTAGGACATACATGGTTTATATATATATGAGAGATAGTGGGGAGAGAGAGTTCATGTGTCCTGGGCATTTGAGACACTGTGTCTTTTCATACCAGCAAGAGACTCCTGTTTCTTAAGAATATTTCAGTCTCCCCCATCTAAGTAAAATGTACAGTGCAAATTAATTCTTTTTGTAAAGAAATAGGATTTTTCCATTCCTGACATGTAAGTTGTCTTGACTATGCGTGTGGCGGTTGCACTTACCAGCTGATTTTGTTCCACTCTCCCTCCCTTTAAATAGCATGGCTGCTCTTTTTATATCAGTCAAGTATGATTAAACCTAAATTCTCTTTGGAGAGAGGAAACAAAGTGCAGCTCAGCATTGCCTTTATTATAACAGGCCCAAGGATCTTACTGATCCCTAGCCCCCCCCCCCCAAAAAAAAAAAAAAAAAAAAAAAAGAAAATTTGCCCATTTTAAATGAATAACCTATTTTTTTATAGAATTGTCAGAATCTTAAATTAGTATTAGCAGAGTCTGCTTATCTCCATTTATTGCTGAACTGTGTGGTAAATAATATGCTCTTGTTTTATTTTGGCTCTCTGAAATTAAGCCTATTTATGGAAGATTTTAAAGTAATCATGGGTGCAACGTATGAAAATAAAATCCCTCCTAAACATAGTTTAAGGGGAAATAGAAGTTTAATTCAAGCCAACGTAAGCTTATGGCAACGTAGGGAATCCAATTGAACAGAGGTTCATCTAAAAATAAGTAAATGCCTGAGTTTTATCAGTGTCTTAGAAAATAATATTATGAATGCCTTTTAATTAGTGTGATTGTCAACACACTGCTGATCTGTTGACTCAGTTAAACACAAGTTGTTCTGTGCTTGTAGAGGCTGCAGTTCTGCTGGTGGGGCTGGGATAGACATTGCATGATCCAAGGTCAGTACTGTGCATGAGGAGATGGAATAACATTGAAATATTAGCTATTAGTAGATGAGATTTGTGAGAATTATAATAACAGGGCTTACATAATGTCCTAATTTTTGTTTTGCTGATTCATTCATCCCATTAAGCACATTAAAAGTAATACAACTTTTTAAAGGTCTAATATAACTCAAAATTTCAGTTCGTATTGAAAAGAGGACTTTTGTTTTCATCTATTTATTTAATGCCATTTTTACTTCAGTGGGGAGGACTAGGTAAAAAGAGATCTTTGCATGAGGAACAGAAGTGCAGGACATTTTTAGCTTGTTTTCCAGCTTTCAGAAAACAAAGAGATTCAGGAAACAAATTATATACCCAAGAGAAAACACTAGCAGCAAGGGAATTCTGATACAAGCCTTTAAAATAAGGCGCCTGATAATGGCTATTGCGGTGGAATATTGCCACGTGCCTGTAATATAAAGCTTATTTCAGGAGTACTTAAGAAGCATATGCTGATGCTCTGCTGGGGAGCGTGGTTCTGAAATGTCTTTTGAAATGAGGATTCATGTAATTGTTCAAAAATAATGTGTGTTAGCAGGATTCCTTAATTTATATCTTGTCAAGAGCAAAAGAGACAACGTATCTGCTGGGTGAAGGTGAGATGCAGATGTCAGGGAAGAAATTTCTGCGCGGCACGTGAGCTCTGGCATTGCATCCTGCGGCTGCCTTTTCTGCATCCCTCCTGCATCCCTCCTGCATCCCTCCTGCATCCCTCCTGCATCCCTCCTGCAGGCTTTGACTGCAGGTACAGCTCGTTGCACAGGCCATATCGTCTGCTGCGGTGGTTGTCAAATGCTAAGGATGGGATGCAGTGTTTATCTGCAGAGCGTAAATATATTTCTGTTTTGAGATTCAAATGAACACAGAAATATTTTGATGTGTCCCTGTACAGGGGGAGTTTGGAGGAATAAGTCTTTTAAGATCTGAACTGTTCAAGAACCAGAATTCAAAAACACCAACAAAACTCAGCATATATTGGTTCAATCCTGTTTTTCCTAGATGATCGGCACTGCTAGTGCTGCTATTTGCAATTAAATTGCTATCTTTTGAGTATGGTTTCTGTTGCAAATCAGGTTATGTCTCAAGAAGATAACATCAGATATGTACATAGGAACAGTGGTAAAATGGAGAAATTATTCCTGTTGTTTATCAGTATGAAGAAATATCATTTGCTTGTCATGAATTTTAAGTTAATTCCATTAGGTTTGAAAAGTAGCGAATATAAGTTGAAGATGAAGCCATGCATGCCTTAGCTATCTTATCAGTGTAAAAGCAAGAGAGGAGAGTAAATCTGTGATGTGTTTGTGTTGGACATACATTGAAGAGAAAGGGGGACTTCTGTGGCCTCCTCGCAGAGTCATAAAAGATTACAAGGTTAATATCTAGGCTTACTCATAGTGTCTGTTGGTCAAGCTGACACACATATATTCAGAGATATTGAATATTCTTTAAAAATTGACTTTTTCCAGATTTAGTTCATTACCTGAAAAGTGGATTAGATCTTAAAAAAAAGGAAAAAAAAAAGGTTCAGAAAGTTCTCAGCAGTATGTTCAAGTAGAACAGTATGATGTAAATAAAATTTCAAATGAAACAAAGTTATTGACCTTTGTTCTTTCTTTAGAGTTCATTCATTGTCATTCATTGTTTTCTTCTTCAAGATGCATTCTGGGGGCTTTTTAAAAATTTTTTTCTTTTTTTTTCCTCAGTGAAATGATAGTGATTTTCATTGTGAATATGTTCCAGAGGGTAGTACCTTAGTGCTTGGCTTCTGTAAAGACACTTAATGGATGCAAGTGAAAATGTGATCTGAAACTGTGAATAAGTGAAGGCTGAAAATGTTTTGTTTTCCAGTCACCATGTTCATTTAGTAGCAATTAAATGAGAGTCATACTTGATACTCCATTAAAACAAAAGTTAAAAAAAAAAATTGCAAGTTTGATTGGCAGAAATTAGATTTCTCATAGAAATCCATCCAGCCAGAACTGTGTGATGTTTTAGACACTGATATTTGGTGTTTAATGCCGGACATCAAAACTGCTAGATTTCCTTACATTTTGACTTAGAAGCTTATCAAGATCTTTCTACTTTATTTATGAAGTGTCTCCATTGCTTTGATGCTGCCGTGTTAGACACGGCAAATAATCTGAATAACTTTTATTCGTGGTTGTAGTCTTTCATGTGGTGATCCTTTTCCTTCCTCCGTCAGCAGTCCACATTTATGCGGATCACAGGAGAGATGGCGCCTGTGAACATTTACATTTAGTGACTGTGCTTTAAACTCACTTTTCTGTCAAGACTGCTGGCACTTTGAAGATGACCCCTTTATTTAATGGTGATTATAATTGATTTCTTATAATTCTTAATGCCAGACAATGATTAGAGGATGTTATGGCTGTTTCTTTCTCATGATGAGAGATTTTTATCTGCTAAAGATTTGAGTAGAACTGTAGTTTTTACACCATGAAAACCCTTAGGAGTATGGGAAAGAGAGTGAAATGTGAGTATTTTACATGAGTCTACTGAGGAAAATACTTAATTATGGATAGTACTGTTGACATTATTTTTGCGTGCCAGCCTTGGCTAGCAACTTGGGAATCTGGCAGTCTGGCTTCTCATTGGCATGGTGTGTTTCCTATTACTTTACAATTTCCTTACTTCTACAAAGATCATACTCTTCATTGCTTAGATGCTCGCCTGTCCTTGGGCGAAGAGACACTTGAGAGACAGGGAAATGAGAGCGTCAGAAAGATGGGGTGAACTGTATTGGGAACTTTCCCCATAGGACCTCGAAGGATTTTTTTATGGCGTAGTCTCATTTCTTGAGCAGGGGGTTGGCAAGCCAGCCAATGCTTTTCAATCCTGGGCAAGCTGGCCAGGGAAAGGAGTGAGTTTGGATAAGGAGTCTGAGGAGAAATACCTGTAGGCCTATGAAAATTACTCAGTTGTAAACAGTACAGAGTAGACATAGTCTTTTTTTGCTTTGCTTGTGCTATGCTTCTTGCATCTTATGGCAAATAATATAGATTTGTTCCTCTATGCATTAAAGTGCTTGACAGAACTGGAGGTTCTTCCATCAGCCGGGGTATCCTGGATCCAGAGCACTCAGTCCCAAGTGGGGAACTGGAACATGGGGTGAGGGATCAGAATCGAAAGCTGCAGAGGAAATGCAGAGCAGCAGGAAAGAAGGCCATCCCTGTGGCTTTACCCTCTTACCCCATCATCATCTTTGTCCTCACTAATATAAATGTCGCTTATTTTCCTGTGTCTCACACCTTGCCTAAATCTAGTTTTCTGTCTTGTCTCAGCTCTGCCTTTTGTAGTCTGCTGCTGATCTCTGTTCTTTTCTTTTCTCAGTCAGTCTTATTGGTATTCCGATCCCGCCTTCCCCCAGCAAGATCCCCTTGCCATGGTTATTTACAGCAGACTTTTCCTCACAAGCGTTCGGAGGGTAATCGTGGAGGTGCCGCCTTTGGAGTGCTGCTGTTGTCCAGCTTCTGAGCCAATGCCACGGTGCATCTGACAACATATATGTGCAGGATAGTGGCAGGCCTGAGGTGTTTGAAATAAAGTAATGGATTTCCTAAACTTTAAAGTGAAGGAGGAGGCTTCTTCTATAATTCCAAGGCCTAGGAAGGTATATTACTTAGAAAGGGATATTCTGTTTTCCTATATAAAAAGGTGTGTGTGGAGAGAGCTCTACTGTACAGAAAACAATTTTGAAATGTTTTCATAAAAATGCATCTGCAGTATCTTGAGGTGTTAGTAAACTGCTGCTTTTGCATTCGCTTTCCCCAATTTCTTTTTTTAGCAGGAAATACTTGAAACAGAGAAAGGAGCGCTGTTTTAACTGTTGACTTCAATGGGAATTTCAGCAGTGGAGTGGGATCAGAAGGCCCTCTAGATTATGGAAAACAGACATTTAATTTGATGCTTGTGTTTTTACCTAGTCCTTATAGTTGATTGCATTTCTGGTCTGGGACATGACTCCGAGTTTGTCCCGCGTCTGGTCCCTTCCGACGGGAGCCGCTGCGCGCGGGGCTTTGTGCAGCATGGGCAGGTTGCAGGTTTTGACCAGGGCGAAGCTCCTGCCAGCCCAGCCTGCAGAATGGCCCTTTCAGCCTCACACGAGAGCCCAGCTGTCGAGGAAGGGATTTATTTAACACAGCATATGTAAGATCTTGGTAACCCATGCAATAATTATCTAAATAATTGCCATGTCAATGAGCAGTTTCCCATGTTGGATGACCTGTCTGCACAGTGGTCTGTTTGCTGTGGTTCAGGCATATTTGAAGATCCTAAAAGGTTTATTGTGTTGTGGATACCGATCCCTCTTAACTCTCTAGATGTTCATCTGTTTCTTTTTTCCTTTTTTTTTTTTTCTTAAGGTTATTAAATATATGAATATACATAACCCTAAGCATAAAGCAAAAAGAAAAAAATCGTTATTCAGTACCATATCACATGTTTCATCAGAAGAAAAGTCATCACCTTTATCACATTCTCATTTTTATAAGTGCTATTTTTCTGTATAAATTTTCAGTGTCAGAATTGATGATAATGTTGAATTTCTGTGCAATTCAAGCAGAAACTTGCAGCATGATATAAAATCTTATGGAGAGTGATTAAAACTCCATTCCCAGATAATTTAAGGTGTTTCACATCTGAGTTTTCTTTTTATTTTTTATCATTATGGAGATGTTGTTAAAATGAGGAACTCTGGGGAACGCTTATTAAGAGGCAATGTAAAGAAAGCTATAAGAACTTAACAAAACTTTAATCTTTAAAGTCTGAGGAATAATTGTGAGGTTTTTTTGGCAGAAAGATTTGAATGTCCATCTAGCTGAAGCAGGAGCATACTATATTTGTTGTCTTTGTTTTGTCGTACAAAATTATTTTTTCAGAAAATTATGAGGAGTCCTAGATAAACTTACTCAAAGTAAACCTAAATAAATTGGTTGAAGCTTGAAGAATACATTTTTTCCTCCTTAAGGAAGGGATGCAGTGGGGGCAACTGCATCTGCAAGTTGTAACTTGGATATTCTTATAGATGATGTTAAGTGAATGGTTCTGATGTTGCTTTTCAATTTCCAGCTAAAGGAACATCTGAAAAAATGATCATTGCCTCAAAGGGCAGAGAGGGAGGGAGAGAACAAAAAAAAAAACCTAGAAATGATCGTTAAAATAACCAGCCTTTCCCCTCCATCGTGCATTTCTTTGCCCAGTATCATTTACAGGTCAGCATAACCCCTACTCTTTATTGTTTTGGTCAGCCTTGATGTACTCTGGTGCAATGTTAAAAACTCTTCTTTTTTTGGAGATCTAGTGCACCTATCGGGAAGATAAGGAGGCAACCACTGAGAATTGGATTTACAATTACAAAACTGGTTTCATCATTAAATTATGGAATAGATGATACTGCCGATAATAAATACATCGTAGCTGTGCTTCTGGGGATGTTACAAATGCTGATAGTGAGTTTCACGATACAGCACAAATAGGAGACTTACGAGCTCCCACTGTCTCATTTTCATTAGCTCAGTGTTGGTGTTATATAGCACATTCATGAGATGGTGCCACAAACTGAAATATGAGACATTAGAAAGATCTCCATTTGCATTTGCACTCTATACGCACTCTAAACCTATGCTTAATGTTATTATGAATTGTGGTCTGCCTTCAAGAAACCCTTTAACATAGCTAGAACACTTTATCCTGCTTGTCAGTGATATGGAGAGGTTGACATTGTCAAAAGGAGGGAAGCTGCTTACCACCAAGTAGTTTAAGGATTTGATCTTGTAAATGGCTCTTGTACACATGTGTAGTCCTTGCTCATTAACCTTGTTGGATTAATTTTCTGAATTAATAAGGTTTTATAAAGATTATAGAATGTGTGTATGCTTTTGTGCGGTGTTTATATATGTAAATATAACATAAGCAAAAAAAGGTTTTGTTATATCTCTTTTACATATTATTGTAGTCCACATTCTCTAAGGAAAAAAGAAAGAAATTAGATTTTCAGGCAGTTTTCTTAATAGTCTTTCAAAGTTGTCATTCTTGATTGAAAGGGTGAAGGAATTTACTTACTACTGCTCAGTATTTGCCTAAAAAGTATTGGAAATTAAAATGGATAATGAGTAATACTCATTCCACCCTATCGGCATCTAATTCCATGAATATTAGGTGGCTGGAAAACAAGATTTCCGATGAGTTATAAATTGTTTTTTATTCTGTATCAAGATAAAACAACTCCTTAATTTCATTTATCTGTCAGTGGAGAGGAAGACAGTGAAAGCGCAGGAAGCCACCAACCCCACTGATGGAGACGTGCGCTTCCCACGTCTGACGTGTTGATCCCAATTCCTGCCAGGCAGCCCGGTCATATCATAACCCAACGGCTGCATTGCTGCTTACTTGGAGCTTTGACCTTTGACTGGAAATTCCCTTTAAACCTGAGGAGTTTTACAGATAAAAGTGGTGTCCTTAAATATATTTCTGCAGTAGCTTTTAAATTTTTTTTTTCCAGAATTAATTTTTTTCCATATGTAAAATATTTTATCAAAAACATCCTGAACAATTCTGTTAAATGAGACTTCTCATAGCTCATGGTATGGAGGGGAATTTGTAGGTATTTGGGTGAAAAAAAAAAAAAAGTATGTTTTTCTGCAGTTAGCTAGCAATTAGCTGGTTCATTGTCTTTTTTACTGCAGACTTACAGAATCTAATCAAATATGCCAAAGATGTTTTTTAGTTGGTGAATATAATTCTATAAAGGGGTTGAGACTTTGTATGTGTAAAAAGCTGTGGTATTAACATTGGATGTCCTTCTTCAAATGTAATGAACCTCAGTATCTGCCATAGTTTATATTAATAGACATATTTTACATGTGAGCTACAAGACCAGCTTACTGATCTTACTGTTTCTACTACCAAAGGTGTAAGTTTGAATGTTTATTTTCTTAGACATAATCCGATCTCTGTGTTCAGATTCTTAAAAAGAAACAACCAAACATAAAACCCAGGGAAACAAGAACATTAGAAAATGAAGCATTACTGCTAGTAAAGCCTGTTCAGGTGAATATAAGGGAGTAAAAAAGGCTCTTAAGTCATTTTAACGTGAGAGTATTTTTGTTTTGTTTTTCAATAATGCATTTTGAATTACGATAGTGTAAGCAAGCCACCTAAAATCAGCATACTGTGCCAGACTAGCCGGAGGGATAGTAACTCAGTCAAGTCCAAGAATAATGTTGTCCGAAGCTGCCAAAATTCACCTTTCATGCATGAGGAAATCCATCTATATTGGATAGTTCAGCTCAGATGGAAAACCTTAAAATAATTTATGACCCTGGAAGTGTCTGCTCCTGAGTCTGGAGGATTGATCGTGTCCTCTGCTCCGGAGATCCGCAGTGTGGCGGGGCCGTGGGAGGGGAGCGGGTGGTGGGAGCCAGGGCCCTGTGTCCTCCTGCTTTTGGGGACGTTCTCCTCAGCACCAGCCGCAGTGAGACCCAGTGCGGGACTGGATCTACCTAGTGAGGTGACACGGTCAAATGCTGCTTGTCCCTTTGATGGGGGCTCGATTAGAGGCCTCTTTTGAGAAGTGGGTGGCTGTAGTATTAACCTGGAGCCCCAGGAGTTGCCCGTGCAATCCTGGCATCGTAGGGAGGCGTTCTAAGAATGCAAAAAGTCCCCAAACATACATATATATTTTATAAAATATATATGCATATATATATATATATAAAACATATATATATATGTATATATATAAAGTTTCATCAACCATAAATGTAGCACTGCAACTGTGTTGCTGTAACAAGCGGTTATGGAGCTAGCAGTTCAAGTTTTATGGAAAACTTGAATATTTGCTCTTGTTTATGCAATATCTGAGTTTATGCACAGTCTGGCATCTAATTAATACTGCACTTCATAAGAGTTAGCATTACTGTTCATCAGCATAATAAATTTTTAAAGTAAAGTCTTTCCTAATTGGCAGTAATGAGCCAGTAAAACTTATATTGGTTTAAGGAAAGACACAAACCCACAAGAGCTCCCTATGCAGCTTAATCCATAAAATTCTAGTCACAAAACGTCATTGTTTCAGTTCAGATAACTGGCACTGCCTCGCAGGGTAGTAAATCTGATTGATTTTGCTTCCTTCATGTCATTCCCAACAGTTTTATACTCTGTAGCACTTTAACTAATGATGTACCAGATCAGAAATAGGCATTACTTGCTGTTCTAAACATGTGTATTCTCCAGGTAATTCAGCCAATTTATTCACAGGTATCATTAGTAGTTTTTGCCAAAATTAACCATCAAATTCAGCTTATGCTTGGGCAGTTGCTAGAAAAGCATGGGCTGTTAAGCATACAGATCAGTGTTATAGATCTTGCTCTTACAGACTCTTCAGCTGAGAATCCACCCTGTACCTTTGATTCAACTTAATGCTCAAGTTGGTGTTAGGAGCACAGCAGATGTTTCACTTGAAGGTTTTCATAGGAACCTGACTGGTTTGTGGGTTCCAGAAGAGGAATTTGCTCCGTCTGCTCTAGCAGCTGTGCTGGGTTTAGGAGGTACCTGCTGTGACCCCTTGAGCCCCCCGTGCTGGCCCCTGCCCGCTGAAAAGGAACCCCCTGGGTCCTCCTATGTCCCTGTCCCACCGCCCCGAGGTGGTGACTGCCGCGTTGCTGTTGGGATGTAGCAGAAGCTCTTGGGTAGTGCACAGCAGTGTTAAACAGTAGCTTCTGTAGGGAAATTAAAGTTAGGTGAGCAAAGTAAAATCAGTAGAAACTAGTTTTTGTGGAATCCTGCTATTTGAAATGTTCACAAAGCTTATTCTTAAGGGTCCAAAAGACAGAGTGATTAACTCTAGACTTAGCTTTATTGTATAAAATAATACAGGGCGTTCTAAAGTCATAAAAAGCTTGATTCAATATTGACTCAGAGGAAGGTGCCACTTTAGGGAAGTTTTTACTTTGTTACCTGCAGGTTTGAAATACCTAATTTAGGAGTTTTTTTCTGTTGCAATTTAAAGAGCCCCAGAATTGAATGCTGTGATTATTCCCTGTGTGAATCACCCACATTATTTCTTGCAATATTGGTACTTTCAAGTAAGTATTTTTTCTCTGTCCTTCCCTCCCTTCCCTTTCAGCAGATGTTCTCCTCTTAGTGGTTAGTGGTTAGCAGTAGGTTTGTTTTTTTAATGGTATTTGGGAACTCCAGTTAATCTGTGCATGGAGTCTGTAAGAAAAGAAACTTCAGATTCGTCCTTGCATCATGGGCTAAATAATATTGGCAACATTTTTTTTTTGCAGCCTAAAAATACTCTCTAATCTATATGTCCTGTTTTTGTCATTGTGCTTGTGTCACCTTTAACTTCCAATATAAGTTCCTGTATACTATATATAGTGTTTGCAATGTAAGGAGTAAACATATATGGTATGTGCAAAGTTATTTTTAAATGTTGTAACCATAGCATTGGCTTATTGAGATTATGAATGCAAGGGTTTTCAGCAGTAAACTGGAGACAGAGAGGCATTCAACTTCTCCACTTATTTCTAACATGCAAAGAGGAAAATAAGATTTTTTTTGCCTCTTAGACATTTTCAAGTTCTTTCAGTGCAGGCTTCTACTACTGCTGCTTAATGTTTGTAGAGATGATCATAATGGAGATATCAAACTGGTAAAAGACATGATATTTCTGGCAGAAAATGTCTACCACTGGGGCCAAGTATCCTGGGTAGCAAATCTGTGAATCCTCTTGTTTCCAGTCAGTTTATTCATGGCTCTTGCCTTTACAGCTTAATAAAACTGAACTACATCTTGCACAAGAGTGTGTCCAAAACCTGCATGACAGTATGGCTCAGTGCCACAAAAATACATAAATCAAATGCAGATATTTCCTGAAGATTTATAAAGAAATAAGCAGTCGTGAGTGCTTTTTTTAATAAATCGCTTGAATTTTTAACTGTATTTAGAGATTTTTTTCATAAGGTTTTCAGAGCTTTAATTTATAATTATTCTAGTTTAAGGGTTATCTGGATATTCATGTAAAGGTGTTTTCCCCTGCATATAATCAAATGCATATTATTAAGTGAAGTGATGCCTAAGTAGTGCTATTAGGTGATCTGGTGTCCACCCGTCCAGGACGGGCAGTCACTGTGACCACAATATTCCGGTGCCACTTGTGCTGGTTTATTCTGTCATGTGATGGGTCAGCAGAAATGCAGCTCCTGTCAAGTAATGCAGCACTGAGCTCCTGCCTGGCAGGTGGCTGGATGTGTCCGTGTGCGTCTGCAACAAATGATGGTTACGTTTGGTTGCCTAATACCCACCTTTTGGGAATAAACAATGCAAAGACTTGCAACGAACTGCGTAGGAAGTGAGACTGTTAACTTCAAGATCCAAATCTGTGCTTTGCAGGCCCTGCTAGGGTACTCTGACTTGCTTCTATTTATTTTTTTAAAATATGTCACTTCAGAAAATGTAATAAAAAAGAAATCCATATCATAAGCCCTCATGTATTGTCAGTGTCAAATATTACACTAATGATGGTGATCACGTTATTAAAAATACTGTAATATTGTGCAGTAACTGTCCTCAAATGCCGCATGTTATAGTAGAATTTTTTTTTTGGCTTCTGTTTTAGAATATGGAACTGCATAGAGCTCCAAATGGTTCAAACCTTGAGCTCTCATTCTGCTGGAAATTTCTGTATTTGGCTTTCTTCTTCATTGCCGTTTTGGACTGAAACAAAACTATGGATACCTTCAACAAGACTGCTAATTTTTCTTTTGAAAAACATTGAATGCCTTTTCATGTCAAGCTTACTGGAATATTTCCCTTTCGTCAGACCGAAACACAGTATTTCCGTGTTATTCTTACAAACGTTGACTATTTTTATGATAAGTGTCATTACAACACACGATCTGCCTGACCTCCCCGAGGAGAGGGACGGGCCAGGCGGGCAGCGGAGGCCTGGTGGCCTCGTGGGCTTGTGGCCACACGGGTCTGCCAGCCCCTGCCCACTGCCCTCCGAATGGCTCAGTGAGCAAACACCCCTGTGGAATGTTTTGCTCCACCAAACCAGTGCTTTCCGATGGAAAATTGTTCGTTAAAAGCATTTTAGTGTTTGAAGAATATAAGTCTCAAATTGTTAGTCTTGAATAGAGTTGTTGCCCATCGATGGCATATAATAGTCTTTGCTATCTATAAGGCTCATTCACTTTGCCTCTGTAATAGCTCTTCGTTTGCTTTTAACACCCCCTGGAAAACAGTCTAAGTTAATTAAAGTGGGTATTTTCCAATCTGTTGTCATTGAAACAACCATGGAAAAAGGATCAACAAAGCGAGTGCAGTGTTAGTTGAACCGGAAGGTGTCAAGGAGATGGCTGCACTCCGCAGTCCGAACCATCAGCCTGATTAGTTCAGAGGATGAAATAATGCTCTGTGTGTGTGTGTTTGCTTCTCTATTAAGGTGGGCTTTCACTGATAACCCTAACGTTTTTGTATAATGCTATCAGACTAATTAGAGCTTGGTCAGCTCAGTGTGCAGAGACCCTCTGCTCCCAGTGTGATTGCAAGGGCATGTTTATGCAAATACCTGCTGTAGTGCCAGTGTTGACTCGGGAAGTGCCACTTCGTAGAACGTATCTGCACGAGTCTGCTAGGTGATATCAAACTCAGTAGCTGTCTTTAAAAGGAGGATATTCCTGCAAATATGAGAATTTCAGTCCTGCCCAAGGTCTGTTGCTGTCCGAAGCTTCTGCTGTGTGAGAGTACTAGCACTGTGATTCTTCTCAGCCTGCCGAAGACCTTGAAACACAGGTATGTGGGATGTATGGTAAGGAACATACTTGGCATAGCTGGCGAGTTGGGTGAATGTGTATACACTGGTATCTGTAAGCCACTCTTGTGTATTCTCAGTTCTGTGTTGACACAGCATAAATGTACTGTTTTCCTGTGGCAAAACATCAACCAGCACAGTCAGGCTTATCTCCATTTACTAAAAATGTCTGATGAGTGGAGATTGAGAGGACAGGTCAGACTCTTCTCAGCAGTGCCTGGTGAGAGGACGAGAAGCAGTGGATATGAACTGGAACACAAGAAGTTCAGCTTCAGTTTTAGGAAAGACTTCTTTGCTGTTGAAGTCCTTGAGCACTGGAGCAAGCTTCCCAGAGAGGTTGTGCAGCCTCCATCCTTGGAGATAATTCAGACACTGACTGGACATGGTCCTCAACACCCTGCTGCATCTGACCCTGCTTGAACAGGGTGGTTGGACCAGACGATCTCTAGAGGTCCCTTCTAACTCCCTAATTCTTTGATTCTGTAATGATTTCTGTCTGTTGCTGTAAGAGAGCTGAGAAGCACAAAAGATGATATATTTTGCAGTAAAAGTCTCCATGAGGCATCCGGGTGCGGGTGGTACTGGAGTCTGCTGGAGGCCTGCGGTGGCAATGGGATTACAAGTAGTTCTTTCCCTGTGTCTCAGATATGCAGTGGCAGATGTCAGCACATTTGGGTTGGTCTCCTTCCTGAGGTGAAGTTTTGGGTCTTGACAGAAAACAATTACTGTTTAAGTTACTTAAACAGTAAGATTTCACACACTATTCTAGCAGCTCTGAGGGAGTGTCTGCCAGTATTAAAATGGTAAGATGTACCAGTAAAATAAACCAATATGGAAAAAAACTTGTTTTTGTCCAGAATGTCAACTTTAAATTGTTCACAATAATCCGAATATATAACTGAAAGCTCTCCTTTGAAGGTAAGCATTTCATCATAATAAAAAGCATCTTTTATAGCAGTAGATGTGATGGATTGGATACTTTCTGATTTCTTAGCTGTTGATGCAGCTTCATTTTGACATTTTTGTAAGATACACTTGGCCTTGTTTGTTTCCACACCCTCCCCCCGCCACCACCTTTTTAGGTTGCATTTCACTCAAAAAGGAAGAAGTTAACAAAAAGAGGAGGCACTTCGTTTCTTTTAAGACTGCACCTAGACCAATAATTTAGTGAAATGTATTTTATTTCTTGCAGATGACTTTAATGGGGAGGTGGAACAATTAAGCAGGTGTGAAAAGCAGTATTTTGGCCCACAGTATGAAATAAAGTATAGTGCTCAGGCAGAGGAGATGAAGCCTGCATTCTTCCTGTGATAAGACAGATGCCTGCTCTTAGAAGCAGAAACTTGCACAAGGAAGATGTATTGACATTTCAGTTATTACACAGTTGTGCTCTCTCTTAATGTACCAAACAGCAGATATTATTTATAAACCTTCTAATGGAAATAACTGTAGCCACTTTATTATTTCAATGAGCTCTTAAAATGTGTTGATGAGTGGTGTGGTGTTTCTACATAATAATGCCATTGGAAATTACTGCTTTTGAGTTTTTTTCTTTTTTCTTTTTTTCCTTTTCCTTTTCCGTGAGGATGCATTTATTTCACATTGTTACAGACAACCAGCATTTTTCACAAGTTTAGAGTGGGAATACTAGCTAATGTGAAAGTTTTAAACCTCATTGACGTAGGAATTATGCCTTTAATAACTGATACATATAACAAACTCAAACCCACCTTGGCTGACATTCAGTTGAAATAAAATTCATAAAGAGAATAATTGAAATTTCTATCGTGAAGAATTCTGCTGAGCAGTTATCTCAATGTCTCCTCATATGGAGATGCTCTAGCCCTTCAGTTTTTGTGGCCTGTGTACAAGATCATGTGTAGAGGTTACAATTCCTATTTTGTAGACCATTTAATGCGAGGTAGTTACGTGTATGAAAAAAAGTCAAGGTGAGAGATGTTAATAATCTGACTGACTTGTATTTGATTATCAGTCTGTTGCGCTAAGAAGCCTGTTTCATCTCTAGGAAAATGAATTTCAATCAAATCTCTTGAGATAATCCTCACGACTACAGTTCTTTGCTAACCTGAGTTATTTGATACTGTAAATTTGGAATGGATCCTACACAAAGGATTATCCACTAATATCCCTTTCTGTTAAGATGCGTATGGAGTGACTGGAATGCTTGTAGAAGACTGCCTGTCTTGAGAAGAAAAACCTCTTCAGAGAAGCTTTTAAAGCTGTATGTCCTTATAACTTTGTTGCTCCATGTCTGAACCATCCAAGGTGTTCTTTAAGTTGTATTTCTAGGCATGCTCAGAGACCCCCTACTCCCTCTTCTTATTGAAATTACATGGAAACTAACATCCAGAAAGCACAGAATTGCCCCCATGGCATTGTTGCACTTCAAGATTAGGTCATTAGAACTGAATTTGCTTCCCAGTAATATTTAGAATAGTATCAGGAATTTCTAGGGTAAAATATTGCTTACTGTTGTCTTGTCAGCTTCTTAGATAAATATAGTGTTCAACAGAGCTTACTTAAGTTTGGATCAGTAAAAAATAGGAGGAGAAAGAAAGCCCAACCCTGTGTGCTCTCTTGTTAGTTTGTCATTGACAAATATATTTAATTTGAGTGTTGTGGTCAGCATGAAAATGGCAACTAGAATCAAGAAGACTATTCAGCAATATTCTAGTAGACACAAAGCTGCTGTCTGTTCCAGGGGCCTTCTGAAGATCCTTACACTGTACTGTCTTGTCCCCATGTAAATCCTTATTAAAATTAGAGGTCAATTGAATGCGTTGAGTGGATGCATTTTTTGAAGAGAGAGCAAAAGGGCTAAAGAAACACATGCCTTAATTTTTTTAAACATTTTTCTGGCAAAAATAACTTCAGTTTACATGTATTTGAGTAAAACTATTTGCAGAGTTGTACAGAAATGTGGAAGCCATTCTATAAACATTTCCTGAAATATGCTTTAGTTCTTGGTGTCCTTCAATTGTAGCATTTATATAGAATATGAATTTTATATGAATTAGTTTTGTTTTGAGTGCCTGTGTCTTAGCCTAAGTTTTATGCAGTTGTTCAGAGTAGTGAATAGACTATTACATTTTAAATGACTTTAGTGTGATTCTCTCAGCTCTGTCACAGGTTTTCAAGTATGAAAGTGTGGTCTAAAATATGTAAGATACTGCGATCTAGTCATTATCAAAAAGAACAAAAATATACTTTTCTATCTAAATCTCTACTTGAATGTGGCTTTGAATAAAGGGTAGACTTAAATCCCACTTATTTTAGGTATTGGGGGAAAAATCTAAATATAGCGTTTACTCAATATATTGCTGTTTTCTTATTGTGTATGCGTAGATTAATAGCGTGTATCAAAGTAATAGAGCTTCACATAATTGTATAGAAATCAGTAAGATAATTATTTCTGTTTCTTAAATGAATTTAAAAACTTGTAGAAAAAAAGCCCACTGCTTTCCTTCACACCTGGTCTTTGGTGTCATCATGTGCATTAAGTGATCCTTACAAAATGAAACTGATTATCTTAGAGGACAAAACAGCTAAATGCTAGGTACTATTTATTACACAGAGAAAAAGTGAAGCAGATGGAGGATTTAAAGTCAGAACTGAAACATTATTTGTTTCAGAGTTCCTCACTGCCCTCAGTCTACTTGTAAAACAAAATGTCTTGCTAAACTTTTGTTTGCAGCTTATCTAAGAAACAGCATCCTTCACACAGTGAAGCAGCCACGATCAAATTTTCTCTCTTCGGTGATCCCCTTGCATCTTTTCTTCCCCTGTGGATTTTTTCTATTTACACCTTATGACAACTTTTTCATTTTCTTTCTTGTCAATTGCATTTCTTATTTGATGGCTGGTACACTGCATTGGCACCACCAGGCTCTCTCAAATCACAGTGCTTAATAAAAGAAACTTACCATCCCCCACCAAAAATACTCTCCCCACAACCAAGATCTGAAGGAAATCTTTTAGTTGTGAAATAGGAAGGAAAATTTGCAAGACAAGTAATTGAGGTTGTCTGGTTGGCGGAACATAGCTAATGGACTTAATTGAAATTACATGTTGCTAATGAGAAAAAAAAATACATAAAGAAATGATTTCCGTTAAATGTCATATGAAAATAATTAGCTAAATGTAAACTTAGTAAACTTGACCATATTTTGCCTTTAGATACCTGTCAGGCTCTTTAGCATGTGGAGCTCTGGTGTGCATAGGAAATAAGGAAGTGCAGCTTTGTAGCAATGTTATCATTCAATTGTAAGCATTGACTATGAAACAGTGAAAATACTCTTGGTGACTCTGCCTATTAGATAAGAGTACATATTCACACAAATATATATATATATGTATGCATATACGTGTATGTGGATTTATCACCTCTTCGGGTTCAATGAAGTCTAAATCTATTGAAATTAATGGAATTTAAAAACATCAGTTTAAAATTGTCATGGCAGAAACAGATGCTCTCTCTATTTGGAATTTACAGTCTAATTTCTATATCATTAACTCATGTCTGCTTAGAGATGGAAGTTTCAGATCAGTTTGAAGTTTGAACTATGAGGCAAGTGGTACAGACAAGATCAGTATGAGATAGGACTGCAGAATGCAGCTCAATTTTCCGAGAATAATTTTGTTGTGGAGCACAGACTTAGGCACTGTTTGATAAGAGGACTTGCGTGAACAGAAATAATAAAAATACATGTTTCCATTTCAATTGAAATGCAGAACAAAAAGATGTTGAAACCAGTTGTTGTCTTTGTGGCCAGGCGAGCCAAGATTTACAAAGCCAAAAAACTAACCAGAGTTTTGGCATTGTCCTTGATGATGTATTCAAATGGAGTCCAAAAAGGCAAGCTGAAGTGGACAGCTGCTATCACACTGCTCCCCTTCATTTCTTCGTGTGATTTGTCAAGGCTAAGGGTTTTGTACTTTGAGGCTGCATTTTATTTTTGATAGACTATTATTACAGCTCTCTGGCAGATTAGCATCCTTTAAAATTGTATGTCTCTGATGAATCTAGCTACCTGTAGCTAAAATCACAGTATTGTTTAATTTGTTACCGCTGTGCTCCAAAGAAGGCTTTAGCACATCCAGCTGAGGGCATCATTTGCTCAGTCTACACATGCGTTCTATATATTCCTTCCGATAGGGTTGTTTTTCTTTATTAGGGCATAGAACATAATCCTTTAATACAAGCAGAGTTTATTGTTCACACAGGTGTCCCAGAGAACTCATGGGCTCTTGGAAAAGAGCTGCTCAGGTGCGCTTGTGTTGTAGGATCTGCCTACGTGTCCATGGAGGCAAAGGACTCGCTCCTTGCTTCAGTGGCAGAACTGCTATCGAATGCAGTGGGAATGGGCTCGGGCCCTTAAAATCCTTGTGATTAATAAAAGACTCTTGGGCTAATCTCCTGCCATCTAGAAAAGAACCTGAACTATTGCTGTGGCTTAAAATGAAAGGAGGAGTCTGTCAGGAAATGCACGTGATGTTATCTCCTGTGAGGAAAGGAAGTCAGTATTTTATTTTTTGGAAACAAAATCACTGTCATTAATAGAGGATTAAAGTTCTCCTTTGTAACTAGAACCTAATGTTTCTGCCTTAGAGAAGGAAAAACAAATACCGTGTTTCTTGGCCCACTTTGCCAAAGAGAACATTAAATAATAAATTATTTTAAAGAATTATTTCTTATTTTGCATAAAAATTCCTTTGTAATTCACCATAAAAAATGAGTGAAAATACAATCAGTTTCTGAAAATGGTTTTCCAAATGTGTGTGTCTCAGGTCTAATAACCTACCATTTACCCAGGTAGATTCTCCAATACATTTGACTGATATCTCTGATAGAGTGGCAATGAGAAAGTCATTATATCTACCTTGATTTTTTTTTTCCCCATTAAATCCAAGCCCCTTTTGTCCGTGAAGAAGATTTACTGAAATGTCTTTGGTCCCAAGTAGTATTAGCAAACAGAGTCACTGAGCTGTTACTCTAAACACTAATTCATTAAGTTCTTTGCAGGATCAGGCCTATTAGATAAAGTGGTCTTTAAAAGCTAATAGGTCAATAGATAGTCATCAAGCAAATCATTACCTGTTTAGGTGTTGAATGGGTGTGTGAGAAGACCCCTGATGAAAACAGAGCCTTTTAACCAAACCCCAAAATGCCCAAAGTGCAGGTAATCGTTTTGTCATGCCACGGAGAACATCCGACTCTGAACCAGATCATTGGGCACACGGTTGAAATGTGGGGCTGGATTGAAAGGTTGGACAAGTACTGTCCTGATCCTAATCCTATTTTTATTATTGTTTTTAAATTTTATTTATTTATTTATTGTTGTTTCGTGCAGCCTGTGGTGTGACACCAAGGGAGGCACAAGTGGGAAGGGAAAGTCCATGTACTGAGCAGCAAAACAACAGGTAAACCCTTTTCCCCAAAAAAGAGTGGTTAAGCAGAGACAACAGATTGAGTGACTAAATGTTAACAAAACAAAGCCCTTAAAAACAATTACACTTTTCATATTGTGAATCGTTTCAATTTCATGAGTCTGAAAAACACCACTTCTCAAGTGATTACCGTTTTCTTCATTGATCGCGACTGTGCTTGAGCTAAGGTCTTCATAGTTTTAAACAAAGAAATGCTTTAGGGGTCATAGTACTAATGGTCTGATATAGAGTACCCTTCCATAGCTATACAATGAACTGGGTATATTGTAAAAACAAGCTTTGTCTTTTAAGTAGTGTAAAATTCAAAATAATAATCTAAATATAGATATAAAATCTATCTTGCATGATACTGTTTTAATTTTTTTCCCTGTAGATTCTGCCTTCTAACCTTCTTAGCATTTTTCTGTCTCCTCGACTTTTTCACTCTAAATTCTTTATCTGTAATTTTTCCCCTCATTGCAGCACTTAAGTGAACAGAGTATAAGGGACTAATAAGCATGTGGGCTTCTTAAATGAGTCAGTGGCTTTCCTCATTTTTACTAGGGCATTAGCAATAGGGTTTGACCCACTTGCCTAAATAAAGGTAAGGAAATTATGCGGCTGAATTTACAGAAGTAGACTTCCAAGGAAGAGATAGCTGAAGTAAAGGGCATCTACTGTAATTAACAGTACACTTGGATGTTTCTGTTACTCCTTTTCTTTCTGTTGTATTTGCTTTGCGTCCACTAGTGTCTGAAGTTAGGTAGTTGAGAAGAATCTGGAGAGATCTAGATGTCTTAGTGGATTCACAGGTGGGCAGGCTGTGGGCTTCCCTCCCTCTGGGATATTGTAAAATTGCCTGTATAAAAATGTGATGTACTTTGTGCTTTGTGGTCATACTGTTATTGAGATGGAGTAATATATTCGATCCTATTTTTATTTAAAATAGACAAAAAGTCCATTTAATGAACTGCACTCCAACTGTGTTCTGAACATGCTGTTATATGTTGCACTCTTAAAAATAAGAGCTTTTTTTTTTTGGCTTGTTTTTAACTGGTGAACATCTTTCTGAACAACACAGGACTTGGATTCTTCAGGAAGATGATCGAGGATCTTAAAACTAAGGGAAAGCTTTCTGCTCTGTGCTATGGTTGTTGCTATGATACCTTATACGTGAAGTTTATATCTTTTATTTTAGGTCATTTGTTAGATCTACTCTATCAGGAATTCTAAAAGACGTAATTCCAAGTTATCCCACTTCTAACTATACTCCATGAAAGAATTCACATATGCTACCACACGTGCTTTCATAAAATGCCACTGATTTATTGCTTTTGTAAAACTTTGTTTTAATTTAGAAGCTTTTCCTTCTCCTGGGCTGAAATCCTGAGCAGCCACTTCCAGCAGAATCGGTGGCTTCTGAGAAGATAATCTTATTTGTTTGAATTCAAGGCTTCGTGTGGGCCAGCATTGTTACACGAGGGAGAATGTTTTTAGAAGAGATGAGCAAGGATGCTAAGAGAAACATGTGATACTGGTGTCCTCCTGTCCAGGAACAACTTCTGCCCCGATACAAAACATAAATGAAAAGGGGGGAGAAAGAATTTCATGGAGAGAACGTACATTTCTAAAGGTTTGTGGAACTTTTATAATAGCAATTTCTCAAATACATATAATATCAGGGTCACAAAATTGCCATAAAAATGTAGCAGCTCAGACATAAAATGTGCTCGTTCACCCTGCCTTTGCCATCATGATTGATGGCACTGATAAGAATAGAATAGTAATGACATTTAATTTGCCTGTCAAGGAAAAAAAAAAAAAAAAAAAGATTACTGTGGTGGGTGAACTGGTCAGATGTGGTATATGATGGGGTAATGCTGGTCAGGGATTGGCAGGAATTGGCAGGAATTGGAGGTGGCCACATAAATTATGAATGTCAGCATGACATGAGTGTCAGAAAAATGTTAAATCATAGTTCTGTGGATTCTGTAGATGCTACAAACTTCCTGTTCTTAATTTTATTGTCAAATTCAAATAATTCCTATAGTTCCTTTTGGTATGGTAGAGGAAAAGCAGGATAAATTGCTTAAAAGAAAGAGTGCGGTACGTACCTATTACCTCAGTCTTGCTCTAGGACATTGATGTGCCTGATTTCAAAGGTAGATTTTGCATATAATTCAGCCTGTTCATAAGTTTTTGTTTAGTCATTGAGTTATGATCTTCAATATTCCAAAATATGTTTATCAACTAAGTATATTCTGAAATATCCTTCATCAGAAGGATGTCAGCTTATTCTAGTTTTATAATAAATGGTATTTTAAAGCATATTATTTCCATAGAAAGCTCAATCAGGTGTTAAACTTCAAAATATGTTCTGTTTATTTTTGATGCACACTCCTGTAGTGCATTTGAGATGTCAGATATTGTAATCTTTTGCTTGCATGAAAGTTATTCTGAAAAGGTGGAATAAATATAGCAAAGCCTTTTTCCCATAAGAGAGTTTAGAAAATCTAAATATCTGGGTTTATTTATTTATTGCAGTAATTCTGATTTAGGCTTCAGTACTCTTGAGCCTATTAGATCTCTGGCAGCGTCTTGAATTCAATGCATAAATTCAAACACTGAAATCTATTGTTTTACTGCAATTAGCAACCAAGCTCGGCGGAGATGGCAACATGCTGAAAAATTAATTGAGAATTTAACCTTCAAATGAAAAATGCATAGCCCTTAGACTTTATTATAATCAGCTTATACAGTCATACATGACTTTAGAGATAATTTAAGCTTTTTACTATTTTACTTCTGTTCAGTGGAAAAGTGCCATTTTTGCATAGACTGCTAATACATAGTGTTCATTCAGTGTCTATTATCTTGTTTGAATAGCAGGGTTTTTAAGTCTCCTTGTTTCTGTTTGCTAAGAGGATGTGTAACAAGATTAACAGCAAAGTCTGTTCTTTGCAGTTTTCAGAACAAAAGCTAATCAGCACTCCCATAAAAGTTTAAAAATTTTATATTCTTTAATTTTGCATATTGTTAGCTGCAAGCTGATCCCTAATGTTTGTTTTATTTTCATCTGTCAGAAGCAATGCCAAAATATATTTTGTTTGACTTAAGTTGGCAACATTAATCCTTTGCTGGAACAATCTCTGTCTTTTGTTTGTTTGTTTGATTAAAGGATCTGATAGGGTGTATATGGCAGTAGTTTTTCACCAAAAAGATATTAACTGTTATCTATGTGTTTTGATAAGTCTGTTAAAGTAAATTCCATTGACATTTTTTTTAAATGTATACTTTATGTGTGGAAGAGGAAGAAGAAAAGAATATCTAAATATGAAGATGTAAACCTGGTGTATTGGTATTTGCCTTGACTTCTGCTTTATGTAGATTGAAAAAACCCACATTTTTTGAAAGCATTTATAATCTTTGATATTAGTAGGTCAATAACATGTAAATCTATGGAATGGAACTGCAAGATACATTGATCTTTCTTGGCCTTTGAATCAGGATATTATTAAAGTTCCTAGTATAAGTCTAACAAACACCATCTCATACCAACTGTGGTAGTTTTTCAAGCACATGCACAGAGATAGGCCCATTTTATAGGAGATGACTGGAGTTTTTGGTGAAGTTCCCCCAGATTTATCAGCTGTTGGCACCTGGCATTAGTCCCACAGTCAAGGGACTGCTTTGAAATTTGCATTAACTCTATTTGTTCTGAAATCTTGAGATGCTTATAAAATTAAATAAGCAAATATTAGTATTATTATATAGTTAACAGACGTTTTATAATTCTTGTGTCAAGTTTTCAGTCCAAGCTGGTTTCAGGTCAGAATCTTCATCCGCGTAAATTGGGTTCTAATATTTGAAACACACATTGAAGCTACAAGATTGGTGCTAAATGGGGCACTGGGAGCTATGGAGTGGTAAGCATCTCCCAGTTTTAAACTCTTAAGTCATTAATTGTTGTGGTGATGACAAAATCTCCAGAAGGACCTCACAGAACCAGGCAGACACAAGTGCTTCTGTGTATGAGAGTCAGGCTAATATATCTAGAGGAGAATCTAGAGGCAAAAGTCAACATCAGGCTGACTTGATGCCGAACAATTCCAATTCAGAAAGAGATGTCTTGGAGTCCTTGCTGGCAGTTTTCGGAAATCACCGCGTCAACACGCAGTGACAGCCGGGAGGTGCTGGCAGTGTCAGGCTACGTAAGGAAAGGGACGCTCAAGTGGAGGCATCAGTTTGCCATAACATCAAACATCAGTGCACTCTCATCTTGTGTACTATGGGTATGTCCAGTTTTCCAGAACCATTTTTGTTGAAATCATGTGACTTGGGAATGCTATGTTAATTCCTGTGCATATCCTTTGCATAGCTTTATAAATAAGTTGTTATAACAACTTATATATAGTTGTTATTGTTATAGGTTTATAAATTCTGTTTCAAGGTAAACCCGCTTCAGAGTTACGAACAAGTGAAGGAGTAAAATATTCATATAGTGAATAAATCCATATTTTTTTTCTAAATCTCCAAATCTGAAATGACACTTTCAATTAATTTCAAATTACATTGTTTCCCCTCCAGGTCATGACGGGCCTAGAGCTAAATATACAAAATGTCAGGGTATTGGGAGAACCCAAGTCCTAATGTGAAATAATGCTCTAGCAGCAGTGAAGTAGTGCAGATAAAAATGAGTTCAGAACTTATTCCTTCCATGGACATTTTTGATTTTTCTGCTATGCACTTCATATACAGTGGAAAGATTGGCAATGTACTTCACATTGATTTCACTAGCCTTTTTTCAAATGAGAGAGAGCCGTCGTCTTCTCTTTCAAGAGTGATTGTTAACTATAGGGAAATTGTCTCAAAGAGTAGGTCAATTAATTACAGCATTTTTAAGCTCCCCCTTGTAAAACAGCAATTAATTTAACTGCATTTCAGTGGATTTCTTCCTCTAGATTTATCCATTTGAAATCACTGTAACTCTGGGCAGATAACGCTGCTTTATTGTTTGTGACAGCTTTTCAGAAGATCATATTTTCAGCTTTAATGAATGTTGGGACTGAGTTTGTTTTTAATTATCTGTGGCACCTTTTTATTATCAGCAGAATGAAAAAGCAGTAAATGTGAAGAATGTGAAGTCAATGGAGACTATTGATCTCCTACAAGTGGTTATTAAATACAATGGATCTAAAAGTCCAAGTTTTACATGATGAGATAAAAATTAAAAAGATTTGCAGTTCAGAAACATCATGACTGCAAAGATGTTTGTGGTTTTCTTATCCCTTGTTCCTTTAAGCTTCTGTTGGTTCATTATTATCTTTCTTGTACCCAAATGGATAAGACTCATGGGTTATTCAGTGCAGTTCCTGTGTACAATGCTTCTTTCTTGAATAAGGCAGGACTTAACAGCACTATGGGAATTGCTTAGGCAGAAAAATAAAAAAGTTCATCTTCTATAATTCTTTTTTTTTGTCTTTAAATTATATTGTTTCAAATAGCATTCAGTTAAAGATCATTAATGATCTTTAAGGTGATACTGGTAATTGCATGTCCTTAAGTGGACAGAGAGATTCTAGCTACTCATTCCAAATGGTTTGGTGAAAATAGCAGAAGGTATTTTCCATTCTGAGAGTTTAAGCAGCACATCAGAGCCAAATTATTTACTGAAATGGTTAGAATATCTGGAATAGAGAGCTCACTGGAGTTTATTATATTTAGAATATTTACTCCAGATGTACATCTATATATGGTAGATATTGCGTTATATCTGTGGTATTAACTCCTGCAAATGGTGGTTTGACTTGTTAGCATCTGGAATGATACACCAAAGTATGGTTCAGACTGAAAACAAAATAAATAGGACATGATCCTTTTGTATTACCAAATGTAGGGCACCAAATGTTTGCTTATGTTGGTCTCGTATGATCAGTTGTGCAGCTCTTTTTACAACAGTGGAATTATGCTAGAGATGAGCCTGGACCCATGACCCTAATCAAACTGAATAAGATGAAAGGTTTTGGAAGAAGAGCTCAATCTCTCCGTAATAAGATCTTTAAGAATTATCGGATTAGGCCTTTAAGAAAGGGAAAAGATATATATGTATATATAGTGGTGTTTTAATCAGGCACACCATGGTAAAGGAGGCATACAGCTTTCATTTAATGAGAAGATTTTCATAGGCTACTGATAAGACTAAAGAATGAAATATATCACATAAATGTAAAATATAATGTGATTTGTACAAGAAAATTTGATACCTTTTTGTTAAATAACAATTTCATTTTTCAAGCTCCTCGTGGTTTGCTAGCTTTTAATTACAAGAAAATCTGTGAAATAGATTTTTAGGCAATTTTATGTTATAAAAACTACACTAAACACATGAAGTACAGTTTGGCTTAGCATTTATTAGAAGGCCATGTCTGCTAAATTAATGATTTCTGCATTCCCTCAGTTGCCTAATACAGTGTCGGCTTTGTTTCCAGCACTGCTTAGTGATGTCATGTCGTATGTCCATCTCGGGGAGATTAGCAGTGAATACCCTGTTTTACACTTCAGGGATTCTTACTGATTTAATCCACATGTCAGAGAGCTGAGGTATTTTCCTGAATATGGAACAGTTAAGGGAATAACCTAAGGGCAGTGGATTTTTTTTGTCTTTGAATTGGCACTTGTCCCTTTTTTCTCTCTGGTATTAGGGATGTGTTGTTGGAGTTCCCACAGGACTGTTTCCTGTTTCTTGGATGTACAGATCCGACACATCAAGTTGTTTTCTCTTGTTTTGGCTTATGCTTATTTTAATAAATAGCAACATCAGGAACAAGCGATAATTCATTTTGATAAGTATCAAATGTAATTAAAACAGTGATTCAGTTCTAATGCTGCCAATCCTTTCATGATGGCATTGTTATGTTGTTGTCTTCCTGGGAAAAGACCAGAGGCTCATGTGTTACCTGAGAAGGGAGCACGGAGCAGAACTCCGACCCAGCTTTGGAAACCCTCCTGTTGCTGCCTGGCCTGCAAGCTGACAGGAGGGTGTCAGTTTAGGACCTTGGGTATCTGGTGTTAGTAGTAACAGTAAGCAGCCCTTGAGTTGCTTTTGCTTTGAAAGCCTTGACTGTAGCGTGTTGTGTTTGTAGGTGAAATAGAATACACATAGAATATTTCTCTTAATTTATAGAGAGAAGACCGGGAGATCCTTGCCTACCCTTGCATTCCCATTGCCCCCACACAGAGGCACCGGTTTTTGTGCTGAGATTAGGGCTTGGATCCGCTCATTTAGCTAGACTGAGTGTACATGGAGAATTACGGGTGTTTTTACCCAAATGGTATTTGCAGATTGCTTGAACTCAGCACCTTATGTACCATCTCCTCTGTGTTTCTTGGCATGTTTTGACAAAGCAAATGCTGACAGAGTCAAACCTGCTGGTCGTTACAGTATTTCTGTCATATAAGTTGTTTTGGGTCTTAAGTTGCTCAGACACTCTGTGTATCAAATACTGAAGGGCTAAAAAGTAGTAAATGGGAACCTTGGCTTTGGCTAAGACAAGGAGACAATATGCTGGCCAAACCCATGTGCTACTGGAAGAACAAGTTGCCTTGGATAGCTTTTAGTAATAGAGATGTTCCAAAGCGTAATTAACTCTATATTTCTACTCCACCCATTCCACTGATTATTATTTTATCTTACTGTGCAAGGATAATATAAAAGGGAAAGAGTGTATTCATGGCACATGCCTAACTGGGGCTGTCATTCAATGGTGTGTATCTAGGGTGGATTGATAGAGCATTTCTCTGCCTTCAGCTTCTGGGTAGTAACTCCCTTGGCTTATTATTTACTTGCTGCAGGTGATGCTGGGGAATTAAAATAAATTATGTCCTGAACAAACTTTTGGGGAATTTAGAATGTGGAAAACAAAGTGGTGCTGTGTGTGGATGTGCTGGGGGATGGAGGTAGAACTGCAAGGGAATCTGCACAGAGAAATGGAAACTAATGCAGCTAGAGATAGATTTACTTGCCAGCGATGGGAATTGCTTTAGAACATGAGAAGGACCAACATTTCCAGTAGCAGTTGTACTGCCCTGTATACTATATGCATCATTTAATGTAATATATTGTTATAATCAGCACTTGCAGCAGGGTTTATTATTAGCCTAGGTAGACAACAGCAGAGTTTTGAAAAGGAATCTCCTATTTTTCTGGCACATCAGAAAGCACTCTAGGGGAGCACAGCAGCCAGTAAAGGTCTTTCATCATCATTTCATTCATTTGCAGGCAGACACATAAACAAGCACTTATGGAGGTCTTATACCTATGCCTTAATATGCCTTTTCCTGGAGGAAACTGAAGATTTTCATCTTTCTTGTAAGCATTTAGCTGGCAAGACCCAACAGACAGTGCAAGTGATGCCATCTCCAAAATACTCTGCCTTTGAGTCAGTGATGTGCAGAGCTGGAGAGCAGGAGGGAAGAGGAGGAGAATGGCAAATTATCTGTGGAGGTGACCATGTGGATATCATGTAGTGCCCTTACAGTCAGAAGATACGTGGCTACATTTGCCAGTCGCTGAGCTGCCCGTATGCTCTGGGCCCGGAACATGGCCAGTCCAGTCTAATGCGTTACCAAAAACTCAGGTGAGCTGAGGAGCTTGCTGTGTCCCTGACCCCCTCTCACCAAGAACAACCCAGCAGAAAGTCCCTTTGAATGCCAGTATATCCAGTTGACTAAAGCTGCTGCTGTTGGAAGGAGGGCTCACAGTCCCTGTGGCTTATTCCATTAGCTAAATCTCTGCCTCTGTAGCCTTCCTGAAAAAAGAATATTACTGGAGTAATAATTAAGGGTGGCATTGAGCACGAGTACAAATGTGCGTGGTGGGTCCCTTGGCAGCCTGGCATTTCTTGCTGGTGTCCTGCAGTGGCCAGGCTGGGTGTCTGTACCACGTTATTTACTATGTGCTTTCCAGGGGCCAAAATACCATGCTCTTCGTTTGTTTTGTTTTTGTTTTGTATTTTGGAAAATTGAAAAAAAGATTTTGTGTAGCACTAAACCAAGTAAGCTTTTTGGTTTTACATGGAAATATCTTTCTTTTGCTTTTTTACTGTTTCTATTAAAATAATTTATTTATAAATACATGCTTGTATTTTGCTTTGAATTAAATATTTATTTTAAGGAATTTTAACAGCTCACCTTCTCTGAGAATGAGTGGAGACATTTTCTAATGTTTTTGCCAAATTAGTTCTTGCTGAAAAAAGGTCTACTTTGCTAACCATCCTAATACTTTGAGAGAGTTACCTTCATTTATATTAGGAAGCTTCTGTCTTTGAGGAATATCAAATATTGCGTAGTAATTTTGTAGTAACATAGATGTTGGTTTTATTGTAGTCACCTAAAAATAACAGCTCAGGAAATAGTAGAGCAAGATTGGAATTGAAGAAAAATGAGAAGCAAAGATCAGTATAAAAAGTTTCTCAAGGATGTTGGCTTCTGAATTCCCAGTTTAAGTCTAAGTGTTGAAAGGCAGCCATGTGTTGAGATATCTGTTATAGGAATTGTTCTTAAGGCTAGTAATTTTTTCCATGGGTAAGGCTTCCCAGATTTTTTTTTAAGCCATCTGTCGAGGAAAGAGATTGTCAGACATTGTTTTCAAAGCTCAGTTAAATATTAGCTGCTTAACCCTTAACTAACTTAATTGATGAGAATGTTTTAAGTGAAGACTTTGTTTTTATGAATAGAGAAACAGGGGAAATGATGGATAACTCTGTCTTTAGTTGAGCTAAAACTGGAATATGGCAATTCTGGGTTTCTCTGCTGGAGACTCTCCCAACGGAGCAAGTCTCCTGGATGAGTGAGGTGTGTTCCTCCTCTGGCCTTCATTTGCTGCCAACTCGACCATATCAGGCTGTTGTAATAAAGTAGGTCCATATCAGGCTGTTGTAATAAAGTAGGTTCACAAGGCACATGTTGCTCTTTGCTTTATAAATTATTGTCAGATATTCGTAAGGATTTGGCAGTATGTCCAGAATGTAAGTAGAAGTTTTGATTTAAGAAATTGAAATGTACAGTCTTTCTACAAGATTGGAAATAGCTACATGGTGGAAAGGGCGAGACATAGAAGACATAAAATAATAATATATATATATTCATATTTTAGCATTGGTAGTGTTACAGATATCAGGTCCTAACATACCATACATTGTATGGTAAGTAGCTAGTGTATCTACTGAACAGCTAATGAAATGTCATTTAGCTAATCTAGAGCAAATTGCTTTTCTGTATTTTCCTCTAAGCAGCAGCTCTGCTCAAGTAGAAGCAGCTGTTGCCTTTTGCCATCATGGGAAGCCCCAAACCCTTGAACAAAATGCCTTTGGTTTCCCTGCCTTTCCGTGGCTCTGCTTTACAGGAACAGCAGGCCGCTCACAACTCAGTCTCTGACTTATTCCTGGTAGCTGGGAGAAATCTCCCAAAAGTTGTAGGTATGGTTTGCATAGTTCGGAGCTAGCATCTTGGAAAGACAAGATTTACAGCCCTGATCGTCTAAATAATGTGACCGTGCTCCAATATGATAGTTTAAATCAAATAAAACCTAAATAACTGCTGTCCACTGGCCTATGTGTCCTCATGCACATTATTTCCACTGTAAAATATTAGACATTTCATTCTCATCTCAAGGAAGGAATACGACTTTGGGAAGGCAGTAGATGCAAAAACCTGAGACCCCTGAGGCATGTTTTGAACTGTATTGGACTGTCATTATACAGTTCCATCCCCTTCTAATAGGATCCCCACCCTTGAACCTAGCAGTGAATTTGAATTTACCAGTTACTGTGGGACAACAATACTTCGTTTCTGAATCATTTCATGGGTAATCTGAGGAAAACCTTTACACTGCAGCCATAGTTGCAACCTTAGCGAATTTGTCACCTCTTTAGAAGCATAGAGAGAAGAGGAGGTAACTGCTTTGCTTGGGAGAAATGTGCTGGTCCTCTTGAGCAGAGGAGAGCTCCTAGCTGCAGAAATTGAACCTCTATCCTCTACTCCCAGGGACGGCTCCCACAGCCATAGGGATGCTGGGGGAGCCTTAATTCCTTTCCTGGGAGGACCTGCAAGGCAGGCTAGTAAATGATGACTTGCAGCATTTTTTATGGCCTATTGTACACGAACAGTGTGCTGTGAGTGTCCTTGCTTGTCATCAACCGTTGCAGAATGCTGTAAATCATCCTTATTTTACTTTATGAATTGTAAAAACTATCATACATTTCATAGGTATCTCAGGACAGGATAGTAAATTTCAGTTTTTTCCTTGAATTTATAGTAAAGTCAAGAAAATAGCTTTCTGTGCAGTTGGAAAAAATAACTGTAGATAGGAAGAGCCATACATTGTCTTCAGTTTGTGCACACAACTCCCTCTGACATCAAGGGCAATATGTGGTCCATGAAGTAATTATTTAGTGGAAAATGGAAGAAAATATAAAGTAGGGTGTACTCATGGAAGCTGAGAGTTGGAAAGGAAGAAAGTGAATAAAATAATTTTTCCAGTGGCAGGCGCCCTCAGCTCATTATTTACAGGCAGGAATGGCACAGAAAATCACAGCTGCCAAATTCTCTGCTAGTTAATACGGCCTGTTGTTTTGTTAATGGTTTCTTTTAGTTATACATTTCATAGTAATGGTGCACTGCTGTCTATTCGCAACTAGAATTACTTGTTTGGTGCGTGCAAAGAAATGCAGGCTCAGATAATATGTGAGATGTAACTTTGTTGTTGTTGTTTGGAAAATCAGGCCTTCCTCCTAAAGAGATGTCAAAAGCAAATGTTTTATGTTAAAGTTTTTATCTGAAAAGAGCAAGTCATCATCTTGCTCAAAATAACTTCTGTTTTTTCTGACATGTTTCTGGTATATACCAAAGGAACAAATGATTTCCATACAGAGGAGCCAAATGTTACTCTTAAGGCTGTGCACATCTTTATTGAAAATTAATTTAGATATTTATCTGATGTCCAAGGATGTAATCTGAGCACAGTGATGGAAGAAAGTAGCAAGTAAAACATTATGCCAGGAGCACATTACAGCAGTAAAGAATCTGTTTATTGCCTTCCATTCAAAATCTGATCCTATTTAATTGTTGGAATTCCTGGATCGAATTCTGTGGCGCTGGTATTCTGTCTAGGACCAGATGCACTGCTAAATGCTCGTTGACATTAACATGTTTTCATCTCCCAAATGAAAATGAGCTCTGTTGTTAGCCCTCTTTAAACAATCTCTTGTTCTAAGGTTTATCTCATGAAAATGGCTTTCTAGGAATCATCTGTTATTTCTGAAGGAGGTTGCAAAAATAAAAATATCTGCAAAGGCTAAATATAAGTTTGTATTCTACCTTGTTGTAGAAAGAGGAGCAAAAAGATGAAAGGCAGCAAATGTTAGTCTTATTTTCTATGGCATCCCAAATCATTTCTGTGTGAATTATTTCCCCCCAACCTTCTGTCTCTTGTATGCATGATCTTTACATTTCATGCACAGTCATAGAATGTAATAGCATAATTTTTATGCAAGGACATAGTGTTGCCAGCTGACTGTAGTTAGCAGTTCGTATTACAAGTATATCTTCTAATTTCCTTGCTATAATTGTAAAGCATTCTGCGACAACATTAAACTAAAATATCTGCATTCTACTAATAGTCACTCGCAAAAAAAAAGAGGAAGTTTTGTTATGTAGGTCCTAAGTGAAGTACAGGTAGTCTATAAATATTGATGGAAAGGATCCCTAAACTGCGGTGCAACTGCAGTGCTTCCGAGGCTTTTGTAAACATCACTGCATAAAACTACCCTGTTTTTTGGGACACTTCATTTTGACAGTGTCAGCTGAGAAAAATACCCATGTCCAGAAAAGTTATTAGCTTTTGGAGAGTCTAATGTCTTCAGTGTCTTCCTCCTATTAGAGAATTATAGTTAGCAAATGAAGGCTGTAAGTCAACGTCTGAGTTAAAATTAAAATATGTTAGACTATGAAAAAATTCTAATCTTTTTAGATGGCTTCTGTTCAAGTTGTATTTTATCTACCTTGCCAATAATTTCCACTGAAGATTCAATTTTTTTTTCTTTGTATTGCAAGTTGTTCACAGCTGAAAGCTTGTCCTATTCTGCACCTACAGGCAAAAAAGATACCATAGCAAAATGTACACAGGTTTCTTTTCTGAACGAAAGCTCTGTTAAAGTGTATAACTCAATTAGGGAAGCTTAATCTATAATAACAATGAGATCAGCAGATGTTAATAGATGAGAATCCAGAATCACATCCTCTTCTGAGGATTTTAAAAACATGCTGCTGCATTTTCAAAGGGCTTTCAGGATAAAAAAAAAAAAAAAAAGTAGAAGTGGAGGGGAGAAAGTATTCAGTAAAAATAATAAAAAAAAAGTATTTGTTTTTAAAGTGTCCAAGTGCTAACGTAATTACTACAGAGAACAATAAGTTTCTTAACATTCAGTGGCGACGGAAGGAAAAGGCAAAAGAAAACAGCAGCTGAGACAGTCTTTAATCAAGGTCCCTTAGAAAGTCCCCGAAAAAAAGACACAAGAGGTCTGATGAGACACAGCTGCACTAATCCTTGTATTAAAACAAAACAAAAAAAAAATCAGAAGGAAGGGGATACGTTAATGAAAGATTGATAATAGATCACAGTTGCCTGGAGAAGATTAATGGATTAAAGCAGGCCCCACAAGCAGGGTTGTTGCAAGTAGCCCTGGGTTGTGCGACCACGTCCTGCCGGGTGAGGACGTTTCTGGTAGAAACGTATTCAAACCAGGATGTTTCTGATAGAAACGTGCTGCCTGAGGCACATGGGCTTTTCTTACTGATGGAATTTATTTGCTGGAAAATTCTCAACTGGCTTTATCCTAAATATTCTTCTTTGGGTCATACGCAACACCCACTAAGCAGCTGAAATAGTATTGAAGAAAATGCACATTCCTTCTCTTCCGCAATTCTGTTCATGACACTGTGCAATGCAAGGAGATATATAGTGTGTTGCACACAAGCCGATCTGCCCCTTTCGTCTGTCAAAACTTAAATAACTTGGATGAAATCCCAGATGGAAGCGCAAGAGCCGCCATCGTGACTCCAAGCGTGTCCAGTGGTTATATATTTCTCTCTTGCCGTGCCCCGCGTTGCTGCTGGCCCTGTGCCCGCCGCCCTTGGCCGAGGTCGATGCTAAGCCGTGGTCGAGTCCGGCCCTGGTGTCAGCCAGAGGCCCCGGAGCAGCAGCCCAAACTGGGAGATGGTGCTGGGCTGCTCCTTACGGGCATCATCAGGACCGTTCATCTCATGGACCTTCAGGGCTGGGTGTGACCTGTGTGGGCAATCCTCAAACCTGACCAAAGCAGTGCAAAGTCTTTTCTTTACTTCTTAAACAAAACCCTGATATAGCTTGCATATGCTGAACACCAGCTTCTACATTGCTAACCTTGCCCTATTTTGCCTCTAATTTATAGCTTAATTCACCTTTGACTTCTTTCTTTTCTATCATCTTTCATTCACTGAATAGCCATTACACTTTGGCAGCATTTTGCTGGAGCCATGGATTAGTGTAGTTTCCTTTAACGCTTTCTTTTTAGGATACAGGCAAATGCAAATAGCCGGATTTTTTTTTTTTTTTAAAGCAACACTCAATAACTAAGTTTCTATTAAGTTGGTGTTCTAAATAAAACAGACTTCAAATTCCCATATGTTGTCATGAGACATTTTCCATGTTCACCAAGAAATAGCCTAATGGAAAGCAGACACGTTTTTAGGCACTGGATTGATATGCCACAACTGACCCAAGATTTTCTGGCAAATATCAAGTGGTGACGTTTGTTTAAATACGCATCAAGGAAGCATGCGATATTGGCACTAAGTGCGTTTCTAACACTCTTCCATTTCCAGAACAGTTAGGAGCTGCCTAGAGATTTTCTGGAAAACTTTATGTGAAAGCCACCCATCTGTAGCGGCACTTCCATAATTGACCATATAAGAAACCCATGATTAGCTTTTCAGAGATGCACAAAAGGAGTATACTACAGCATATGTCTTGAGGACTCTGAGGTGGTATGGCCTGGAGTGTGATGCACACACAATTCATTAGCCCTCCTTCTCAGTTCTTTTACATTTACATGCTAAAAATACTTGGACTTTTTTTTTTTCTTTTTGATCTTCACTCCATTAACATACTATAAATATAAAGATGTGTGTGCTGCTATTCCAAATAATGCATTTATCTTACCAAATATGTTTGTGCATTCACTTTGAGCAGTAGACCAAGATGTTTTTCTTGCCTGTTGAGTTATTTTTTTCCTTTCCTAGAAAGAAAAAAATCAATGAGAAACACATCTTAAATATTTCTGGATTCTCCACTTTGTTATCTTAAAAATTTAGAACTTCTCTGTGATGGTGAGTTAGGTTCATACTGCCGTAGGTTACCAATTTCCAACATTAAGTATTAACTATAAAGCTAGCCTGTGTCTTATCATAGAAGTAATTTCTGAACTTCTATGATGGATAGCACTGTTTTTTTCAAGAAGGAAGGTAGCCCTGGAGCAGTTCGGTCTCTCACACAATCATAGTTGGGACCTCTGGAGTTCCTTGTGGCAACCTCCCCCTTGAACTGGAGCTGTCAGGCATAGCTTCGGTTTGCTTTGGATTAAAAAAAAAAAGACTTTCCCTAAACAAACTGTTTAAATCCAGTTCTGTGGTTGTTTCAATGTTAAAACAGGATCTTTCAAAGTCATTCTCAACAGGCAAGTTATGTATGAATTTCTGTAAATAGAAATCTGTTGGGTCCTAATGGCAATCTGAAAGCAAGGAGAACATGATGAAAAAGAAGACAATCTACCAATGAACTGATCCAGACCGAAATGAAAATCCCACCATTCACTTTCGTTTATTAACCAAGACAGCTACATTTAATGGGACTATGGTGGACAACAGTGGTGTTTAAATAGCAATAAAATCAAATAACACTTTCATTAGAATAATGATAACTACATCAAAGGGACATACGTACTGAGCAGAATGTCTCCTGTAGTGCATAAACATCCCCACCACAGGAGATGTTTATTGCTTTAGACATGCTGCCTTTGATGTATTTATCAGTTAAATGTATTAGTTCTGCTTTGCAGTTGTGTACAGAAATAGCACTAAGGAGCTATATTTTACATAGGCTATACATAGCATCATAACCTTTAGATCCTAGGATCAATAAATAAAATTAAGTCAAAATATTGACTACATTTAGTCAACAGTGTGGATGATGGCTCTTCATGGCACCACTGAAACTCCAGCTGCCTTTATGGGTCACTTTTGTGTCAGCTAGAGGAAATATAAACCCTGACAGCATTTGATTAGACAAAGAAATATCTTCTGATATTTTCTGTCATTGAGACGGAGTTAATTAAGTCATCTCCTCAGGTGAAAGAATGATGAGCTATACTCATCTGTCTGTGAGGGAGTATTTATTTTGCCTGAAAGTTACTTTTCCTCCATTTTGATTTTGATAGTGTGATTTGGATATTTATTATAGCAATTACAGTACATTGCATGCAGCTGAAATTGCATGAGTCCCATAGTAATTTATTAGTGCCTGGTGTCCGTTAATGTGCACATATAATTGGGCCGTTATCCTGTGTTTACTACAGCTACTGGAAGAACAACACCCCTGTGGTCCTAAAACTAACCTCAGGGGTTTTACAGAAATAATACAAGGAGCATTCAAGTCCTGTGCAGGTAGACGGGATCACTCTAACCACAGAAGGTAAAAGTACTTTTTAAATTGTGTCTAATAAGTGGGTAAGTTTAAGAAAGTCCTCTATGCAGTTACTTAATTTGCTGTTTCATTAGATTTCTTGTGGTAGAGAAGGTGTGTTTTAATATCTTTTCTGCCTGGTACCTTGTAGATGTTTATACCCTTTGAGCTAATAGGTCCTGAAACTCTCTTTTCCTCAGCAGCTGAATACAAGGCGCCGGTTTGACTCTGTGTGACACAGTGCATTAATTATCTCGTGTGCACTTAGCACTGCAGATTTCTGCTGCCTTGGCCTTATTGGAATAAACACTGGACACTGACCCTTGCCAGGCTGAATGCCTAGATATTTATAATAAACAGTAGCTTACAGCTCTTCTATATGAAATGTCTTTGTGTCCAATCTCTAGCTTGCTTGTCAAACAGTATTTACTCAGGAAAACATGTCAGTGCTGTTGGTGCTATTGTGACAGGGACAATTAATAAGAAATGAACTGTTTACATTATTGAAAAGCATTCTTACATACTGAAATGTTGAGTGCGCTGAAGTGCACTCGTTGAGGAAGGATTTCAGAGATGTTAATAACTTGACACTTACGTCACGTCATTCTGAACATGCAGTGTGTCATCATTTTAGCCGAGCAACAAATGCTTATATAGGAATGAACTATGTGGGATACAAGACATATGTTGTGCAAGATATAAGAACTTAATTATATCCTTTCCAAATAGATTTGGTTTTCTGTTTGTACTTTTAGTTTAATTACTTAATATGCTAAGCTTGGAGTAATTACTAGGTAATATTGATAACTGATTCAATATAATTCTTAAAATCTTACATTGTTGATCTTTTATTTATAAATAATCAGAGTTTTAAATGTTTATCGGTTGCATTTCTTGTCACATTTAATAGGGTTATGTCTGGGCATAGGAGACTTCTGCTAATCAGTTATACAGCAAAATCTTGCTTAAAGGCAAATAGCTTTATCAGTCTGTTTCTTGCAAGCTGTTGCTATAGTCAAAATTTCAGTAAAAGTAATTTAAGGGAAATGGTGATGTTCTGAGATCTCTGATTTTTATAAGGGCAGGTAAAGGGAGCTCTCACTTATTTACTAGGAAATTGCCCCTCATAAGCCAACAAATGAGATGGTAAATAGTTACATTCATATTGATTTGGTATCCTCTGGTACCGGAATATACAATCTGTTACCATATCGGCTGCTAAGTTCCGTTATATCTGTCGAAGAAATAATATATTTTTGCAAGAAGACAGTCTTTCTGGTGGTCTGTTCTCTACAGTGACTAGAGGAGAAAAAACAACTGCAAAGTAAATCAGAAGTTGAGTCTTTATAAGGGCACGATTTGCAAAGACGGTGAAATAGCATTAGAAGTCCCACGCAGCGACGGCCACGCCAGCCTTGTGCAGCACTCGAGAGAGCGGGCGGCTGCACGGGGCATGGCAGGGAGAGGGCAGGACGGTCCCGTTCGGCCCTGGGCCTCCAGCCCGTTTCTACCACGGGATTCTGCGTGTCACGTGTAAGTGCCATTTGTGCTGGGATGCTGGCTCCTGTGAAGTTCCAGAGCAGACAGGTCTGGCTACTATGAAAATATGAGAAAGTAAACTGTTCCAGATGCATTGATTTGTGAAAAGTACAAATTTCAAGTTTGGGTTTATTTTTGGCATCGGAATGAGAACATTTTTCAGATTTTCAGATACCTCATGAAATTCAATTCTTGTTGGAACAGAACTAAAGAATCGTTTTATTCTTGTCTTTCCCATGCTACCTTCTTTCCACAGGAGCCCCAAACCTCTTTTGCATTGGTCCATTGCTTCCATAGTGCTAGTGCTTGGAACTCATGTTGGTTTATTGAGACAACAACCACTTGCATTTTAGCAACTCTTAAGCACGAATGCTAGCATGGCTGGGTTTTGTCCTTCAGAATATAAGCATGGTTTGCTTTTTATGTCCAGCCTGTCTGATTGTACCAGCTCAGGACTTCTAATACAAGTATTGCTAAGAACTGACTGTGACGAACTCTGAGGAAACAGTAAAATATCTTCCTAATATCTGGAAATGGTGATGATGGCAAAGCTTGCAGGGAGGCATCAGTAAGACCTGCAAAGGGGTGACACAAGGAGGAACAGTGGCACCGCTTGGGAGCAAGTTGAGGGTTACTGGGCAGTGGGAGGCAACCAAGCTCTTGGAGTAAGTGAATCCAAACACAGATCTAAATGGAAATGTTCAGTTAAAAGTTCAGTGAGGAGGGTCAGGACCTACATATATTCTCCAGATATCTGGAGGAAAAGAAAAAAGAAAAAGGTATCTGTTACCTCATTTTAATTGGAAAGTGGCCCAAACTTTGAATTCACGTCATTCCTGGATCCAGATTAGTATCAGAGTGTGATAAAGATGCCTACAAGCTCAAAACTCATTTAGAGATTGCCTTCATGTTCTCCCCAAAATGTCCTATCACTCAATTGTAATGTTTTCTTCCCAGGTGCTGGAGACTATAAAACACGTTAGATGTCTTTTCAGTAATGTGAAAAGTGATTTTTTTTTCCAAGATTATATTGCAAAGGAAAAACATTGGAGTTGAAAAGAATTTTTAGTAGGAGTACATGAGTCTGCCACAAATAGGATGAAGGAAAATAAAACAAAATGGATTTATAAACCATAAAAGCACTGTCAGGCTTTTAAAATGTTAGTACTCTCTGCTGGCTTTAAAGTTGTACATGGCTTTTTCTTAGTCCTTCCTGTTTGTGGTACTCTTTGTGTTCCTGACAATAAGTCTTATAACAACACTGAGTGCTTGTACTTGATGCCACACATACAGAGAGAGCTTTGTGCCCTTTTTTAGGTATATATTGGAGCAACTTGAACCTGTTTGTCTGGGAGAACTTAACTTGCCTTGTTCTTAGGAGACTCGCAAAATCTACTGCCGGTTAAATCACATAAAGGACATAAGAGTCATTGTTATTGAGTGGAAAATATAGACTGATTTCTTGCAGCCAACTTTCTCTCATCCTGGGGAAGGCATAAGGGCTGAATGAGCCCAGGAACTCAACCACATGCCTTGGTCTGAAACAAGCCCCCATCCCGCTTCCTTGTGGTGGGCCTGGATCCCGGGAGCAGCCCTTTGCCAAACTGTGCTGGTTCACTGTGCTCCAAAGGGAGCCGCTCTTGCCCTGAGAGCAGCACGGGGAGCTGCTTTGGAGGCTTCTGAGATACAAGGATTTGTGTTTCTAAAGCAGAGCTGCCTCTCCTTAGGAGAGCCTGGTTGACAGTCGTGCTGCTCTCGTGTGGTGGGAGTGCAGGTGGCAGTGGGGAGACATGACCTGCAGCTCCTATGGGCTTTTCCTGCAGATTTCCTGCTGCAGAAGCTTCAGCCTCTGTATTCAGACAGCCTTGGCTAGACAGATAAGAGCTATAGATGCTCTTACACAGCCATCTGCTATCAGATCTGACACAGTCAGTTGCCTATGCAGTGAGCTGGTTCAGAGGTAGGTCCCATCTCTGCTCTGGTTGTCCTTCACTCCAGTAAACATCCTCCTTTCTTTCTTCTTCAGCGTGACCCCTGCTTTCCCTGCACATTTGTATTTGGGAACTCTCATTTCGCGATGCTGGTGATGCTTGAAGTGCTTAGCAACATATGGAAATTAAGGACAATCCTGAATTGCAGCATTTTGTACCTTTCCATCCCCTCAGGCTGCTGGAAACCAAATATCTCGGTACATTAGTTGAATGCAGGTAGGGTTGGCAAGTGTTAGAATTCGAATTGCTAATCAAAACCAGCCATTATGGACAATGATGGATTAAAACTGGTTTAATAAATAACGTTATGTTGTCCTCTTTGGCAGAGCAACCAAGTCATCACATCAATCTTTGGGAGCCAGAGGGGGCAGCACCATCCATTAGAAGTGCAGTCCTGCTTTTTCTTTTTTTTGTTATTTTAAAAGCTAAACAGAAAACTGAATGCTTTTAAACTAAGTTGATGCTAACAGAGATTCCACCCAGCAGATGTGCTGGTTTGCAGTAAGTGATATGTTTCAGCTCTTTTAAGATGTACTATCTTCTGAGAAATTCTCTTGCTGTTTCCAGATTGTCGGCAAGGACTATGTCATGTCTGCTTCTGTTAAGTGTGTGCCTGGAGAAAATCCTTTTCCATTTTACTGCACATTTAAGTTTCCAAAACTATCTGGAGTTTACCCTTTCTTGGGTTGCATTCTCCTAGCATGTATTATGGTCCAATGACAACTGTATTTTTGGGGGAGGGTGAGCGGAGTGGGGGACAGTGCATAAGTTTATTCTGTGCTTTATCTACACAGAGTAAGTTCTCCTGAACACCCCACTTTATAACAAAGCAGGGGCTGATCACGTCCTCAACGGCTGCAAAGACAGCTATTATGTATAGATGTATGAATATATAATAAATGTATATATATTTATTTTCCTGCGCTGGTTGGCTTAAAGGAAATGCATCTGGTGCTAATGAGAATGCATTGTCTTGATTTGCATATTAGATGAGATAAATATTGAGCTAATTTACACCTAAGATGGCTTTTATAGCAATCTAAATGTTCTGCAGATATATCCAATATATTTCACACACCAACTGTGTATTGTTTGGAGGAATAATGGGAAAATACATTATTTTGATGAGAAAAACAGAAGGGGGGTTCCTCCTATATTCTATCCTAGGTGGCATTTGTTTATGAAAATATTAATGTAATTTATCCTAATGCGCTCCCAGTCTGGTAGCTTCACATGAAAACATGAATGGCAGTGTAAATAAATGCCACACTCCACATGGAAGTTGGGGGTGCAGGTCATTTACCCTAATTACAGCCCAAAAAGCTTTTACCACTTCATTTTTTTTATTGCTGTGGAAATCACTGCTCAATTTAGCTAGTAAAAACCATTTGAAAGTTCGGAGGCTATTTGCTGGGCAATGGTTTTCTTTTGCATGATGTAAGAGGTTGCAGAAGCAAAATGTGGGCATGAAAACAAAAGCAACGCAAAAATTTAAATTGGATGAAGCACAGACCTCTGCAAGAAAATTCAGAGGATACCGAGCATTTGAACCAGCCTAACTGTGTGTTGTTGGTTGCATTTCATGACTGTTGTGATGGTAGGGCATGCAGCACTTAAAACTTCAGTGTTTTAGAAGACAAGATGCTTGTGTAAGTATATTTAAATAATTTGAATTAATGTAGGCAAAGATAGCTTTAAAGACCCTAAAGGGTTCAGAAACAGGAACAAAAGGAGCTGTGGATGTTTTGGAAGTGCTGCTTTCTCTCTGTCTTTCCTCTCCAGCTGTGTTTCCTCATTATACATGTGAGAACCATCTTTGCAAATCTTACTAAAGTAAGAATCTGCTTTTTTCATTCTCTGATTATCCTCTGATTATAATCCTTTTCTGAGAGAAGGGGAATACATTTTTATTTGGCACACAGGGTTTCAGTCAAACTTGGCGTCACAAAGCACTACCTGTGTGTTCACATATATTAGTCATATTGTGCAACACCGTTTTATGAAATGACTAAAATTTTCAGGCATTTTGCAAAATACTGGACATTCTGTTACACTATTTGACTTTTCCACTTGTCTACTACATTAAATGCCTGAAGTGCTGAGTATGCTATGCAAAGCCTATCATTATGAAAATTGTTGTGTTCTCAAGTGTGGCGGTAATGGGCATTCTTTTCTACTTTTCATAGCAACAGTTCAGTCTTCTGTGGGAAATAGTCTTTAAAACAATTTCTGATTAGAATAGTAATAAATAAATGCGCCTCTTTTAAGTTTTATAGACCTCCAATCATCCTTATTGTATTCTGTCTTTGTGGTTAGTCATGTCCAAAAGTGATCATGATATTCCAGCTGAAAGCTTCTGAGTCCTGGGATTACATCATATACCCTAAAGGTTTTGCTCACATGTATCATCAAGGGACCATATTTTAGGTCCAACAGTAGATGCACCAGAAAAGTAATTGAATACTCTATATTTTCCTTTGTGTTCTTGTTAGTGCTGTAAACTATGCTTTAGATAGGCATTATAATGGTTTTGTTGTGAAGTAGTAAAAGCAAAAATAACTACAACAAAATCTTGATTCTGGGGCAAGTATGTCTAAAGAAGACAACCTGTAAACTTTGTAAATTGAAGCTAATGCAAGAAGTGTTTCCTAATTGTAAAGCTGACAAGGCAATGCGGAGGAAAACATACTTTGGAAATTTGCATAATGTAATTTTTTCTATTTGCTTTTTTTTTTAATCCTATCCTTATGTAAAATAGCACACAGAACTTTAAAAAGCAGCCTTTATCAAAGACAAAAGTTTAATTTTGAAATCAATGAAAGTTTTGGTGCATTGTTTTCTGTCTCCCATTGAAAAAGGCCTCTCTTGTTCTTTCAGAATTGCCCTGAAACAAGAGAAATCAGTTATCCATAAAAATCTCCTTAGCTGTGCTCTGAGAGAGATGTTTGGGAAAGTATATTCTGAAAAGGAGGGGGAAAAAAAAAAGAGGGGGGGGATGAGGCGGGGGAAGAATTTTATGTAGCTTTTAAAGAAAAAGAAAATATTTCCAAGTCAGCAAAATCTTTTAAAATAAATACATCTGCATTTGGGAGGATAGTTTGGGATATAAATCAGGTGTAAAGGCTATAACAAGGATCATAAAAGATTCAGAAAGGTATTGAATTGGTCTGGGTGAAAAGAAAACAAACATAAATCACCAGGCTTCAATTAATGTTGTGTCAGGTTTGTTTCTGGATTTTTTTCCTACTTAATAATGTTCACTGAAAAAGCATCAAGTTAAAAAGGGACATGGGGAATTTTTCCAGGCTACATCACAGATGTCGCAGATGTCACAGGCTATCAGAGACAGCTGAGAGTGATGATAGAGAGCGTGGTAATAGCTTTATGTTGCTTTTATGCAGCTCCCGGTCCCTAATGCACTTACTTGCTGTTCTAGAACAAAACTGGCCTGGGTTTAAAGTGATACTTGCATTCATCAATACAAATGTTACTGTAGTAATAGGGTGGATTACCCTGGCAAGAGGTAGAATCTAAAACCTTTTTAAAGGAGTTTAAAATATTACAGTTATATATATATATATATGTATTAACATGAGTATTTCAGAAGCCGTTCGGATGTACTTTTAGTTTTTAAATGAAGTAAAGTCTAAATCTTACTGGCCGAGTTTCGCTCTGTTGTCAATTCCTGTTGCTCCATTGCAGCCAACCAGCAGTTTGTGCTTCAGTTTTGAACATTGTGATTATCTATGCACTCTCTCTACTAAAATTTGCTAAAATCTACATGGATTTTAACTGGAAATAATTGCAAAGATAAGTAAAAAATATTTTTAGATGGGCACATGTAACTTGGAGGTCATTGGATTTTTACGTCAGCGTAACTGTGAACTATGGTTTATTTAAGGGAGTGATGCATGCATATATACTCCTTAAAAATGTATGTAAAAGGAATAGCCTTTAAATTTTATAAAGTCTGCTTGTAAAAATAAAAGCTACTGAATGCGAAAAGGGTAGCGAGAGAATCAGGAAAGTGATTCCCAGTGGTGGCAGAAGAAAGTGAAGCAACAGAAGTTGGAGGGTATAAAGTGAAATGGTCATTGAGAAGGGCTCATTTTAAACACTTGAATTAAAATTTCAAGAAATAAAATGATCATATATTAATTATCCACATAAATTGAAAATATGAGCCAGAAACATGGAAGATGGCAATAAAATAGTGATTACTCTCTCTCTCTAATGAAGCAAAGCTTTAAAAATCTTCTTTAGTTTTCCATCTAAAAATTCCTCCTAAAAGATTAAAGTCTCAGTGATGCAGATCAAAATGTTTCAACATAATTTTCTGTGAGCTGCTGAACTTGGCCCTCTGAAGAGAAATGAATTTAGCAATTTAGGAATTGGAAATATAACACCTTAGTTTGTTTAATGCCTATTTTTTTGTGAAGGTTAATATTGCAATATTTGTGCTGAACTTTTAATTAAGGTGTCTTTGATTCTTTAGATTTTTATTTAATTAAGAATCAATATCTGTATGCCTTGAGAACCATTCCTGTTACAGAAATAGTTCTTACTCTTTGCCACTGCTCTCTTGAAACTTAATATTTTCAGTTTTGTTTCTTGCTTTATAAATATCTCAGTGCCTGAAGCAGCAGATGGGGAAAAATGGCACAGTAATCTGTCTCAAAGTTCTTGCATTACTATGTCTCTCTCACATTTTTAAAATTTAGAGATAAAAAAGACCCCCTCAGCCATGAAAAATACAAGAAAAAAACTACTTTCTTGTATTAACCTCTCAGCTTTAAATGAAAGGTAGTGTTCTAGGAAACAGAAAGAAACAAATATATGTATTGCTCTTGCAGGTCCATATTTAAGAGGATATAATAGCTGGTTTAGCCTTTTGGTTCTAGATAGGTGTTTTTAAGATATCTAGTTATCAGTATAAGAAACTGAATCATAAATGTATTTTCTCCTAACTCTAAATAGGCATGTGTAATCAGACTTTGGATAAAGAGAAGGAGAAAGGAAGGAAGGACTGCATTCTCCTTCACTGACAATTCTTATTACTGGTCAGATCATATAATAGTGAGTACGTATCTACAGAAAATTAAGCAGGGTATTTTGTTTTAGCTACCTTGGTGCTAAGATCTCTTTGTTAAGCTCTGTTTGTTCTTCTAACTGTTTTGCTGTGCCGAAGAATACCGTGCATGCTTGTCTCTTGTTATGTGGAGTGTATTGAGAGAAGGTCAAGAAATTCTTGCATAGAATGCTGTAATTTCAGTTGAGGAAAAGTATGATTTAGGAGGTTTCTAGGCAAAGTTGGGTTTTTATTAGTTAAAATTCTGCAGAGGGGACATTTCTGCTTGTTGAGCTGTGCATTCCACATAGACAAAGGGGACAAGTCTGCACTTTGGGGATTTTGCCTATGACATTAGAGCCCCGTGTGAATATATTTTACATACTGGAATCAGAATAAATAGGTGGAGTAAATAAAATAATTGTCACTAAATATTAGAGTTATGGGAAATATTCAGAGTTGAAGGAGGGTTATTTCCATTTTCTAGGCATATATAGTTTGTCTGATTACTGCAAACTCTGCAAGTAATGCTGTGGGGAGTTAAGTTCATGAACATCACCATGTGCACGTTTGGCTCAGGCAGGGACCGATGCTAAAATGTTTCCTGTGCTGCTGCCATTCTCCAGAACTTTTATCCCTCAGAAGAGATCCAAGTTAATTGAGCTACCTGACAACTAGCTGCAGCTGTGAATTTAAATGTGCTCATTTGATTTTTTTTTTTTTTTCTTGTAATGGAAGACCTGGTTGGTTTTAAAGATTCTGAGTTTGCTAATTGGCACTGAATTTATCCTAATGGCAGTTAAAGCCTCTGAGAAAGTGTTTGGATGAAAGAATCTATCAAATATAGTGCAAAAGAGTCAAAGAGTGCATTGGAAGCAATTAAACAGAAATTGTATTCAAAAAGAAAACATTATTTTTGGGATACCTGTCTGTGCGGCCTATTAAGCTTTATGATATTTTACCTAGATTTTTCAGTGTTCCTTATTATTATGACAGTTTCAGGGTCCTGTACTTCCTGACTCAAGTCCTCCTGCCATAGGCCACTTCTGGTTATAAAACATATTTGTTTTTGTATGCTCCCAAATGCCTTGTGTCGTGGCTTTTCTAATGTGCTAAGGTAGGGGTCTAGCCTGGGGATTTACTCATCATATTTAATGTCAAAAGAAGAGTTTCCTTTAGGTCTCTTGTCACTGTCGGCAGCAAGGCACCGAGCAAGGAGCTCTGCAGCTCCGCTCCTCGCCGCGACATCTGCAGCAGGCGAAATTCTAAACCCCTCAATTCCCAGGCATGAATGAACTATAAAAACAATGTGTCAGAAATGAAAATTGTTCCATCATAATTTTTCACAGTTCTTTTTTGACAAAAGCCAAACAAGTCTCATGAATACGCATTTTCTATAACCTTATACATTATGTATCAGGCGATAGTAGGAGTGTTGGGAATTACTTGTCCCTAAAAAAGGGCCTTTGAAAATGTTAGTTGGTAAACAACCCACAGCCTATGAGTAATATGTATATTTTAAAATATTATATTATCAGTTGCTGTGTTGCTATGTACAACATTCTTTAGCAATATATGTTCTGATAAATCTTCTGATATAAAAATATGCAGTAAATCAGTTTATATCTTCTTATTATGTCAGTTTATATCTTCTTCTTATGATGTGTAATTTCCTGCCATCCAAAACTATTCTGAGAAATCTGAACCAATTCCTATCAGCCAGTGTACCAAATGTTGCTAGAATGTGATATGAGTTAGTGCTAAGCTAGGTTAAATATGGTTAGTTGTTCTTTGTGTTACACGGTGTTTTTCAAATCATAGGCATCTGAACCAGGATTAACAGTATTTTACTGTGTTTTGGCTCTAACACTGTAACGCACTGGGACAGACTTTCAATTTCTGAGCATAAGCTTTTTAAACCCGTATTGATCTACACTGTACAGGTATTAGGCAATTCTTGGACAGAATTACTATTAATCGTTTGTGCATAGATTGTGGCCTATCTGTGGGTAAACATTAACAGAGATACTGAAAGGATGATTGATTTCCAAGGAACAGGAAATATGCAACTGCTGAACGTGTCTCTGAGACCTTGCAATGCTGTTGCCTGTCAAGAAGGTATAAAAAGTCCAGGGTAAGGATCAACTAGAGGAAACTGCAGGAAATTCCTCATCATTGTTAGTCAATGAAGATATATGGTGTTTGCCTCTATAATAATTTACTGATTGGTACCATTTGACTAATGCAGACATAAACCAGCTGAGCTCTCAGTTTAATTGAAATGATAAGGCAGTTTGTAACTGCTTTTAGGTGTCACTGATAATTTACTCATATGATTATGATTTAACTTTCCCCCTGCTGCTCTTTCCCCAGTGGGAACTAAGAACATTACCGAAGTGAAAGTATAAATTAGTTGCAGACAAACAGCATATGTTTATATCTGCTCTATAGTGAGACAAGTATTTTCAGTTAAATCCCATGCAACTTTTTGATCTCTGTTTGGCTAAGGAGAATGCTTAAGCTGTTTAAATCGGGAACTAGTTTTGCCCATGCAGCCGTTTGGTCTGAATAGTAAGAGGGCTATAAAGTGTCTTGGAGTGCTAAGACACTTCCATAACTGTCAGTAATGGTTCATGAAATGCAAATAGAATATACTTAAAAAAAAAAAAAAAAAAAAAGTATTGCTGGTATTAGAAGGAATAGAACTGCTTAGTCTAAAAAGTACTGTCCAAAGCAGGTAAGTGATGCACAATTTGGTCCCAAGTATCTACACTGGTTATGATCAATAGTAAATTCAGCCCTTGCAGCCAATGCTGCCGACTATAAACGTGATGAAAGGGCTGTAGTTTTCCTTTGTTTCAAATTCTTAAAGCTTTAAAGCAAAAGTACATACTATGCACCAAAGAAAACAGAGCTGAGCTGAACGTCAGCCTTGCTACGTGTGAGACAGTGCTGCAGCTTTCTGAAGAGTTGCTGTGCTGCCGGCTCACTGCTGAAGCAATTGAAAGGCTCATGAAAAAAAACAGCACAAAGAATGACCATTTAACTTGTTGTAGCAGCAGATATTTCAGAGGTGAGGGAGGGTAGGATGGGAAGCTACAGAGATTTAACTAAAGGGTGTGAAAGCAGTAGAAGCCGTGTCTTTTCCAGCAGCTCTCAGATGTGGCAGGAGAATAACCAGCTCTTCTGCTTCTCCTGGGTGAGGGTATCTGGCTTGGCACTGCAGATTTTTCATTCTGGCAGAGTACGCGTGTGTCAGATAAAGAAAGTTCATCGTTTTATACGCTAAAGACAAAGAAACAAGTGCAGCAAGCTCATGTTTTGGAGGCAAACTACAATAAGCAGTAAATAGGGCATCTGAGTACAGTCATAGTCATTCACTTGCCCACAGGTACAGGTAGTACTGATGGTAATTATTGTGGAAGGCCAGATGATGGGAGTTTCTGTCAAGCAAAGCCTTTCCTTGATTTATGTAGAATGAGGAGCAGTGTCACAGCAGGGCATACTTTTGTACCGAAACAATGCATAAATTGGACAGTTTTTTAACCTTGCGATGACCCAGATTGTGCAAGAACATATGGAAGTTTAGAACTGTCGGAGGATGAGAGATCTCTGCACCTGCCTACTTGAGGTTACCTCAGGTTTCTTTAAGAGTCTGTTAACATCCTGTGCTACCAGTTATGTTTTCTAAAACCGGAGATTAGCCTTTTCTTGTTTTTTTAAACGGTAGGTATTTAGCTTATATACATATACACACACACACATAATATATATGTGGTTTAAATGAAAACATTTTTAAGGAGTTTTGATTCAAATGACTAGATTCAAATCTCACTAGAACGTGAGACGTGCCTCTTGTAGTGTGATAACTCAGTACTAAATCTGTCTTGCAATAAAGCTGACTACTGCATGATATCTCAGGTAGAGAGAATCCTTTCTATAGGGAGAAACACTGCAGCATCTCAGATTCATCTCTGAGGTTGTTTGCAGTTCTCCTTGGAGAGCATGCTTACCATGGGAAGGTCTCCAAGTGTCCCAGAAATGGGACAACAGAGCTAAGGATCTGAATTCACAGCAATTTCAGTAGTCAGTGTTAGCACTGTTTTCCTAATTACTCTTCATCTGCCTCCCATTGGTTCTGAAGAATGAAGATTGGTTGTCTTAGTAAAGCTCAATCTCTGGAGAATGACTTAAAGTCTGAGTAGGAGACTGACATTAAGTGTCACTATTAGGCCTAAGGTCCTCATGGTCTAGAACAGGAATGAGGCAGAAGGTTTGGAGAAATGAGCAAAAATAGGAAGATTGACTTGGATGCTCTCAGGGAGAAAAGCTTTGTAGAGTGGCTTGCCAGCACTTCTCACAATACGGTCTTAAACAAGAGTTGTGAAGCAGAGAATATAGGAGCCAACACGAGGGAAGACCTTTGTGAGAGAAATGGAGATTTGGATTTTTTTTGGTCAAAACTACTGCTAAAAAATAGATCTGCCTTTGGCATTTTGGTTGCAGCAGGTATACATAAATGAGATATAGGTACAGCTTGTTCAGCTGTTGTAAGTTTAGTGCAAATTCATCCCCAAAGAAGGGCAAAGAATTGGCTGAAGAGTTGGTTCTTCATATAATCTAAACAGTTGTTCCTGCACTATTTATGTCTGAAACCATTTTATTTTAGCATAAGTGTAAAATATTCCTTCAGGAAATGACCAGACAATTGTTCCTGTGGGTGATTTTTCTTTGGGGAATTCTAGACAAATGGTTGAAGTACTCAAGTTTTGGTAGGACACAGTATCCAGTCAGGGGAAAAGATCTGCCTAGGTGTCTGTCAGCCTGCTATTGAAGCCACCAGTGGACAGTAGTTTATCATCTGTTAACTACATCACCGAGTGTAAGCGGGCAAGAAAAAGATGGAGTTGGATGCTTTTAGACAGATGTATCAGTAGTGCATATTATGAAACAATAAAGAGGTAGGTAAGAGTGTTCACCAAATGCTGCGCACAGAGAATTCACGCTGTTATAATTTGTGTTCCTGTTATTTGCTCTAGGTGCTGGATCACAGAGCAGGTACCAGTGAAGTGCTGCAGTGCCAAGTCTGCCACATTAATTGTAGCTCTTGTACCTTAACATTCTGAACACATATTTGGTACCTCCTGAAGCAGGTGCATCTGAGAAGCAAATCGGTGCCTACAGATCATGTAGAATAGCTAATGATCAGCCTAATTAACCCCCCAAAACTTTATGCATAGCTAATATCCAGGCAACCTTTTGATACTAAGCAGGAAGGTATTAAAAGCAGTTTGGATGATGTAAAAGCTTATCAGTCTCCTCATCAGTAGATGTTCACAAAGATGTTAAGGTGAGTTGCTTTGAATACTTGCAATGATATATTTGCCAGTGGCAAATTATTTCTTGGCCAGAGATATTTCTTGTTTTTGTTCACTGAAAGCAGAGTTGTGTCCCCTGTCACAATATCAGTAACCAGGTAAATAGCAGTAAGTATCAGTAAGCAGGTAAATCTTAATTATATTGTGATGTGGTTTTGATAATGTATGTCCTGTGAAAACCCAAGTTAAATGTTTGTTGTGACAGATGTTTCTACTAGACTGGCCTTGGAATAGACTTTTCAGTGGTTGAAATGTCTCCTATAGGACCGAAAAAAAAAAAGAGCTGTTTGGTGCTGATGGGATACTAGGGTTAAAAGACACATTCTGCATGAAAGACAGACGGAGAGAAAAAAAAAGAACTTAAAAAACATGCTTAGATTCCTGTTCCTGAAATAATGCTGCTATGACAATAATCGTAGTCAGATGAATATTCACTATCTTCCCTGTTTATTCATTTTAAATTTACAGGGACTGCAGAAGAAAATTTATAGTAATATTTTTGTGTGAATGATGTTTGCTTCTTTCACTGGATTTTATGCCAATTCTTAGGGCTTTTTTTTTTTTCTTAATCAAATTGCTTTAAAAGATATAAGACAGCAGTCATAACAAGGATAGGAATTGAAAACAGGTGGTCACTGAAACCTAGAATTAAGTGTTAGTAACAGTTCACTAGTCCACTATGAAAAATTACTTATTTTAAAACAGAATTAAAAAGTAGATGTAAAAGGGAGTCTTGCTTCCATGTACTTGAAACAGGCTTTAATATTTTTCTCTATGTAAATGTCCTTAGAATATCTTTATTTTTTTCTCTACCATTCCAATTTTTAGGGTAATTAACTACTAGCATTTTAACTCCCTCTAATAAAAGCCCTTTTTCTGTACTGCCTAATAAGGGCTGACATTGAAGAGTTGCAGGAAGATCTTATGACTTCTTGAATGACTTTGCTTTCAAATAACACACAAAAATAAACATGTTTACAAGATTAAAACTAAAATGCTAACAATAAAACAAAACCAACGAAAACAAATGTGACTTCATATATGAAGGTATTACTGTTGTGTGTGAAGGTATCAGTAGGTAATATTGACTAATACCAGTCAGAAACAACATAGGTCTAGAACTGAAACTAGAAAATTAAAGTGCTAAGGAAATGTTTGCTCAATTCAGGGTAGTTGCAAGCATTTTGGTCATTAAAGCAGATCAGATATTAGAAAGTATTAAGGAATAGGGAATGAAACAGAAGACTTAATAATACCACTGCACAAATCTGTGATACATCTGCATCTTGAGTGCTGTGTGTGGTTCTGCTGCATCAAAAAGGATAGCACAGAAGTGGAAAAGGGTCAGGAAAAGGCAACAAGGATGATCAAAAGCACCAGGCAGCTTCCAGGCCTGTGAGTGATTAAGCAGGCGAGGGCTCTCCAGGTTGGAGAAGGGAAGGCAGGGGGTTGGAGAGGCAAATAGGATGGTGACCCGCAGGCGGTGTGACGCACACATGGATGGCTCAGGGCTTCGCCGTGAGCAGGAAGCAGGAGAAGAGTGAGTAAGTTGGAAAAACTTGTTCACACCATGTGTAGTTCGGCTGTGCAGAGCTGCTCGCCACAGCATCCCTCTGGATGCTAAGGGCTTGCAAGCCCAAGGCAGGTTTATGGTAGACAAATCTACCTTGGTTACTAAACACGGAAAGGCTGTTTCCAGTCCTCAAAACACAAATTATTGAACACTCGGGTAGGGTATCAGAGTGTGCTTTTTAAAAAAATGTAGTCCTGAAATATAGAGGAAGATTTGGGGGTTTAGGTAACACAATAGAAAATATTTGTAGATAAATGAATGCCTCCAATGAATGCGATTTAAGAAGAGAAACAATAGTTAAAACAGTGAAAGAATCAATGAGTTGCTCAAAAAAAGATTTTAAACTACTGGGAGAGGGAGCAAATTGCCTCTTATTTTGGCATTAAATTACAAACTGGGAAACTCTTTTCCTGTGAACTTTTTATTGCAACTGGAATGTTTCTATGGAAAGCTTTTGTTTTGACAAATTAATGTTTTCCTGATATTTCCGTGAGTAGGAAGTGCCTAATAGCTTATAATGGATTTTTCTGCGTTCTGTTGGACAAAATGTGTACAAGTCTGCGCAACAGTTACCAAGTCATTTTGATTTCTCTTGATTTCTTCTCTTTGCTCTTTACTCTCAGTTAACTCTGCTGAACTGTAGTGGCACTAATCAAAAATGACAAAGGGAAAAAGTTGTCTAGCGCTATCCAACTGTACCCATTTCCGGGCTGGTTCTCTACGAGTCTGGCATGGTGCTTTTATATAATGTTTCTGAATAGAAACATCTGATGTTTCTTCTTTAAAGCAGACTGTCATCCAGGGACTCCAGTTATTTTGATAGCTCTGGCTGACCCACAATGGACTGCATATTTTGTTAGTCTTCCTCTGTTCTTATTCTAATGCTGAAAGTATCTGGGATCAAGCACTATAATAAAAAGCATTGTAATATTTCTGGCAAAATGTTGTTTTAAGGAAAAAAAAAAAGTATTCAGAAGAAAACTAAACCAAACAATAATATCACTGAGAAACCACTGTTTCATTTGAAACCTTGAAGGCCTGGACTTTATAAGCTGTTTAGAAACCAACATAAACATATCTGAAATATTTGGTTCTGGGAAAATAGAAACTGCAAACAAATAGGAGATTTTTTTTTATGTCTGCAGAAGAAAATGTCTGCACTGTGCACCACCTCTGCCAGGGTTCAGTTTTGTGTTATACCCAGCCATCAGCTACTATTTACTTTATACAGTAAAAATAACAGAATATGTTTTACCTTTCTGCTCTAGAAAAAGAATGTGTAAATATTCTTTGTAACATTCTTTGCTAAATCATAATCATGAGATATATATGTGATATATTGTATGAGTCATCAGGGTCACACGGAATCAGCATAATTCCAGGGAAACTATTTAAGTAACTTGAATTTGCAGAAAGGTTGAATAACAAACCTATCTAAACATAGGCCTGAGGGGTTTTGTTTTGCTTTGTTTAAAATGAACCATACTGTTTCTCAATCTGATCCTTTTAAAAAAAATACGTTGTTTTTTTCCTTTTGCCAACAGTAAAGCAGTAGCTTTACCACTCTGGTTTTATTGTTCGTTTTTCTAGCCTACATAGGCAAAACCCTGAACACTCAGTTCTTTAACCCATTCACAATAACCCTTTTTACAGTGGAGTCTGGGAAACAAGAACTTTGAATGCAAAATTCTCTGTATTAAAAGCAATAGAAAATTTCAGAAAAATCCAGATTTTGCTCTGGGTTTTGTGGTTAAAATATATTTTAGACCTTAAAATCATACAGCCTTACTCAGGTCATAAAGCTTTTATTTTCAAAGATAATAATCCTGGTTGGGGCAGAGTTCTGTGTACTGTGTATATCAGCTATTGGAGTGAGCCGTAACCTTAGGGATTATGTCAACTTCTTGATGCCTTTGAATTATTTCAACCTCTTGGTGTTGGTGAAATGTAGGGAAGCATTTCGTCTTCCTAACTCCGTTTTAATTTAGAGGTTTTTGTGGCTTCTCTGCAGCTCAGCTGAATAATGAGAGATCGGGAGAGATCTGTTTCTGTCTTGGTCTTACTATGTCAATAATTTAATTTAAGTCAGTGGTGGTGTGCTAATGTGGAAGATAGACTTGATGGAAGTTGGTTCTGAATGGAGAACAGTGAGTTTTAGCAGCAATTAAATTCTGCTTGTTGTCATAGAGCTGTTATTTAATTTAGGTTTTGTTTTATTCAGGTAATACAAAACTTCTGGTTTTGAAAATTCAATTTAAAATGATGTCAGATGTACCAACTGAGCTGCCTTTTTTTTTTTTTTCCCCTATAACAGTTATCTGTTATATCTGTTATTGTTCTGTGGAATTCTTTACATCAAGATACAAGCATAATTCTTTATATATCTGCCAGTATTTCTATTATTTCATCATCTTCATTTACGTACTGATCTCCTCACATAGGCATTGAGTATTGTATGGTTTCATCTATCTTCTCTTTTTTATCCTGATGTTATAATTGCTGATCACATCATGCTCAATAAAAACCTGCTGAACACTTTAAGGAAGTGATGTTTTTATATATTCAAATAAATACCTCTTTGTAACATTTATAAAATCAATTGAAACCGGAAGATTGTTTTTCAAAGGGAGTTCTGACTGAGCTCAAGGTAAATTATAGTTAGAATCTCTGTTTCTTACTTTACCAGTTGTTGTTTTAAAGAGGAAATGAATCAAAACTGATATAAAGTAAGATTATAAAATTTCACTGAAAGTATTTTGGGAACTATTACAAAATGTCTTAAAAATAATGGTTTTAGGCCTGTTCATTCTTGAAAGCACTATAAAAGTCTCACTCAGAATAAACGGGTATAATTAGATGACCTCAAATGAAATTCTCCGTTTTGGTATTTAACCTTCTCCCTCCCACTCTGTTTCCTACGTTTGAGCAGTAGTTTTGAGGCTTAGGTTTGCCTCAGTGAATACTGAATGCAAAGGACTTCATGGCATCAGTATTCTAATCTCAAACATAGATGACAATTGCAAACGTATATGGAAGGATTTGTTATAATAAAACCTTTATATGTACATTATGGCCCCTGGCAAACATTTGACAGCAGATGAGCAAATAACTTCCAATTTTTTGAGAAAATCTATGGTTCATGTGAAAATTTCACAACCTTTTAATTCCTTTCCCACCTTTTCTAAAACTTTCAGACATCCCATTCAGAAGCCCATGTGACCTTTGCAATGAAATGCACGTTTACATAGCAACAATTCCATTAAAAAAAACTTGCTGAAGTAAGTTTTTTTTATAAATGATTTATTGGACAAGATGAATAATAAAAGCTATCTTGATATTAAAGTCTCTTTGTGAATAGCTAGTTTGAGGGAAAAGGGCAAAATACACCAAATAAATTCACCCATTCATAGTTTCATAAATGAATTTCATGTTTTAGATTTTTGCTGGCAGAATGCATCTAATACTTACTCTTTTGGTTTCACTGGTGGCAAAATAATTTTACAAAATAACATCCTTAATATTATATTTCTATAATATGCAGATTCTTAAAAGTCACCTATGAATTTAAATGCACTTTGTTTTTAGATAAACCTTTACACAATCTTTTAGCAGCCTAATGTTAAATGCATGAATGAAAATCGGGCCTTTTTTTAATGAGTTACAATTTGAATTTTCCAAATCATGACCAATTATAAAAAGATTTTGGCCTTTTCTATGGCTCATAAAGTTTGCTTTGTTTGCTTATCCCAGTATATTTTGCAGAACATAGGCTGAAGTGTTTGTTTCCTTTAAAGGAAAAGTGAAACCCTAATAGTGAATAGTGATATTGATACTTTTAAAATTTCTTCTTTGTACTTTTTTTTTTTTTAATAGTATGCCTTGCATCTTTAAAATTCCTGAATTACAGATCCTTTGTTAGTACACAGCCTATGTTTTAACAGGACCGGAACATACTTTTACACAATACACAATTATAGTTTTATGCAGAAATCAGGACATATTTAGGAAGTTGCTTGGGCTTGTGAAATGCTTTTAATAGAGTAATTAAACTGTGGAAGCTAACATCTGCACAGGATATCTCTTCAGGAAGGTAGATATTATATGCTAAATACAGCAGTAAGTAGTGTGGCAGTATCGTTACATGTCTAGCTTATCCGTGCTGGAACGTACGGGTGGTGTTGGTACCGATTGCGGTTTGTAGTTGTTGCTAAAATACGACTCACTTGGCTTAGCTTGCTTCTTTCTGTAGATCTTCTTTCTGAAAAACAAAAACGAAAACCAACCCCAAAACATGCAGTTGTGATGTGTTTAGCTCGTCTGTGCATGTCAAATCTCCCTCTCTGCTTCTCAGAGCTCTCCCTTCATCAGGTCTCTCCATACAAGGGATCAGGTAGTCAGGCACTTTGCTGAAGAATTAAGAAGGAAACATCCTGAATAGCATAAAACAATATAATCCTTAAGTCTTCTTTAACACTTCTTGCCTGCTAGTATAAATTTGCATCCCTGCACTGAAGCATTTGGAAATTTGTATAACTAACATTTCATAGAATTTGGAATAGCTGGAGCTCTGGCTATTGTCCAAATTGGCATTTTAATAAATATGCATTACTCCCCGAAGAAGAGTATTTTGAAAATTGGCATCTAAAGTTTGATCTCTAAAACAAGCAGTTTGATTTTCAGTCACTCCTTGAAGTAGATGGGCCTACTAATCAAGTTTGAAGTTAAACATATTTGCAAGTTCTTAAATTACATAAATGAGCATTTCAAATTCTATCTCCTTTCATTACAGCCCGTGTGAAAACAATGACCATATGTTTTAGGTAGTGGCTGTCAACTGAAGATTGACACAAGTGATGTTATTGATGCTGTAGTGCTCATGAAATGAGATGAAGGTCTTCAGAGCATGACGGTGCGTTGTATTAGCAGAGCTCGGCACATTGCGAGGGATGGGTAAAACCATGGTTAAGCTGGGGAAAAGTTCAAGTAGTGGGTCCAACTGTGTCCTAATGTGTGTGCTCTGATGTCTGAATCATTTAAATTCCTATTCCTCTTGCAAGGCTTTTCCTAAGGATTTCCCCAATGACAACCACATTCTAGCATTAGGGGTTTAGTTAAGGACTAGCATTTAGGAAGTACAAGGAAGTAAACAAATGATCTTGAAATAGCAGCAGAAAGAGTGTAAACAGCCAAGAAAGGTATTCACAGTGCAACAGGAAAGCAGTGTGTGACCAGCTGAATAGACAGCTGAAAATATCATTTCTGTGACTTGAGAATTTTGCATATTTCAAATTATCTATCGAGGTTCAGTAGGAGTTTCCTCTACGTGTGAACAAAGTGAGCAAGATTTATTGCCACAGAACCTTTTCTGTTATAATAATTCTTCAAAGTCTGTAACAATGTAATTAGGTGTCTTAAATTTTGCAAAATGTATTCTATCTGTTCTTGACAGGCTTCTGCGTTTATTGTTGTCAGACAGAAAACATACACATTCATAATGGTATTGCATGCTCTCTGGCTTTACTTATATTCAAAATTCAAAAGGAAGTGTGTTACGTTCTAAAATGGCAGACAATGGTCTACAGCAAATGGCATCAGCAGCCAGGTAACCTCCCCCTCAGTAATTTTAATATGCCAACAGGTTAAAAGGAGTTTAGTGAAATTACAGAATGTCCTAAAATGCAGAAAAGGACAAGGAATAAAATGTACAGGGTATATCTGACCTGTGAGTTCTCTCTGAGCCGGAAAGCATTTTACATGTATTGGTTTGGACTTATGTGGCATTGTCATAACTAAGTCAAAAATGTAAAATGAGCGATCCTATCAGTGTCAACATTTGTCTGAAACACCTGACGTCTCTTAAACCTTCACCTTAAAATTGATTTTAAGGTGATTTCTGCAGTGTTTTTAAGGTAATTTCCGCAGCACGGAGCTGCGTTGCTAATTGATGCTGGGGCTTTGCAGGCCCGGGCCCGCGGAGCCGGGGCTCCTGCCTCCGGCTCCCTGCGCTCGCTGGGAGGCTCCGACTCGGAAAGGAGGTTGGGGAAGTTTTTTCCTAGACACACTTGTTAGCAACATTGAATTGTGACATGCCACCAAATAACATAACCCCTGCCATGTTAAATCAGAATCATCCTTTACTTCTTAATCTCTCAAGTTTTTGGGAACGGAGGAGGCTTTTGGTTTCTGTTTATACGCATATGTCTGCCACCCTTTTAAAGTGTTGTTTTTACAGTGTGTGGAGTGAATGCCCTAGTGTCCTTCTCTGTCTTAAAAATAACAAAATCCAAGTGTCATGAGTTAAGAGAGGAAACTTGAAGGATCCTATTGCACATGAATACAGCAATAAATTAGACACAACGTGGTTCAGACAAAACACAAACAACAAAACAGAATACTGAGGGGATTTAATACCAAATAATAGCGGAGACAAATAATAAAGTAGTTCCTTAGGGTGAACATAGCAATTAATAAAAGGAATTAAACTGTGCTATTTGAATTTGACTCTAAATCGAATGCTCTAGACTCTGTATCCTTTGTCATTCATCTATGGGAAAAGATGCTGCTGATTAGTAGTTTCAACAAGCAGTGAGATTTGTGAATGCAGACTTCACAAAAGAGCTATTTCCATAGATTTTTATCAGTGTCTTCAACAAAAATGTAGCCATATATCAGCATCTTAAGCATATAAAAGAGATGTTTCTCTTTTAGATGGAGGTCACATTTCATAAAAAAGATTATTGTCAAAGAAGAGAAGTCCTCCCTAAATGTTAATGGGAAATCATTGTAAGTGCACAAAGAAAAGGTGGTGAAAATATTTGCTTCCTGACCTACTTACAATATAAACACAAGAAATTTTCCTGTTAAATTCTACCTTTTGCAAATGGGGCATGTTTCAAAACTGCAGGGACTCTCTGTGCCAGTTCCCTGGGGAAGCACTTGAAGCCGGGACTCAGAATGGCAATTAGGTCTTTGAAGAGACCTGTTCCTCTTTGCTAAGTTTTGGTATTCCATTTTATTAAAAAAAAAAAAAGGAATGTTCCGAATTTATATCTTTTTGTGTATATGCTCAAATCACTGCATTTGGTTGCATTTAAAGAGCAAAGTAGATGCCCCTGCATGTTAAAAGAAGGGCAAGTAGTCTCTTTTGAAGGTAGAGTTCTTCAAGTTCAAAGGAATTTGACAATATATTATTATTTATGTATTATTTATCATATGTTGGTTAAATTTATCACCAGGATATTCACCTTTTGAAATGATTTGCACAAAGATAGCTGATGCATGTATTTTCCAAGTTGGAAACATCTCAATTCTCCTCCTTGTCCACATTTTTCTCTGAAAGGCTGCACAAAACCAAGAGTTTCAAAGGGCTGTTTTATGTAGATGGTGAAAAGACTGTAAATTATTATTTTAAAATGATAACGGGCCCTGACCTGGGAACTCATACCCATGAAATTTTACTGTTGACATGTTTCCGTAACGTGCTCAGCTACAGAGTATGCCTGTATTTTTCTCACACAAACAGCAGCATAAAGATCCTCAATTAAATCTGTTGTCATTGACACAGCATTTAAAATTTATAGAAGTTAATATCTTCAGTGAGATATTTTGGGAATAGTACTAGCCCCCTCCTTTTGGCTCCAGCTTATCCACCTCCTGGCAGCAGCCCCTGCCTGGTCATACTTGCACGGAGGACGTGACTTTTTCCAGCCAGCACACAGACAGCATAATACTTGGGAAATCCAGCTCTTTGGTTGCCATATTTTATAACAGAAAATCATAGAAATTTGGAACAAGTTTATTTAAATCCTTCAGATATGTATCATCTTTCTCAGTAATTGCCCAGAAATAGCGAAATAAATCACACCAGGGTCTTCAAAGGCGGAGTATTTTTCTGCCCTTTGGATTGACTGGGTCTCTTCCAAGGCTAAACACACCACAGGTGTGAGCTGCAGCGGGAAGGGTGCAGGGCAGATATTTCCATGTGTTCTCCCCTGCCACGGGAGGCTTGAACCCATTACACCCGTGTGAGGAGTTTCCTGAGCTCAGCCCGGGACCAGGGCGCCCGGGGGAGGCAGCAGCTCCGCACGTGAGGAATGTGGGGGATTAGAGGGCCGGCTTTAACGTGGAACACGTTTCTCATAGGCCTGGGGGTGGTGCAGGGAGTGCACTGCGAGCTGTCACCAGCTGCTTTATATCCAGCAGCACAGCCATAAGCTGGGAGACCCTGATGGAGCGGCTCCCGCTGGGCTCCTCCTGCTTGGCGGGAACGCGGCCTGGAAGGCGCCATGGGAGTCACCCGCCTCCAAGGGGAAGGGGAGCTGCGCCAAACACGAGCAGCAGCATGGGCTGTCGTCCCACCTGCACAGCAGCGTTGGTCTCCATCGGCCTTTTCCCGTTCCCCCTTGTGTCCTCCACGCCGTGTCACGTTCCCGAAGCCCCAGGCCCCCGTGCAGAAGGACCCGGCCTCAGCAGGGTGCGCGTGAGGTGCTGCAGGGGTGCAGGACGCCGCCATGGCGGGATCCCTGTGTGCTCCCCGCGAGCCCCTGCAGCACCGAGCCGCCTGCCCCAGCTCCTTTGCCTGGGGAAAGACCAAAAAACAGCATCGTTCTAGTGTGTGTTTGCATTAGCTTTCTGGAAAGCGTATTTGCAGCCTTGTTAATACATTTTTAGGAGATTTTTGTGGAGTTTCTGGCTTTTCTTGCCGAGACAGTGGTGAGCATATGCAGAAGTACATTTGGAGTCCATGTAGATGACTTCCTACCCAAGGCCTGATCTCGGAGCTGGGTTCCTTCAAAGCACATTTCTGAGATGATAAATAAGACAATTTCTCAGGGAAAACAAGAGGCTTATAGGAATAAATATATTTAGAGTACATTTAATTCATAATACAGTTAAACTGTAAGCTGCTAGCACACAAGATGCTGCAAAGTAAAATATTTATTTTTGTTCCAATGAAAATACATCTAGTTAGACTCTTAATATGAGTGTTCAAATGATGCAGCTCATTCAAATGAGATTCAATAAAAATATTAATTATACACTGCGTTATCGTGTATTTTGTATGCTAAATATCTTTAGAAAAAACTATATAAACATATGAAAACATGAAAAATAATAATAAAAAAAATCCTTCATTCAAAAGTATGTAAGCATAGATGGTCACCCGGTTAACGTTTGCTTGTATTGTTTCTTGTAAGAAATGCCATTGTTCTTTTTAGGACCTGAAAATTAGGCCTTAAAGAAGAAGATTTGTGTGACCAATAGCAAGTTTGAGCTCAAAAGATCCAAATACAGACACAGAAAATTTAGTATTTACTAATAAATTTTAGAATTTTTTAAAATAACTTCAGATCACTTCTTTTTATGTAACTTCATGAAAATGTAAAACTTGGATTGTTATAAAAATACTTAATTAGGTTTTAGAGGTATGAATCTGCAAAATGTTACAGAAAAATATGACAAAACATCTGAAGTCCGATATATTGCAGGACACTTGTAAAAATACCTATAATGTAATGTGTGCTCCATCTTCTTTCCAGGCTGCCATTCTCTCACCACTGGAAGGGGCTCCATGAGAAACGTGATCCGGAGGGGAATGGCAGGATAGTCCCGCCAGTCCCGGTTATGGGCAGAGGAAGGTTGTGAGCTCAGAGCACGGGGCCTTGCTTAGCACGATCAAAATCTGTGAGGGAGCAGCTACTTGCAGAGTCTGGGTTGATCACAGAACTACAGGAACCTTTCAGCTTGACCGCTGATTTTCTGAGGTTTTGAAGGAACATCTAGTGTGACTTCCTGAGGTTAGGGTTGAGGTTAATCCTGAAACTGGGAGTCTGGGCTTCTCCTTGTCCCTGCCCCTGCTCGTTCGGTGAGCGGGGCAGCAGCCGCTGCAGGACGGGGCTCACCTGGGTGCGCAGCTGGGCCCAGGGGAGGGCTCATGGGCAACGGGAGCACTCGGGCTCCGGTGCTGGTGAAGGAGATGGGGCTGCAGCAGAAGGGCTCTCCTAGGAACTGCTACCTCTTGGGAAATCAAAAGGTTTGTCCTTATTTTCTGATGTGGGTTTTTGCCTTGTAGGAATAGTTTTATGTATGTGTGTGTGTATGTATATATAGGTGTGGCTGAAATACTTGTATTTGCTTCTCTGGGCCCTGAAGAAGACTAGATAGTGTTTTTTTAACTTTTTAAAAACTTCTCTTTTTTTTTTTGTAAATAAGCCTATGTCCAGCAGAAAGAATAAGCCAAAATGCTCTTTTCCTGAGGTAACAGTGTGTTTCTGCTATTGACAGCAATTAGAGGTCAAGTTTGCCTACTCTGGTAGAAAGAAATCTTCAGATGTTAAAGGTATTTGTGTTGTAAATATGACTACTAGCACAATGTATGCTTTCTTCCTCAAAACCTTACTTTGGAACACTGTAGTTAAAATTAAACCCTTGTGGATAGTGCAAACAGTGTTTTTAAAATAGTATAAAAAATTATCTAATGCAATCCCAGTAAACAAACTTGCAGTATTTTATAATAAGAAAGTTTAACTATATTCAAGTCCTACTATTTTTATTTGGTACTGCTCATAAAATACTATTAACTCAATCCTGGTTATTAAGTGGCAGCTAAGTGCTGAGGTTTTCTTCTTTAAGTAATCAAATAAGGTAGCATGGAAAGGACATGGTAGTTAAATATGAGTGGTATGACTAGGTAGCCGAATTCATTAGAAAGGTCTGTTGCTTGTTCAAATAAAGTTCAAATTAGAATTTGTTAGTGTTATGCAGAGTAGAGGTAAAATGTAACGCTTTGTGAAACCAGAAAAATCCCAGACAAGTATAAGCAAGTCGTGGCTCGTGTTGAATACCTAGAACAGTTGGTTCAGGCCCATTCCTCCATACGTGGTGCTACAAGGAAACTGCAGGTTCTTAGTAACCTTTTGATTAAACTCGATCTTCTCCATTTCCCAACTGGTGCTCGAGAGAGGATTACTCTTGTCTCACACTCAGTTCCCAGGAATGTACCCAAATCTAACCAGACACTAGACAGTGTCTGGGGATATAAATTAATGGCCGGGGTCAAGCCCTGGCTGGCCAAGTCTGTGCTCGATGACCCTGAACCTGGAGAGCTGCGTAACTGAAGCCAGCTGGGCTTCTCCACAGCTGTCAGGAAAGGGAGGGACCGACCCTTCAGCTCCCTCCATCACGCGCCTGCACAACAGGGTTGCAAGGACCGGCTGGAGAGGAACCCCTTAAGCTTAGCCTTTAGAAGACGGTCATTTACTATGCTTATGTTTGCAATAGCAGCCATTCTATTGTAGTGTTTTGGACTTGCCTTTTACAAAAATGGTTTGCTCTAATATTTTTATTTTTTAATTTGTTTTTAAGCACATTAAGTGTTTCTGAGATATTGAGGTATGTTGCACTTCTGGCACTGCCAGCTGTGTTAGAATCATTATGACTTTTTGCTGGCTTCTGTGTAATAAAAATAGAAATACAATAGAGCAGGCATTGAAATAGGACCAGTTACAGAGACTGTGGCATGTTGTTACTGCTGAGGTTTGAGGTTAGCTTGTCCCTGATAGGTGAAGGAGCTACTGGAAAGAACATAAAATATGAATTATTATATAGCTCAGATACTTGTGTGAGGGAAAAACTGATATTTTTAGAAAGTTTATCTGACCTTTTGGAGTTCAAGTGAAGTTTATATGTCTGGCTCATAGTCCATAAATTTTTAAAGTAGGAGAAAAAACACACTTTCTTCATTTTTTTTTCCATGTAATAAAGACATTCTCCTTTCTTTCAGTATAATTGTATTGTCAAATGAAGACTGTTCAAGTAATCAGCAATGTAATTAGGAAAGCTTTTCTGCTCACTCTGTCCTCGGTTGAAATCCAATCCTTATTTCTAATGCCCTTTGCAACAGGGTAGTTTTCTTAAACGAAGGAAAAAAATCTACAACAAGAGAGCCAAGGGAAGCTGATACATTATATTTTTATAACTGTCTTAAAGGCAGCTTTAGCTTTCTATTTTTAGCAAATAAAAACAGGTTATAAGATGCACAAAATGCAATGTATGTGTAACTTTACTTTTTTTTTTTTTTTTCCTTCCTCTCTCATCCCCATCCCCTTTTGATTCCTCCCTTGGGAGTTTCAGTTTTCCGTGCTCTAGGACATCTTTTATGTTAATATAAGTTAAAAAGTATACCTTGAGAAAGTCCGCTTCGGAATTGCCCTGCTATGACAGCAGAATTTGGAAATAAGCAGGCATGCTCCTTCCACTGGGGAGTTTTAATGCTGGGAAATTTCCCTTAAAATGCAACAGCATGCCATGATTTATTTATTTATAGATTCTTTTGGCTCTACTCTTCCGCCATAAGGTACCTGAGGGTTTTGGTTGGAGTTGCCGATGAGCAAGTGGGGCTAGGAATTAAGAGGGCGGCAATTCCAGAGGTGAGGATATTGCTAATGACACAAGTTTTGCTTGTAGGGGTGAGCTGTGCCCCGCTGGGTGCCCTCGTGTGACGAGGAGCTGCTTTGCCAAGGCAGTTACACCAAGGACGTAATTTCACCCTGCAGCAAGTGCTAAAGCTTTTGCCTGCCCATAAGCCTGTTGATTTTCACTGTGGTATTTATAACCAGATGGCTGCATTTTGGAAGGCATTACAAAATCGTTATTTCTTCTTAGGTTACAACAATTTTACATACAACTTTCCCCCCCCTCCCCCCCAATGGAGATTGGTGAGTTGTTGCTTATTTTACCATTTCGAGCAAGTTGGTGGTGGTGGGAGGAAATTAATGTACAGAAACTAGATGGTTGTTTTTACATGAAGGAAAAGCAACTACCTGATTACACTTTTTATAGTATCCTGCATGAGGTTTTACTTAATAGCTTACCATAAATTTTCATTGTCTTCCTCCTTTATCAGCTAAAACCAGGTTCTCCTTCATCTTGCTTGCTTTTTTATCTTGGCACTCCATAGTTCTTATTCTAGAGGCACCAGGTGGAAATTCAGGAATTGCTGTGCTACTGTTGAAATCTGATTTTATTAATTTAAAGTGGTGCTCACTTTTATTTGGAAGAAAAAAAAGCCAATTGATCAAACGTGTATATGTTTTTCATGAATTACAATGTGAAAACTCTTGGTTACAGCTGATAAATATCCTGAAAATCTCTTAGGAGGGTGAAGGTTGAATTCTAACTTTGGCTAGAATAAATGGCAAAAAAAAAATCTTTCTTTTCAGTGCTTTTATGAACTTTACTTTTTTAGTGAAGCATTTTTATTTGAAAATGCTACTTTTGCTCCTACCTTAAAAATAATTTAATTTTAGTTTCAATACATTTTTAGTTTAATTTCAGGTTAAAACATGTTCGTTAAATCTGGACGTCACGTTTAGCCAAAAAGAGGGGGTAGAGAGAGAGAAGGTGGGGGGATAGGAGGTGAAAATGTTGCTCCTAGCCATTTTCCTTCTTAAATCTGAATTGAAGATGTTCTTTGCTCTTCTGCCACTGGATGCACTTGCATGAGAATTTGAACCCTTTAACAAATGCAGAAAATGTGCACTATGTGGTTAAATATTTGTTGTATGTGGTGTTCTTGGAAGCTCAAACACAGTAGCAGGTAGGAGGTGGGTCACGTAGCAGTAGATGTGGCAGCTGGATCTCAGGAGCGGTCAGGATAACACAACAAACTTTTTACATAAGGGATCAAATTAATTTGAACTAAACTGGAAGTTCTGAAGAACAGCCCTCTGTATAATAGAGAATTTTAAAATGAGAAAATCCCCCTCTGAGGTGTCTGTATTTGGTAATGTGAATGCTGACACCGAAGGTTCGGGATCTGTAGCAGTTTTCCCTGGAGTGCTGTGATTGAAAGAAGAGACTTATGTGCTGGCTTTGATGTATGCATTCTTAATGATTAAAGAACAGTAAAGAGATCAAATCACCTTACCTTCTTCACAGAACTAATAAAGTTTCTTATAGCTAGTCACATAGCATGGCATATTATCTTTATTTTCATTAATAATTGCATCAACTAGGTGACATTTACCTTGTTTGTATTGTTGGGCCTGTAAGAGTACTTGGCAGACCAGTGTGTGGCACACAGTGATTTAGTAAATGAGAAGAGCTTCAGAAGGACCTCCAGGAAAGGATTCTTCAGTGACTTGAAGCCTGGCATGTCTAACAGATACGCTCGGAGCTCTCATTGCAATAGGATTTAGGTGTGAACTCATTTTCCAGTCATACCATATGCTGTAAATGCTGCAGTGCTCTCAGCTCTTGAGCAGACGTGTGCAGCTCTTGCTGGAGTCACAGCCACCGCTTGGCTCAAGATGCTTTGGCAGGATGTTAACCTCAGAGCAGTGCTGGAGTTAGCTAACAAGGAGGAAAGAAGCCAAAAAATGGAAAGGTTTCAGAAAATGATTAGGACTTCTTACGTTTCCAATCATCTGAATGCTGCATATCTTGACTAATACTTTTAATTTCTGGCTTTACTTCCTCTTTCTTCCCAGTATTCTTTATAATGTGATAGAGGGAATAAAATGTTTCTTAGAATGACTGTTGCTTCAGCTAGACTGAGACAGTTGGATAATTTTTCTTGCTGTCTGAAAACTTAAAATTGCTTTTAAAACCTTTATTTCCTGATCTTGCTCCTAACTATTGAGAAATTCTGAAGCAGAGAGCACCTTAGAATACAATTGCTTTGAAGAAAAGGAAGGGAGCAAAAACATCTGAAGGATTTTTGCTGATTAAATTCTCTTCTAGTGGCCGAAAGTAAGTAGTCTCCTTATTTAAGGAGTGTGGTTAAACATTTGAATATTATTCAGCTATGAGCAAGTGCTGCTTTTCAGTATTCACACATGGCTCTCTTTGAGTCAGGATGTGCACCTGTTCTTCATTTCACATTGCTGCAAGTAAATGATGTTGTGGAGCCCCAGGTCGTTTGAGCACTCTTCATGTACGAAAGCTGTGTCTAAATGCAACCTGATGAATGCGTCTCTCATACGGGTGGTAGTGGTTAGAAGTCTGTTGTTTCAACCTATCCAACCTAGCACACCTTGTTCCTCACCTTAACATTTGACACGTTGCCTCACACCGTGGCCTGGAAATGTTCGTGGTGCTGTGTGGTGAATAAAATTCAACAGTTATCCACAAGGATGCATTCTTTCAGCTCTGAAATTTCGCACCTTCTTGACTTGCATTTCCTAACAAGTTTTCAAAATGTTTTCTTTGTTTCCTTTCATTACCATGTCCCTGCAAGGCTTTGGTGGAAGTTGGGGTAGAACTGGCTGTAAGAGCATATGCAGTATGTGGACAACAACAAGGAAGAAGAAAACGTCAGGATAGTTGTGCCTCCCTGACTCCGTGTGGGTTAGGCCTCTCCAGGAGGTGTGTCAAGGTTGAAGGAGAGACTATCAGTAGAGCGAATCCTTTTCCCTCAGTCTGATCCTGTGTCTTGTAAACTGTTGTGTTGCTCCAAATAGCATCCCAGCCGGGATGAAAAATAGTTCCTTATAAAACAAAACCACAACAACCTCAAGCATTCGTTTATTTCGCAGTATTACCTGCCCAGAGGCTAATGGCTGCAGATACGAAGGATTATGAGGGACATGAGGTTTTTAGCCAGGTGGTGGGCCCAGGATATCATCCTGGGGAGAAGCCAGAGAAGTGTCAAGGATGTCCAAAAAGCTGAAAGAATATTGAGGTGGCAACATTGCAGTGAGTGGGGTTAAATTCCTTTTCTCTGGCTCACAGGTGACTCCAAGCCAATAGAAGTTTCATGACAAACTCAGGAGGTGCCAATTTTGAAGGAAACAGCTCATAGGCTAAAAAATTAAAAGGGTAAATCAATATAAAGGAAAGGGAATGGTCCCAGCATACATGTCCAGTGAATTTTGAAGACCTGCCTGCAAAATCTGCCCATAGCTTAAAGAGAGAAGACTTTTCTCTGAAAGGCACAAGTACTGCCATGATTCTTGTTACTTTTTCAGTGGGTTTGCACATGGGAAAGTCCAGGCAAAATCTCTTGTAAAAATTGCATTTAAAACTCATGGAAAAATACAGTTGAGTCAGTATGTGTTTTTTCATGTCTCTCAAATGAGCACCCTCATGTCAGTTAGTGCACTCTATATACTGTATTAATTAGACATCTTTAATGTTTGCATTTTAAATTACCACCTGTCACAATGAACAGCACAAGCCAAAAATGGCTTTATTTGAAGTAATTTAAAAGAATCTTTTCAATGTAAGATATGAATTCATGTTTTTCAATTTGAGCACAGAACTACTTGCTCTTATAAGGTGCTTTATAGTCATCCTAGGTGAGACAGATCTGCTGGATGGAGATCTGTAGGTTATATTCGCATTTAAGTTGTAGAAGAAAAGGCTACAGCTGCAGCAAATCTCCAATGTCGCAAGTCAATGGCATTGTCTGACCATGTGCAGTGTTCTGGTGTCAAGAAAATCTATTGCTTAGACAGAACAGTCTTAAAATACTTCAGACATGCTAAAATGTTGAGTAATCAGTAAGAAATGAGGTAATAGATCAGAAAGATTGGGGAAGAAAGTGGATGTCTTCTTTTGGGCCATAGCTTCCTCTGATCCTCCTTATTTATCTGCGATAATGACTAGCTACTCCAATTGCACTTCTCAGGCCGGGAAGCAGCTATTGTTATTCCTTGAGAAAGTGTTTTGTTAGTTTTTACTCCACAGTTTACTCTGTGCACATTCAGGATTCATTTCTGAGTTTTTCTTTGCTGTCCAAATCATCCACTTATGCTCCATATCTGTCTTGTTTGTGTTGAGCTGATTGTCTTCTGTCTCAGCAGCCCAAGTGTGATCAGGGATTCTTGATAGTGCAGTTTATATATTGGAACTTTTATTTTAGAAGATATTTTTGTTATATGAAAAGGTTGGTTGTTTTAAACTTTGTCCAGAAGTTAAGATCTGGCCTTCCTTCTCTTGACAAAGTTGTCTTCTCCCGCAAGCTGAATAGCTTAATAAAAATAAAAACCTTATCAAAAAGGTTTTTATTTTTTAAGGCATTGTTCAGAGATGACAAATTTCCAATGCTAGTTACTTACTAATCCTGAGCAGAATTAACTCGTGACTGCCAGTAAAGGGATATAAACCTTCCAGACTCACGTCTGGTTACACTTCAGTTAGTTTTCTGGCTACCAACCTATAGTTTGTTGTTTACTTTGTTATTACTAGAGAAGATTTTCTCCCAGCAAACACTTAATTTGTGTTATCCAGCACATTTTGCAGCTGGGAAAGCCATTATAAATAATGATAGTGGCTTTTCAGGGTACCACTTAAAATTTTCAGCAGCATGCTGAATTTTAACCTTTAAATGTACCATTGTAATGATATGTCATCCATAAATAACGAAATGCCAACTGCTTGCAAAGGAGTATACACTTATTTTCAGCAGTCAGGTTTTATAGTAACTTAATGTTCACAGGCTAGCTTGTCCAGGCTAGCGCTGCAGTGAGGGGAATAGCAGGGATAGGAGGAACAGGACCCTTGTTATCAAAGGCGACCTCTTTAGTGAATCAGCAGGCTGTAAATTTGATGAGATGGATTTTTTTTCCTCCTTCAAAAACTTTTTGTTTATTTATATAAAAGTCTGGCTTACAGAATTTTACAATTTGCTAGCTGCTAATTATTAGCTTCCAGAACATACTATGGTTCCTAAGTGGCTTACATTTCCAAGCATGCAAAGCATAGAAAAACATGTTTTTTTTATTGACTGATCATTATTCTAAAATATTTTAAAACTACAAGAGTAGCAATTTTTGAATATCAGGATCTGCATTATAGTCAAGCCTGCTTTAAAAATGTACCTTTCTGTTTCTTCTTAGCACAGTTATAAATAGCTTTCAAGTTCCTCTAGAAAAGCATCTTTGCAAATCAGGCTTCTAAAACCAAGTTCCTACCTAGAATGGTGTTAATCTTAAAATACATTAAACAAATGTCACGAGAATAATTAGATCCATGCCCAGTTTCGCTGTCAAATCCCTTCTTTGTTTTGCAGGAACCTTTACTGTGCCTTCAAGTCCTACCTTTTATAGGCAACTGCTACAGGCAATGCTTGAGCATGACCTTAACAAATCCAAGCGTAGGGTTTGTTTTAAAGGAAAGAGATTTTCTTGTTTTGCTATCTGGAAAAAATATCTTTGGGGCAGAATAAAAATTGTGGCTCTCTTGTTTACCCATGGCATGTGGCTTGTGATTCCTTAAAACCAAAAACCTAGTGAATATCCTCAAGTAACAAACCAGCTTTCATGCCCTCTCAGACCGATCTGTGAACTATAATCTCAATTATATAATTTAAGTTAGAAAGCTTAAAGAAGTAAAATGTTAAATTTAATCTTTAGAGAGTTCAGAGTAGCTTTAGTAAAAGCTTAAATCACTCTGGTTTTGTCAGAACAAAATAAAGAACTTCCCTTTCTTCCTATACAGATGGACTGTTGTTTTAGACTTGAACAACTGCTGCTTTATCTGCTGTTCTCTAAAATCCCTTATTTTCAGGGAAATCTTTTTTACTTCATTTTTCTTGGTAGATTAAATCATCAGAAGTGGGGCATCCATTGGGACTTTGCAGGTGTCGTGAACTTTAATGACAGGACTGTTAACATCTCGGGAGTTGTCATGGTTTCAGCCATTGCCTCACATGTAAATAGTGTCTGACTGCCGTGTGCCCTGTCACAAGGTCTTGTAAGAAATGAGAACTTATTGATCTTGTTTACTGCAATATATCTTTAAGAAGTGCCTTGCATTTCCCTGTAAAATTATGCTAGCTGTCCAACCTGTTGGATAAAGTAGAATTAAGTATATAGCTATCTAGAGGTCATTGCTATAGCCAGAAGTTATTAGGGAGAGAGTAGTTGAATGGTTTTAACTTAAAAAGGGTAAAGCTTTAATCTTTTAACTGTCTGGGCTTTATTCACTTCTAGGAAAATCATTATATTGACTTTTTAATATAAAAAAATAACAAAAAAAAAGATTTATGTAGTATTCTTTGAGCATTTCAGTTTTTCAGAGCAGTTTGTTACATCTCTTACTCCAGTTGTGGGTGAAGAAATGAGCAAATGGAGATATTTCCATATTTTCTGCAGCTTCTTGATGTTTCTGTACCTGATTAGCAGAAGAGTAGCACTACATAAGAATTTAGGAATTGAAGAATAACCGGGCAGGTGGAATGAAACCAGCCATTGTATAATAACATTTTTGTTAAGTAGCTTTAAATATCAAACAACTTTCTTCTGAAAGAAAATCTCTGGTGTGGCTCCCTCCTGCTAAGCACTAGTATCTTTTAAATGGGTAGGGCCATCCCTTGAGTCAAACAGCTACCGTCAAACAGTCTGTATGAGGGGTGCTGATGGAGGGTGGCTGACCTTGATTTATTTTTTTCTCCATTAACTTATCCTGATTTCGGTAATAAAAAATGTAGTTCATTTTGACTCCGAAATGTTTGTGGTGTCTCATGTTCCCCTTTCCTCCTACCCCCGGCTGTTGCCTGGTACAACACGCTCCGACACATGTGATCCCCCTCAACGGGAGGAAGACCATGCCGTGTTGTTATGAGAACCTCAAAAGGCTGTGTTTCTGATTTAAAATAGGTTGGTGTTCATCTCTATTTGCTTAAGTGCTCTGCAGTTTTAAGTATATTGCTTCTACTTGTGGAAGTCACATACAAGTATTACATGTGTTTATTATTGTATGGAGCTCAACCTGGGGGTGACAGTGAGCGAGTTGAGAGCTCTAGGTGACCCTGCGTGTGCAGGCGGGTTGGACTAGATGACCTCTAGAGGTCCCTTCCAACCTTAAGCATTCCGTAATTCTATGTATAAGTGCTTATTAGCACTTATATTGTCCTACCCATTATTTCAAATAGTTACTCAGTTGTTAAAAGCTTCCAAATCCTTAGGATCTATTCCCAAGGCATGTCTGCCTTGCTGTATGTTAGGAAGGGAAAGCTCCTGTTGTGTAGGAAGTCATCTTACTATTGATTTTAGCTCCCTTCTCAGTCTTGGTTATTTACATTGAATACTATATTGTTTTATACAGATGTCTTCTATGATAATCTGGGATATCTCCATGCCATATAGCTGGAGATACAGCAACATGATGAACCCAAACCCTAATGCAAGTCAAAGGGGATCCCTTTGGTTTTTGTGAATTTGTAGGAAAATGTTCTTTTTCTGAGCCCTTCGTAGAAACTCAAGAATGCTACGGCAACTATTTTATAATATTTTTAAGTGCCAGGAATACACTTTAAAATAGAATCTATGCACTTTAACATAGGATAATGTACAGTACAATTACATAGAGTGTGCTTTAATTCATGGCTACTGATATAAAGAACGATATGCCAAACGGAGTAAGGCAAATATTCTGTGAAGATAGCAGTAACAGTCCAGACGATGTATCAGTGTTACAAAACACAGCAAACCAGGAGTGATTATAATAACACAAACGGCGATGCCTTCATGGAAATGAGAGCAATCCCTTTTGTGCCGAACAGGAGGCTGTGCTGGATGCAGATGTGCTGCGCTCCGTAATCCTGGGTTTCTGTGTGTGGAGAGCTCTAAGAGTTACTGGCCTTGTTATTAGTTTCTTCCAGCAAGCGGAGAGCTGTCTTGGGTTTGCGTGTAAAAATATTCACAAGTGCTTGACTCCAATTAGAAAACAGCAGCGGATGGATAAGCAACGGATCAGCATCTGGATGTGCGTTCTCATGGCACTAGCAGTAATTTGTCAAGCAAAGGTGTGAGCGCAGTAAGGTGTCATCTGTGACTTTTGGAAATGAAATTGTCAGGATGGGAACCTGAAAGCGTTGATGAAGATTAAAGGACCCATTGTCACACTCCTAAGAAAGTCAGTCTTTTGAGAAAATTGGTTACTAATTATTTCAATAATATGCAATATTCTGTTGTTAGCTGAACTCACTAATAACTTCATAAGTTAAAAATGACAGGTGTTTTACCTGTTTTTGTAGTAAAAAGGCCCAAATTAACTGAAGCTGTAAAAGCCATACCCTTCAAAACTTGAACTGCTCTGTTGACTCTTGAGACTATGAAATATGCGTAGATCAGTCACGACCACATCAAACTTTGAATTTTATTTGGTAGGCTGACTAAATCCTCCATTTCCCCCATTGAAATGAGATTGGAAAATGACACTAGATTCTTTCCTTTCTTTTCATGTCACTTACCCTTAAGACTATCTCTGCGTAAGATACTTCACCTGCCATTTGCAGATATTGTAAATTGTCATAGAACTAGACCATCATGGGAGTGCAAAACTGAATATTATTTGAAAGTCCTGGTGGATTGTTGGTGTGTATACAGGAAAGGAATTTAGAAAGGGCAGAAGCTCATTCTTGTATTTGTATACTTTCCTTTCTTGAGTGACCTCCTGCTTTGTCCTTCTGTGACCATAAAGAGCAGGTGCCCACAGGACAGCAGTGTATGTTGGGGCAGCAATAGCTGTCCCCGTTCGGGACAGCTGGTTCTGCAGTTGAGGTACTTGGCTTGCTTCTTTTTTATCACATCCTCTTGCATTTTGTATGCAATATGTTACAGTTCTTCTGGACAGCTGAGGGAGTTCACCACTGTATAACTATGCTTGACATTCAATTTAAAATCAAAGATACTCTTCTGTAATGGTTTCTTAAGCTGTGCCTCAGTCCCAAGTAACATAAATAACCTTCTTTCCAGCGAAAGAGGCAATTTCATTGCCTTGTATTTTCAGGATTTTTTTTTTTCCCCCAGAATAAGAGACCTGAAAGGTTAGATGCTGTTCTTCATCTAAACAAACTCAAATTGAAGTGCCCTAATACATATCAATTGCAGCACAGCACTCTCTAAGTTCAAATATTTTAATTTCTTACTGATATATAAGCTCTGTAAAAGGAGAATATGCTAGTAAACCTGGAAATCTCTTTTGTCCTGTTCATGTAATTCTGTGGAGAGGAGGTAGGTAGATAAATATTTCTTTAAAAGGATAAGGAAGCAAGATGAAAATAAATGATGTGTGTGTGTATATATATACACCAAAGAGTGTTTTTTTTTTTTTTTTTTTTTTTTTTCCTGGAGGAAGCTCAAGGGACAGATCTTGCTATGCTCTTGTTTGACCTCAGGCTCACTCTGATTAATGTCATTGGAATTGAAGCCTTTTCTATAGTTTGGGATTTTTTAGTCAAATAGAATTCAAAAATGTTACAATTTCTTGAAAATTTTGTGGAACAAGTATTTGGCAGCCTGTAGTAGTTGGACCTCCACAATCAGAGCACAGGATGCTCTGCATTCCCAGATCAGGAATTTCTTCTAGCATAGACAGGAGAGGAGGAAAAAGAAAAAATGTTCGGAGCAGTGGAACAATTCTCCTGTTCTCACTGTCCTTTATCCCTGTATAAATTTCCCTGTGACACTGAGAAATGTTCCTGGAAAATGTTTCACTCTATACTAACAAAAGCGCACACAAAGTTTCAGTTCTGTCAAAACAAAGCTCAATATTGGAGGAAAGCTAAGAAAGTTATGACAAAGATCCAGACGTATCTAAGATAACAAATCACAACATGTTTCCAGGGTTTCATTCATTTAAAATGTTTTTTTTTTTCCCCCACAATACATACAGCTGATGAATCTATCATATCTTAGCATCTCTTGTCATACAAGATCATATCCAGGTATTTTAAGTCATCGAGGGCATCATGAAGTGAGATGGTTTCAGAAGAACACAGATCTGTAGTGTCAATGGCCCAGTGGCATCTGGTGAGGGATCAGAGGCCTTGCACCTCTGCCACGTGACAATGTCACAGAGGCAGCCGTGCCTCTGCACAGGACGTGCTTGTCACTTGGAAGAGCCCGGGCAACCTCTCTCCAGCACCGACTCTTGTCAGGGTATGTCAATGTGTATTTTAAGGACAATTCTTTGAGTTAGGGCCATTTCTTTGAAATCTGCCTTGATATTTGCTTGTTAATTTTGAAATAACTTCTTATGTGCTCAAGCTTTTTTTTTAAATTTATGTCACAAATGGTATTGTGGTCACTGCCGTAGTGGAAAGTCTGTTGAGACAGATTAGGGAATGGTGTTTGATTTTGAGATGCTTGGAAATATCTTGCTGAGAGGTGGTGGGAGTTGGTGATCCAAGGTGCTGGTGGGGGGAAAAAAACCTAAAGCTTCACCTAGCTGTGACTTTACATTCAAAGAATGAATTTTTGAGATTGTGGTTGAATGAGAGAGAAAGATTTTCCAATAATGGTAGTTAAGTAAATTTACATGCATATGGAAGGAGAAATGATATTTATACGTTGTTGTTTTAGGCCTGACTTTCAAATATGATGCATAAAAATAAGGAGAATGGATTATTTGAGAACTGATTAAGTACCTACTTACAGCTTTCTATAGCAGGACACTAAATACTTTTTAATTGTTGCTGGTCAATAGTTGTTTAATATGATTAATCACCACAAACTTTTAACAGCTTCCTGCTAATGAATGGAGATCATTAATGCTCATTTCTTTTACTCCTGTTGCCTGCCTGTTCTCTGTAAGAATGACTTCCTTTGTAGTGCAATAGGAAGCCTTTGGAGGCCCTCAGGAAATTGGTCTGGACTGCAAAGCTTGTGCTTACAGTACCCAAGTGATCTCATAGCCACTTACTTGAAAATAATGTTATTTTTCATAGCAATTAATTTACTCGCACCTGATAATGGTTTGGGGGAAAATTGCTATGGAAAAACTTGCCCAGGGTATTTGTTGTGGTTGACATAATGATCCGTGTTGTCTGACTGAATTTATGAAGACAAATCTTTCAGTCTTTCCTTTTCTTAATGCATTTTGCCTCTCTCCATGCTCTCTACTGCCTCTCTTCTCCCTACATCCCCACAATCTAACCCCTTTTTTAAGCTTTCCACTCTCAAAGCCAGGGCAGAACTTTAAGTAGGGTTTGGATAAAACTCAGAATTGATCCCAAATTAGTGTTCACAATTTTATCTCTTATTACTTCTTTTGCCCTGCAAATGTATTAAGAATATAGCAATTAGTGTTTGTAGCAAGAATTTCTGGCATTAGCTCCATAGGAAATCTCAGGAATTTCCTTTCTGTTACGTTGCGGTACTGCTTGGTCCTTGAGGACGTGCAGGACATGGATCAGCTGCTCCTTGCTGAACAGCATCTAATGACTGCGAGTAGCTAGTTTCTGTTAACCAAAACTTCCAACATTTTGGAAGGCTTTGAGAGGACAACTCTGAAATCAGCTATGCTTTTCTGATGTCAAGATGTGTGAGGATACTGCCCAGTCTCCTGTCCCTCTCCTTGACCTGTGCTGCATTCCTGACTTCAACCCGTGAAATGAATTCCTCCTCTCCACAACGAACATACCAATCCAATGAATTTCTTACGTGAGGTGTTTTGGGTTTGTGTTTATTTAATCACCTTGTTTTAGGATGGTTTTGTTTTCCTTAGCATTTTCCAACCTTGGTGTTTTGCCCTTTCATACGCCGGCAGGATTTTAAGAACTTGCAGTAGGCTCTTTTACATGTGGCAGTAGTGGCCTGAGTACTTCAGGTGTAATTTGGGTATTTAAATAAGCTTATTTTGTTTCAGTTGCTATGGTACAACCTGATGTTTGAAAACCAGTTTGTATGACTTAGTAAAATGCCAGTCGCTGAATAAAAACGTGTGATTGTTGCAAGGCAAAACCAAAACATCGTGCAGCAGTTTGAGACTTGTCCCTTGAAGGAGCAGAGCACACGTTCTCCTGTTCGTAGCCCTAGTGGCACCACAAGTTAGTTGGCCCAGTGGTTGTTCCAGATGAGAGATTTTTTTTCCCCCTCGACTGACACTGCAGTTTTATACAAATGGGACAGGTTACCTGTGTTTGCAGGTCAATGTAAAGTTTTATCATTTCTGTCTGTGTAATGATAACGCTGGTTAGACCTTCTGGAGAAAAAAAAAAAAACAACTACTACATTTTTGTAATATATTTTCAAAAGCTTTAAAAAGCAGGATATTTATATGCATTAATAAAGGACAGACTATCTCCACAAACTAAGATATCAGTAAGAGTGTTTTTCAGCCAAGGAATGCCCTGTTGATACAAATGATGTGTAAGGTAGATGTTCTATGATGTGAGCATTTTTCAAAGGCTTCCTCCCATCTCAACAATGTGAAAATCTTCAAAGGAGCTTCTTCATCAATATGCAAATCTTCAAAAGGGGAATTACACAATAACTAGAGAACTCTCAAAGGGAGAGCAGTTACCCAAAGATGTAAAAAAAATTCTTTGTAAGGGACAGCTCCTCTGTGATTTAAAAGTTCTTCAAAGTGGAAATCACCTCAAGCAATGCAAATTCACTTGGTGCATGGGAAATCAGTGAGTGAGAAGACTTCCATGATGTGTAATCTTTAAAGTGAGAGTAAGTATTCACTTGAAAATGTTTTAAAAATGGCATTTCTAAGAATTGGTGCTGTACAATCACGTTACTGTAGGATGCCTTGAGGGTGACATAGCTTTTAAGTTACCTGGGGACTGGTTTCCAGTTATATGTGTATCCAAAGGAGATTGTGGTGAGGTACCAGGGGTACTTTAAGGTGGATGTTTGGTTTACTTTTTATTAAGCCTTTCATTTGGGATCATGAGGTGCTGAATATGGTTCATTTAACAACTATTTGCCAGTGTGTTTATATAAAAAGGTTGCATGTATATGTGTGTGTGTAAATGTATACATATCTGCAACATATGCATTATTTAGCTTTATTCTAGAAGCCAGAAGCCCCTCTTTAAGGAGAACCTTGCCAAAGGGACTATAAGATGGTTGTGGGCTGGTACTGGGGGTCGGGTGGATGGGGGGGATGTCCTTGTGCGGCAGACACCTGCATCCTCTTGTGGCCTTCTTGAATACTGCTAGCCGCTTAGCTTCCTGGTGATAAAGAATTGTTCCTAATAGAATAAATCTTGGTTTTTGACTACTGCTTTAATTTTTGCAGTCACTAAACTGCAGTGGCAAGTCTCTGCTGGGCGCCCAGTGTGACACGCCATCCATATGGCCACTGCTGTCACAGTAGTGGGTCCCTTATGATGTGTGTTGTTGTTCGTTTGTCTTTTTTGTTCCCGTGGGAGCTCTGAGCCAGGGAGGGAGGGAGGGAGGTCTTCGAAAGCCTTCAAAGGCTTCAAGGACAGTCCTGGTCCGAGTTGGGCTGGCGGTGCCTCCCGCTCTCGCGGCAGCCCTGTGCGGGTGACATGTGGTTCTGGATGCACCTCGATCCACGGGAGCCACACAGGGCTCCATCACCAGCTTGGGCAAAGCAAGATTCCTGCTGTCGGGTGCATTTCAGTGAACTTCTCGAAGTGCCTAGTGTGGTGTGGGTTTGTTTTTCCCTAGACAGAATTAGGTCGGTCTTGAAGGATGCCTAGGCCCCGTTTGCTGCGTGTGCCGCAGGTTGGGGACCTTTGCTACCTCTGCGTTGCAGTTGCGTCCATCCTTGAGGGCAGGAAAGCAGTGATGGTGTGAACAGTCCAGTTGAGCCAATCTCACTTGGAAGGACAGTTGTACTTACTGAACTAGCTTTTCTGAACATCTGTTCAACTTGGTTAATCGTATTTTTCCAAACAACAGTGTAAGCCTCTCAATTGTAAGATAAGATGACTGATGACTGCAACTCTCTATTTTCTTTCTTTTTTTTTTGTAGATGTGTATATGGTGGCTCAAATGGTTTGTGTTTGCTACTCAGGGCACACTGAGAGAATATAAAGAATGTTGTTGCTCTAGCTCTGTTTAAGCTCCAGATGGATTCTGTTTCCATAGACCCAAGATGGCAGTTTCTCCTCACACGCTGTGACTTTTCACAAGCCTCTTGCATATGATAGCTAGAAAAGAAAGACTATCTGGGGGAAGGGGAAGGAAAAGTCTCAAACAGTAGATTTTTCCCTCCAAAGAAGGGAAGGCACTGTCTCTCTCAAATGATGTCTTATGGTTTGGGTGTTTGTTGCTCTAATGTGAAATACTAAATATTCTGCTACTCTTCAGTAGGTAGTAGTGAGGTGGAATGAGGGGAGGCTGTTTAGCCAGCAGCTATCTTATATCGTGCTATTGCACGTGTTGAGTACACCTCTTGCTCAAACATGGACTTATTATTTTAAAAGCAGTTCGTAGATTATATGTATGTAGGATGACCTAGAGGTTAACAGCTATTACAATTTCCTATTAAAGAGTAGAGTTAACTTCTATTAAAGGAAACTTCCATTCGCACAGAAAATGTAGGGTTTCATTATTGCTACGCCCTGTGTAAAAGCCAGAAATAGGTACTTCTCTGTATCAAACTTCTGACATGATTATTTTACCTCTACATGGCAAGTAATTCTCCCTGCTTGTGTAAGTGCAGTTATTGTGGTTATTATATAAACTGCCATCCAGACAAACATAGTGTTTTTTGGATTCAAAAATATTATTCTGCTGGATGTTTTGAGGAGGAAAAACTGACAGCTAATGTTTGAGGGGTGTCCCACATTGGGAATAATTAGAAGGTATAGAGGTTGATTTTGCTTTTTAAACCTAAAAAAGCAAACGGGCCACGATGCTGCTTTTCCACTGTAAGGTATGCTATGTAGGGTCATACACTAATCCTGAGTGTGCGTCCACTTGTTAAGGAATTTCCTTAGAATTCCTAAAAGTAGGCAAATAAACCAATAACAAAAATAGCGGGTGAGAAACCAACTCTACGGTGTCCTGAAAAGAACAGTATCTTCAGCTTCAAATAAGTGTTTAACGCAGTGTTTATCAGGAGACATGGTGCTACAAGCTCCTTCCCTACCTTTCAGGTAGGTGGCACAGCTTTGATATTGGCAACCAGAGAGAAGATGGGAGGGTTGAGTTCACTGGGAGAGCCTCAGAACCGTGGGCAATATAATGTCCAAAACATCCAAAGTACTCTGAATTCAATAACTTTCAGTCTTGCTGCAGAAAGCCATTTATCTTGTAAGGCTTAGAAGAAGGCTGGAAGGTAGGGAGCAGAGAGGGGTTAAATAGGTGCTCTAGTGAATAAAAGGGCTCTTCTACTGCTTTGATTTATGGGATGACTGCATTAAATCATTTCTGGTGTGTGTGCATGTAGTGCTCAATAGATGTCTTTCAGTGACTTTGAAATCTGGATCTTTTTGTGTGTTTTTAGAGAAACTGAATTTATAATGTTGAAGCATCATTACTTAAATTGCTTCTTTCATGTTAGAACTTAATTAGAACTATCACACGCTCTCCCCTCTGCGTTTGCTCCTTCACTTTTGTCTCTGCTTCCTGAAACGGGCTGGTTGGAGCATAATAACACTGACAGAAAGGGGAATGGCTTGAGATGAACAGTATTTCTTTCATACCTCCTGGATTTGTCATGTGCTATTCTTCTCATAGACAATGAAAGTATGTGCTAGCCTACTTTTGTATTAAAATTTTATCATGAATATATGCTTTCTTTTAAAAAATTGTTTCTAACTTTTTGGCACATACTTTGAAATGGAAGTCAACCTGCAGCCTGCCCTGAGCAGGTAATGTTGATTGAAGTACTCTCCTCTCCCATGAGAAAACAGGGCTTTATCATACACATGTGAGATCAGTTGCTATGGGAATTAACATGGTCTAGCTAATCAAGATACAGCGCGGTTAAAGTATCTTCCTTTTATCAAGAAAAACAAGCTTGCTTCCATTTAATAAACCCATACTCAACACCTGAAAGATCATAGGATTTTGTTTTAGTTAAGCTAAGGTTAAGTGAGAGTAAGCAGGCACATGTTCACGCGTGTGTGTGTTCATGAACGTCTTGTACAGGCTCTTTGCCTGGGTGGTCTGTGTTCTGCAGGGAGGATGTTACTTGCTCTGCCTGGCCCAGGGATGATGAGCAGGTGGGAGCAGAGGGTCCTGAGCAGGTTTCTGTGCCCATTCCCTGGGCAGAGCCCAGGGTTTATCTCAAGCATCAAACTGTTGCTTGAAACCCTCACCCTGCATCAGGGTAGAGTCCAGCCTATCGGTACTTCTGCTCCCCATCCGCTCGCTGCTCCACATTCCCACTTGGAGCATGGGAAGGCTCAACGTAAGGCTTAGAACAAGGAGCAAACCTCAACTTCCTGGACCTTGGGCACGCTCTGCCTGTGGTCCAGGGACTCAGCTAAGACTGTTTCGATGAAGGCCGAGGCTGGATTTGGCCTTTGGAGGGGGGCAGTGCCACCCCCCTGTCCTGGCATGTCCCAGAGTTGTCATCGCCCTTGGGCGGCCTCCTCCGGGGCTACCCTAGAGGACCCCAAGCAGCAGGGCAAAGCGTTTTCTTTTTTTTTTTTAATAAAAATAAAAAAAAACTTTGGCTAAACAATAACATACAGATTTTATTCACAATGGGGTGTGAGATATTGCTGATATAAATACAAATGCTCAGAAGGTGGTTTTGGAAGCAAATGCATAAAACACTCCACATTTAATAAGCATTGCTTTTTTATCTCTCTCCTGCATGGAAAAATATTTATGTATCGGTGTAAGATTTTCTTTGTAGAGATAAGTTTAACATAATGCGAGGCCCCTGGAGTATTTCATTAATGTGTGTCTGCAGAAATGTCATAGGTATTTTAAATAGTGTAATAACATTCTTTTAGAGTGTAAACTTGATATATTTTTGAATCCTGTGAAAGAAATCCTCAAAAAGGTTGTTATACTTGATGCTTTAGAAAAGGATCCACTATGTTATGAGCTCACTGAATACAATTTGGTCTTTGATTTGAGCATTTAAAATGACTAATTAGTGTTTTTTTTTTAATAAAGAAAGTCTCTGTAGAAAGGACAGTAAAACCAGGTACAAAACATATACAGAATATACACATAGGTAATGTTCTTTTCCTTCTTAGATCTATGGGAAAAATACATTTAACTAGCACCTGTGCAGTAAAAGCTCTTGTTTGACTGTAAGGAAAAGTTCATTCCAGGTAAACTCGGGATGTTAGGGCTTAAGAGTCTTTAATATAACTATTGCCTATACAAAATATTTTTGAATATGTCCCATTAAAGAAGGATCCAGAAATTTGACTTAGAAGAAATTATTGACCCATATCTTTTTTTGAAGCTGGTTTCCTATCGTGTAAAGAACACGGAAGAGCATTTAATGTAGTATCTGAGTATATGTTTGCCTTTCTTGTTCTCCACTCTGATAATATGGTTCATAACACAGATGAACGTGATACTTTTTTTTTTTTTTCCTACACCCAAGTCCTTCGGAACAAAGAGCAATGATGTATGCTGAATTTACTCTAATATGGAAATTCATCTATTAAGCACTTGTTCTGGAAGGTTTCTTTGCTTAGAGCACTGACATCAGTCAGTTCATGGCAAGGTTATTAATTAAATATGATAGATAATCATTCTAATTTAAAAACGATGCTTTGTTCCATTGGAGCAGTGAATCTGGCAAATGCTATTTCCTAAGAATAAAAAATTCCTTGTCCCCCCTCCCCCCCCAAAAAATACTAACAACATTTTTGAGAAAAACAGGTATATGTCTCAGTGAAATTGCCTCAGTTGATTCTCTATTTTAAATCTAGCTACTAAAGGAGCAGCGCTAGTGAGTAATGAGGCACATTTTTTTTTTCTTACGTAAATTATCTGAATCTCTTGCTATTGGATATTAAAATGACAAGGAGATCTGACTGTTGCTCAGTGGGGCTGCTCCTGCACCTGGGAGCTGGAGCGCCCTGGAAGTCGGGGCAGGGGGAACCTTCCTGGTGCTGGGGCTGCTGGAAGTGCTTGCAAAGCTGGAAGAGGGAGCTGATTTGCATTGTGAAGGTTATTTCTACAGTGAAGAGGACTAGTTTTGTTTTTGAATTACGGTTTGTTTTGACAGAAAGCAGATAAATGAAGAAAATGCTAATTTAGAAAGACCTTGGCAAGCATGTGATTCTTATTAGCCTTTTCCATTATGCCATGGAGTGAAATAACTTAGCACAAACAGGAACCTTGGTTCTCTTTGCACGGGGTGCAGCCTTGGGGGTAGTCACAAAACAAAGAAATTGTAACATGTGCAGCAGTCAACCATACAATATCTGTCGAAAGATGAAGTATATGCAAGGATTGCTGTCTATGTAGAGTCTTCATTAATCACCTCTTTCACTGAAGTCTGAGAACGTCGTGAGCACAGGGTTGAAAATATTCAGACAGCAATTATTGACTTAATGTGTTAATGATATGACAGTTTGTTATAAATTACCAGAGGTTAATGGGATAAATAATTGGTATAAAAACACTTGGAAACTGATGATGTATTATTTTCTTAACTTTCCTTCATAAATATGCATTTGAGACTGTAGGTATAACTTCTGAATACAGCGCTTAGTGGTTGCAACCTAGGAATAATGTGTATACTTTTTTGTAGAAGAGCAGTGTTGGTGGTGGTCTATGGTGAGCCTCAGGTTGAGGATCCCGGGGTGTAAGTGAAGCTGAGCTCATACTGCCGTGGTGTGTTCGTGTGTTGGTGGAACTGGTGACCACGGTACTGGATGGGTAGAGCTCCTGTCAACCCCTCCTGTGGTCGAGCAGCTACTGCTCCTGCAGAGCGCGGCAGCTTCAGCTCCGGGAGCCGGGGTTTGTCTTGTTCTCTGATTCCTGCCCATGTGGACCCGCTAGGAGCAAGTGCTGCAGTTCCAGACTGAGTGTAGTTGTTGGATCTGGATGCAACGGGAGTCGTAACATAGCTTGCTGAATTTAACTTGCGCTGCCTGATGCCCTGTTGCCATCCTAGTCGAAGGGAAATAGACCAGGAAATAGACTGGGAAATAGACTGAACCAACTGCCATCTTCTTTAAGTTGCTAGAAGAAAGGTTGTCTATAGGGGGTTTTTATTTATTTATTTATTTTTAAACTTACTTGTATCTTTTTAGCTTTTCTGATATTTTACTAGATTAATTCTGTTGAATTTTCTGTCTTGGTGCTAGAAGACAGTGACTGATTTTTACATCTGTCCGCAATCATCAGATCCGGCTTAGGGATGGTATCTTCTAAGCCCTTCATCCTTTCCAAGGGTCATGTTTGTCAAAATACCTCTATCTCCATGTGTTGGCCAGGAGGTTGTGTGCTGTCTTAGAGCAGGACCACAGCGATCTGTGTATTAGTAACAGCAAGACTCAGAAGGCCGTCTGTAATGGTTTTGAAGTGAGAAAGCTTTTAAATTTGAAGCTACAACAGACACTGATTTGAAAAAAGCAAATCCTATAAACTTTTAATAGTAATCTCATTGTTGGAAACTGTTTGCTACATGCCTGCTTTAGATCTAATGATAATTGCTGCCACACTATATGAGAAATCCATCTTTTCTGTTCATTAGTCTCAAAAATGCATCTATTAGAAAAAGAATTATAATTAACCAATGCAGAATGGAGCAAAAATTTCAGTGTTACAGTGCATGACACAGTTGATAGCTGAGTCATATTCCTTGTGATATAATTTCATGTCTTATTAAAATGTATTAAATATAGTTGGATAGAAAGTAATGCGTCAAGTATTAAAGAATGATCAGAGCACATCTTGTAAATCACATACGGAAACAAGACAGACTTACGTAAATGCTAATTAGTTGGGAGCTTGCAGAGTCTTCAAGACTAAAAGTTACTATGTAAGCAAAATCTGAAGACAGTTATTTCTAGAAGGATGGAAAGAGAAGAATAAAGTATTCCTTGGTAAAATAGATTGTTATTGACTATATATTAACTTGAAAGTTTGTTGTCAGACCTGTCAACCTGTCTATAAACAGTAAATTCATTAAAAAAACTATAAAATCCCTTATGTTTTTCAGAAAAAAATAGTGCCATGAAAATTTTAATACTTGCAGGAAAAACTTCATTACTTGGAGTCCGTTACTTTTGATTTAAGTCAATGTTTCTCATCTAAAGATTTCCTTTATCTCCTGTTTCTTCTTGATTTGAAGCTTTGCAGTTTTATTTCAGACACAGTGAATATTTGTGGGCAGGTAAAACCAAGCTTTGCAAAAGGGAGAAACATCTGCAACCACACGGTGAATTGTAGTAATTTTTTTCAGTTATTGACAACCAAGAATTTAACAGATAGACGACTCAGCAGTTTTCAAGAGAGGTCAATTAAAATTCATTTTTAATTGTCTAGATAGTATGAGGAGTGTCCTCTGTGATTGATGTATAACAGATCCATTCCTAGATGAGTACTCCTTGGAGACTATTACATTCCAAGAAAAAGGAATTTTAGTACCCTGTCCAGAACTGCTGGCATCATATGGTCTCCTGTGGAGAGCACTCCTGAGATGATGCAGGAGCTGGGCCAAATCCCATTTACCTTTATTATTTCCAAAGACTCTGCTGAAGCATTCGTGTACTCTGTGAAAACAGGATGAAGAACTAAAGAACTAACCCAGGTTTGAATGGTCCTGCTGATACTCAAGATACAGCATACCATATTGATTTTAAGTTGTGAAGCACTGTCAAGCGTGGTTGTTCCCTATGATTGATTTTATTTTTGGCAAGTACTGTGTTTTGCTGTGTGTGTGGTGGGGTAGGGATGTTTGGTGGCTTCACCTTGGTGAGCCACCCCAGGCAGCAAGAGCTCTGTGGAACTGGTGACTCCTGTGTCTGGGAAGAGGCTCCGTGGTGGAGAGGCCTGGGGAGAAGGCAGCAGGGGAAGAGACGAGAGGAAATGGCCTCAACTTGTGCCAGGGGAGGTTAAGGTTAGATATTAGGAATCGTTTCTAGATGGAAAGAGTGGTGAAGAATTGCTGCCCAGGGAAGCGGTGGAGTCACCATCCCTGGTAGTGTTCAAGGAATGCGTAGATGAGGCACATAAGGGCATGGTTTAGCAAGCAGGGTGGTGAGGGGTTTATGGTTAGACTTGGTGATCTCGAAGGTCTTTTGCAAACATAATGATTCTAGGGGAGTTGGCAAGCTCTTCTCTTCTGCGAGATGAGCTCCTTCATACATTGTATTAAGAGCATTTACTCTGGAAGCACTGCTTGGGGAGGGGACAGAGCCCTTGGCTATGTCCCTTTAACTCTGCAGATGTTGCAGTCAAACTGAAAAGTATATTTTCAAATGTAGGTTATATGTCTTAGTGAAGTGAAGTTTAAGTTTAGTTTCTTGCTCTATGTCATATCAGGATACAGCTGCTGTGGCTCTGTATAAATGTATTTCTGTATCCAAGAGAAATTCTTGAGATGTCAGACAGAGCTACAGCATTCTTTCTTGATTGTTTTTAAGATAATTAAATCTTAAATTAAAAATGTACGTCTGATTCATCATCCCGTGGAACAAACTAAATTCTGTAATCCAACCTAAGCCATCCAGAAGCACTGTTCTCCACCAACGCTTATAGAACATTTTTGTTTTGCAAGCAATCCATATATTTTCTTCCTGTTCTAGTGCAGACCTTTCTACTAGTGTGCTCTCCCTAATCTGGGAAATTCTTCTTGCCTTCAGTTTGCCTCAGGCCAGCAGAGGAGAACAGAGGGACCAGCACATGAAAATATTAATTGATATTTTATTGCTTCTGAATAGTTAAATCCCAGAAAAATACATCATACTTCATGAAGTTACTTTCACATTTTTCAGGATTACACCAATGTGTGTACAATTTTTAGTACAAAAAGCATGCATTTGTTATCAGCATATCTCCTAGTTTATGATGATTCCGTAAAGTTAGTGACATTTGTAGACTTCTTCCTCAGTCGAAGGTGTTTCCCTGTGTGTGTGTGTGTATATTATTTTTAATATTATTAACTGTAAAACAAGTATAATTTATGGATCAGCTGCAGCTCTGCTAATGCAGTTGTTAATACAGGCCCCTAGTTCCGCAAGCAGTCCTGAATGAGAAGACCTGTGTCCTTTCAGGAAAGTGTGTTATATCAGTGTTGAATCCATGCAGAATGTAACTTTAAGCATATATTATATTCCAATAGCAGATCAGCTATGTTTCTGTTGGAAATGAAAGTTGAAGAATTTAAGTGTTACTATGAGAGCATGACCTGGGAGCCTGTCTACTAGTGATCTGAATGCCTGGACTGTTGGAGCTAAACTTGGTTTCTCTGCTCAGTACAAGCTTTGCAAGCAATTTTTTTTTTTTTTTTGGAAAAGCTTTGGTGAACAGTTAGATGCTGCTCTAATTACTGCCTGGAAGTCCACAATCATGACCAGCATTTTGATTACTATGACATTATTAGAGGTGCATTTTTATTTTTGCTACTCCACCACATCCATAGTGTTAACGGACACTTTGCTTAATGCCCTACTGCCCAGCATCACAGAAATACAGAGTGTGGTCTAATAATGTCACGGACCTCAGTTTGGAATTAGCATAATGGCAAGGGATGCTGAAAGCAACATCGTGTTGCTGTGTGTGACCTATTGCCAAGCTGATTACTTCTTACATAGTAATTTAAACGAGTCTTGCTGGGAGCTGGGGTCGTGGAGGAAGAGCAGGTCGCGGTGGGACGGAGCAGGCCCGGACCAGGGGCTCTGCGATGCCCCGACATCCCCTTGGACCACACGGTGCTTGCGCGGGTGCTACAGCGGGAAGGATGTGTGGGCAGAAGCCAAGAAAGCTGTTTAAAGTCATCGTGACTCTTCCTGAACAGGAAGCCTTAACGTTTCAGCCCGTGACAAATGTCAGTGACTCACGAGGGAGGGAGCGCGTGTGCAAGCCAAGCAGCATCGAGGCTCACCACAGGTATCATACCTTATACTTTCCCCTTAATGAAGGGTGATTCTAGCCATCAGTGCCACTGTTCACCACGTACGATTCCTTCAAGACGTTTTCTCTTGTTACAGCAACTATCAACAAAGAATAGAGAGAACTCAGTTAATAAATTTGAGATTACCCTATATAGAGAATACCTATATAGGGATGGTAGCAGGATAGCTCAGAATTTCTCACTGTGTTTCTTCATGTGTTAGACCCCTTTAGAGCTCCCCCAATTATTTAAGTCAAGCATTGCAGGAGGCTTTGCATCCTTGATTTGGTGACAGTCTATAAGTCTGATACATTTTGCACTAAACATGAAAAAAGCCATCTTGAGATCAGTGATTTTATAGGAATAGACCTAATTCCTCAGAAAGAAGGAAGGAAGGATTGTAATTATGTCATGCTGCCATTTTTCTTACCAATATGGTAAAAACTCATAGTTTTAATTAGTTCTTAATATAATATTTCCAAAGCATAGAATTTGTCTCTGGCTTCAAATGCCATCTGCTTTAAGCTTTGCAAAAATCTCCTATGTGTTTCTTGTAAATGTTTCAGGCTCTTTGTGTGTAGTGGAGAATGTTGCATCTTACTTCTTCTTCTTCTTTTTTTTTTTTTTTACAACCCACATCCCTCTGTTGTTAAAGAGCAACACAAAAGATACAAGTGAAGAGTAAGGCAGTTAATCAGCAAGTGCTTGGAGCTATATTTCTTCTTGGAGCTATGTTAGTGTAAATCTGTTTTAACTCTGTGTTAGTGTCAGTAGAACTACTTTGAATTTTCACTGATGCAACAATGAATAAAATTTAGCCTGTCTTCATGTGACTCCAAATAAATGAGTGTTTTTTAGCTTATTTAAATAGAGGGGGAAACAAAATCTTAACAATCTTAAGTTTTTCTCACCTAGGTAATAACTCTGATCTTCTCCTCATCTATGCTGGCTTCGTGTGAGATAACTCTTCTTCCTGGCTTTAGTAAAGCTTCGTCTGACTTAGGCTCAGGCATTTTTTGGATTTCAAGCTGTCTGTAAGGTTGTGTTCAAGAACTGTAAAAAATGAAGTTGCCTGGCTGCTAGTGTGTAACCAGTACTGTCTGGGGTCTTTGCCTTTGAATGCCACAACTTTTCTAATAAGTATAACAATTCTGTAAAGGTTGAAGCAACTGGGTTGAGCTGACTGGATTTGTGTAAATGAAACAAAACGGCATGTGCTCATGTGGCATATTTACACGGGAAGAAGCTGCAATCGAAAATCATTCACCACAGTGTAGGATCTTTTCTAGGAGAGAATGTCATGTTTGAAATAGTGCAACATTTACATGGGGAAAAAAAAGAACACGATGGATAAGTAACCAGATATTCCTCTTACCTTGATGTATAATAATTAATGTTCTATGTCCTGCGTCATAAACAGCATTCGCTGGGCAGCAGCAATGGAGCTGAGAGATCAGCTGTAAAGCTCGGTGAGGTCAGCAGTGTCTCTTCATTGACATCAGAGAGTGTTCAGGCCTGCAGCTGGTTGAGGTGTGTGTATTTGTAGAGTATTAAACCCTGTGAAACAAACTAGTAGTCGAGGCTGCTAGGTGGGATCAGGCAGCCTGACGTCTGCCTGAATACTCTGTGTAAAACTAAAGGAGAAGCTCTGTCTTGCAGCCCTGGTATTATCTTGCAGAAAAAAAAAAATCTGAGAACAATTCAATTGCTTGTGATCTGGGCATGTGATGTGTGTCAGATCCTCATGCTAAAGGCTAAATCTTCAAATCTTTGTCATTGCATTAGAAGAAAGGTCATCTCTCTCTAAATCATTACTTTACAAAAAAAAAAAAAAAAAAAAGAAAAAAAAAAGCTGCCAAACTTCTCATCGTTAGCTCTAAAAGCCCCTATTCTAGCATAATCCTCTTGCCTTGTGTTGTTCTTGGTTACGCGCGCATTGGTATCGATTCATAGATCACAAGTCGCTCTCTTCAGTCCTGCACAGGGATTGAAGAAGTTGGCTCTTAGTTCTTTTGTCTAGAAGAACTTCAGTGGAGATAAGATGAAGATGAAGAAATCACTGGGACAAAAGAACAAAAATCGACTCCTGAATTGGCACCATGAGAACAGCAGACGAAAGCAAGGCTTTCTAGATAGGTCATAGTCCAGAATGCTGTTGCTGTTCTGGGCATTTTTTTCTTTGCTCATAGCTGTGTTTCGAGTGAGGGCGATTGCATTGTTTTTTGCACAGAAATGCTGTTTCCACCCTGATTTTAATGATGACTGTAAACTCAAAAAGCAGTCTTTAAAACTTTGTGGCTGTGACACACTTGTATGCAGTAACACATGATTCTGTATGTTGGCTTTCTGCACTAGTGCTAGCCCTAGTGTACACCAGCTTTTGTGCACCAAGGGGTGCACAGAAATCTGAGCATGTTTGTGGGGAAGTCCCACTGGTCAGCTGAGTAAGTGGGGAAACTTCATTTAGAAATCTAGAATTTGAGCTTAGAACATGCTCAGCAGTCAGTGGAAACTAAAAGAGCTTCTTTGCATCAGACTCCTTTAGAGGCATATCCCATTTAGGAGTATTTTGGCAGCAGCAGATGTAACACAGTCCTCGAGCAGATGTGGGGGATGCTGGGGTCAGTGGCCTGTGTATGGAAGTTAAAATGATGTGTTTGCACTCGCCATTGTGGTGCGCATGGCACAGGCAGCTGGGCTGGTTGCAGGTTGGCAGACTCTGAAAATCTTATAAACCAGAAATGTGATTCTTGACAAATTCCAGCCTGCAAGAGAAAATTTCCAAATGATGAAGAATGCTTCATCTTAACTGTTCAGAGAAATTCATTGACATACTGAGTAACTTCCATGGAGAATAAGCCATGCAAAAGGAGCCAAGATAGCTTTGAACCCCAAAGCAGTGGCAGCTCTGGCTCGCATGCTCTGCTGATTGCCTAATGCTGCTCGTTGGAGAGCAGAGCAAAAGAAGACAGCACAACCTTGTGATTTAGAAAAATCTCAGTTAAAACTGAGCTGTCTTGCTTTCCTGACAGCTGGAGTGGAGAGGAGAGGGAGGCAGCACTTAAAAATTATAAATCAGTGGAATCATAGAATTAATTTAAATAATTAAAATCTGCTAGAATTATTTGAGAACCTTTGCTTATTTGTCTTGCACAGGAGTCTACAGGTTTAATAAATGGAACTAGCTGTTTCTTTCCTGTACACTTGCAATAATTTTTAATTATTGCATTAACGGGAATGTGTCTAAATTAAATTCCTAGGTCTCTTTGATACAATTCCATTATTTGAAAAGTGTAACTTAAGATGTAGAGCAAGTTGGCACAGAAGTGTCCATATCGTGCAGAATCTCTTGCTCCTTCCCATCTGCATGGAAGTGCAAAGGTGATGCTGGGGGCACAGTCACCCAGTGCTGTGTGTCTCCCTGCAAGTTTTTCTAAGCTGCTGGAAAAGGAATTCAGATGCTGAATATTTATAGAGTAACTTGTGCTGTTTGAAATATCATTAGGCTACTGGATCCCCTAGCCTTTTAAATTAGAATCCTTTAAAAAATACAGTACCTTAGCTGTACTCAACCCTGCTGATACCAGACAACTTGTTAGAGGTAATTAGGTGGTACTGAAGTGTTCATACTGTCACTTCAACTATAGCTTCCTTGTAGACCCAGCAGTTTGCAAATGCGCTTTTCCCCTTTCCCTTTGTTGTGTCTCCTTAGCAGCAGCGCAGCGCAGTTCCCGTTCACCTCCACTCTCTGCGTTCTTGCAATTCAGCCAAACGGCATGAAGTGCTTTGACTAGCGGTATTATTTCCTCTTGCAATTTTAAGAAACAACGGGAGAGAAGCCCTGGCTGGAGGAAAAGAGAGTGGGAGGGAAAACAAAAACACTCTTTTGTTCTTGTCCTAAATATTGCTGTTTGTCTGCAAGAAATAGTCTGAAATCATAAAGAAATGGCAACCTGAAAAGGGCATCTTTTAGTGGGAAAGAAGGAAAATGATCCTAAACAATTCACTTGTTTCTTTCTTTTTTTTTTCTTTCTCCAATTCCTGCATTTTGGTATCAAAATACCGTGTTTTATATCTATCTATATTTTTTTTCAGTGTTTGTGGAAATGGTTTTGGATAGGCATCTGCTGAGTTAGACACTTCAGAGATTTTAACCTTCCATTAGCGTAACCCCTGATCCGGGCAGGCAGAAGCGGGCGCTGGATTCGGGCTGGCTCCAGCAGGCTGCCCGAGTCCAACACGTGCGCTTTCCCTCCCCGATTCAGCGGCCTCGTGCTGTCCAAACAGGCACCAGGGGTTAAATCGCCCCGAGGCTTTCCCATATGTATAAGACTGAACAAGAAGCAGACTCGACAGGCTTTGGGTTTGGCTGTGGTTAACTCTAACCAGCTGTGGTGAGATAAGGGCGCTCGCGTTGGTGCTGGGCGAGGGGCTGCGTCTCCTCCGGCAGTGCTGGAGCTGGGAGATCCAACAACTCCCTCCCAGCCTTAGCTCCCAGTGACATTTGTATAACAATCCTAATTCTGCTACTGAAAGCCAAAACATATAAATCCAGCTTATCCAGGCTATTAAGAAATAGAGAGTGAGCGGTTATTTTTTTCCTCCTTCTATTCGCTCTTCTTCGCTGCCTCTGCTCTACCTCAGAATTTATTTTGAATAATGAGGAAAGAAAGATATTATCAAACCTCCGTCTATCTTTTAGAGTCTAACAACATGACATTTGAATTAAATCCAAACAATACCTGGTGGTGGAATACATCTTTGGAGAATCTGTCTGCTTGTTAATGCCATACCGTAAAACATTAGAAGTTCTCATTTTGCTGTTTTCAATACATTGAAATTTTAGTAGAAGTGTCTTTCTGATGAGAGATCCAAAAGCCAATTGGTTCCGTTCTGATCAAAAGCAAGAAAGCTATGAAAATAAGGGATCTAATTTGAACGCTTTTTGGCAGTTAGTTGTTTGTTAAATAGTTTGGTTTTAATTGCTCTCAAAAGTGAAGGGGAAGGAGAAATCTTTTGTAATTCATACTTCTAGAAAAGAAAAAAAAAAGACAACAAATGTGGGAAATCAGGCTGTTAATATTAGAAGCTATAATGTGACTCACACAGTGTTTAATCTCTTGAATAGTACAGGCTGCAAAAACAGAGACAAAGAAACAGATGTGCAAACTTCCTCCTAGTTAAACCCCAGCTATTTAATCAACAGCAGGACTCGTCCTTTGTTTCGTGAGATTCCCTAACTCGGAAGCATCTCGATAGGAGGACATGAAAAGGTACCGCAAGAAAAGTGCTTTACCATCTGCAACCCAGTGAATATTTAAAATTAATAAAGCAACCTCTCCAAAGCTGGCCGTAAGGCTGGAGGAAGGGCGGGTAAACCAAGTATAATTCAAACCCAGCAGCCTGGGCAGGAGCTTTTAAAAGGCTGAGCCAGAGGGAAACCTGCTTGTTTGACTCCACGATCACTTCTGCCAAGGAGTTTTCTGAAGTACAGGCAATAAAAAAGAGTTATGCTCTTCTGAGCAAAGCCAACTAGTAGGTTATTAACGTAATCAGGGATGAGATAACTGTTCTTTGACTACTTTTACTGGAGGGGAGGAAGGGGAGATGGTCATGCCCGTGCAGTAGGATGTATGAAGATGGAGCCTGGCCTTGACTTGCAGCTGGGCTATTGAAGCAAAACTGCATTTTGGTGTTAAAGACAGAGGCCTAAGGGCAGGGGCAGAAACCCAAGACTTCTCAGCATCCTGCCCTACTTTGTGCTGTTGCCCAGAAATGGGCAGGCAGCTTTCCAGGCCTGACCTCCAGTCTATGGCCTGGATAAATCTCCCGCAGTAGAGCACGAAACCCTTACGGAGAAGTGCTTTTGTTTATGCTTTTCCCAACGTAGAACTCTTAGGGCAAGATCCAGGTGTGGAAGGGCACTGACTAAATGACAGCTCTGTGTTTTTCTTGCTGTCTTCTCAAGATGAGAGCCTTGATGGCCTTCACTCCTGTACCTGTCCCACCTTCATGTCTCCTGGGGCATGTCCCACCGGAGACTGGAGGCACTGGGAGGCTCTGAGGCCCAGCCAAGTCCAGTCCGGCCTTCAGCCAGTGTTGAGTTTACCTCAAGAAGTCACCTTGGAATCTTGCCTTGCTGTAAAAGCTGGAATACTCAAAATCAAAACTGGAATTGTAGAAGTAAGGAGTCTGATCCGGTTACAGAGGGGGGGATGCTTCTTTTGCACCCTTTCTGCTCACATTGCAGTTATTTCTGTTATGTTATAGTGTGCAAATCTGCTACTAGATTCCAACCCTGTGTGTGTTTTTTTTTTTTTTTTTTAGTTAAACTGGGCTACATGGTATGTGCTGTCTTCTGAACATAATCATCAAGGGAGTCTGCAGAGGTTGTTTCAATACACCAGCCTAGAAAAGTGTGGTGTTTTTTTTATTAATATTATTATTATTTTTTCCTCCTTAAACCCTGATTTACACTGTGGTGATAAAGGTGTGAACAACTTTCTTAATGATTTAAAACATATCCCGAATCACTGTTAGTGATCTGCATCGCAGTTCTGTGACCATTAATCATGTAATCATCACAAAACAAAGAGCCCCTTTCATGGAGAGCTGTTTCACATGCACAGATGCTATATCATTCATTTTTACAGCCAAGGGACTGCATATTGCTCACTCTTACCAAGAAGTATACAAGTCATCCGTAGCCTCTAAAGCCTGTACATTTTGGGCTAATTTACTGAGGAAACAAAAGTAGATTTTATTGGCATTTTCAGAGATTCATGAAGTTGCACAAATTTATACAAGCAGAATGTTTGCTCTAGATAATTTCTGCATTTTTCCAAGCCTATATGCACAGTAATAGGCACAGCCTTTTGCATGTGTACCAACATAATGAAATATAGCATCAAATATGGTAGAAGTTAGACTGTTTTTGCTTCACCATGGTTATAGTTCTTGCACTTCCCCAAATCCCTGCATATCCTGAATCTCACAGCCGAACTCATTTGAAGTTTGGAAATTTTTCTATGCCATGGCTGAACAGGATTTCTGCTACATTCTTTCCAAAATAGCATCATATGACAGACTTGCACAGATTTAGTTTGTCCTTATAATAATTGGTTAGATCTTTAATGAGGAAGGCTTCTATTAATGGACATGTAAGACATTTTTTAGTCTAAATCCTGTCTATATTGTATTATAAGGTGCAGAGAATTCTGTTCATTTGCTATGATTTTAATTTTATTTTTAGTATGTATACACACACAGAAAAAGAGAAAAATAGACAAAAAAGTGATTAAAAATATGAAGGAGATGGAGGAAATGTACCCAGCCAAATTCTGGAATATTGGTTTAGGCTCATTTGTACTAAGTAATGATCTTGCTTTGACTAAGAAGCAATCCTTTAGCTTAAAAATAAAATTGCTAAAATATTTCTAAAGTTAATTGACTTTTTGTGTGTCTCTTATTAACTGCTCATTTACCTAAATAATTCAGCCATTTCATTTTCTGTATTCTTCAGCAATGTAGCATTTATACAGTGCCTTTTTTAGATTACCATTCATTCCTCCTTCATACTGAGTATTTGAACCCTTCTCAGAGAGCTCTTGAATTTTTCAGTGACTTGTGCCCTGTTCATGAGTGTTGGCTGCTGTTGAGACGAAGGTAGACTATAGCCTATAGATAGACTGGATCCTTTTGAAGAGTCATGAGGGGATTTTTCTCTGTCGGGATGTGTGTGATCTTTCCAGGATTTCTCAGGATCCCAACACACCGTAGATACCTGGACTAAAAGACAGGTTTTGCTGAACTTGCCTCTTTCTTTTTTTAAAAAAAAAAAATAGGAGCAAAGAACCCTGTTATATTTAAATTTAACTGTGTTTGAGACGACCTCACTGCGGCTCAGTGTGCTGCAATACAAACTTCCAGGCATTTTGGCCAAAACCTGGAGTTTAAGTTCCGTTCAGTTATAACCCTCCACAGGTAAAGGCTGTTTGAGTTGGTTCCTGCTGAAACTTCTGGGTCGTTAATAGAGGTTACGGAGAAAGAAACAAAAAATGTTGAAGAGGAGAGCTGCGTTTCATAACTCCAGGAAGATATTCTGTCCAAGTTTTGATAGCCAAACAACAGTGAAAACATCCCACAAACCTGCAAGATTTTTCAGCAGTTTTCTTAGAGGAAACTAATAACTTGGGTGCCCATCTTGTAGGGGCCTATTAATACTGTGATTTGTTGAAATACCTCTGCCATTTCAAAGTCTCTTGCAAACACATGTTCTCCTATAGCTACAAAACATGTTTGTGTAATTAGGAGGTATTAGTATAAATCTGTGGGGCTGGTGGGGATGAGCCAGGCCTCGCTTCACTAGGAGCGAGCGCCGGGAAGGAATCGCCTGGGTTGGTAACTGGAGAGCAAGCAGGAACCTTTTCCAAGAGAGAGCCCTTCCAAAACCCGCAGCCGTGAGGGTGCCAACCACACTGTGTCTGGCAGCAGAGATATCTGGAAAGAGAAGCACAGCACTCAAATTTAATCGCTATATTACTCAACAAAGTTTTGCTTCACGTGTTTGTCATTACTGACTTATTTTAAGCTGAGAGATGTTTTCTTATACTTGACGATTTTTAGAAGGTATTGCACCATTTGGTTGTAATTGGAAGACCTGTCTGCCTTCAGCACCGAGAAGATGACAATTTTGACAAGCAAGCCCTGGCTGTTTCTTTTTCCTGTCGTGACTGTAGAAGGCGGCTGGTCAGGCCCTAGCTCGAGGGCGGCTGTGCCGGCTGGCCCGTGGTGCCGGGTTGAAGTCCTCGTGCCGGTCGCTGTTTCTGTGCACTGCTTCCCCACCAGCCCCAAGCAGGGCTCTTCGGATTAAAGTTTTCTGTAGTTAACTCTATTGTAATATAGAGGAGCAACTAAGACAACAGTCTATCTTACCCATGTGTAATCCCTCAGGTCATAACTTTGTGTGTCGTTTGCGCTGTGCCTATGCTTTCCATGCCTTTGGTTTCGTTAGTCATCAACTTTCTGTTGGGAGCGTGGAGCCTAAGCTAAGTGAAACTTTGCAGGATGTGTTATTTTAGCAGGAACAGCTCTAAAGGTATGCAAGAAATTTCAAAGGCATTATTTTGTTTGGTTCTTGTCATGAATGTGTGTTTACTTGTTAATTTCTATTTTGGGTGTTAATATGTTGAGAGAGAGTATCTTGAATCTCTGATGCGTATTTTTTGGAATGTATTCCGAAGCTTCCATCTTGGACATAAATCAGGTTATTTAGAACTTCCTGAAGGCTTAAAATCTTCAGCTACAGTTTGTTTAAATCGCAGCATTAAATAAAATGAACAAATTCGAAATTCCAAGTTTTTCTCCCTAATGTCTGACTTCCGGTCGTTGGTAGTATAAGTGGTCATTTGACGTATCGATGAAATTATATTGGATTTGCAAAGCATAGCATTTTCCTATTAGTAGTTATTTTTTAATCATTTTTTGCCAAGCAGTTTATTTGGTGATGTTCTTTTAGGCTCTCTCTAGAGTGCCCAGTTAAGATGAATGAAAATACAGAAGCAGAGAAATGGGATATTGTTTGGGCTGGTGGATTATGGAGTATGATGCCCTTCTATTTTTCTATCACATCACAGCAACTTTTTCTCTATTTACCCTGTTTCCCTAAAAAGAAAAAAAAAAATCCAGAGATGATAATATCATCAGAATTATGTCAAAACTCACTCTTCAGATCACAAATTACCTGATGGAGAGTCTGTTGGTCTGTTGCATTTTCTTCCGCCTCTGTCTGCGGGTTGTTGGGCTATAATATTTTCTGAGAAAGGATATTATGTTTTACTTTCCTTGATTTTTTTTTGATAGCTTATAGGTGAGAAAAACTATAACTGACCTTCATTGAATGACTTTAGCAACTCAAGCCAGCTGTGTGGCCCAAGAAAGGGAGTCGGGTAGATTTGAGAATGAGGAACTAGCATAGTAATGTTAGTATGTTAAATAGCTGTGCCTGAAAATTTGGAGTGATTGTAGTTTAAGGTGAAAATGAAAGTGAATAAAAGAGTGCAAAAAAAGAGAAATATTTTAGATCGTGTGGTAAAATTACATGCTTACATTGTAAGCATGTAAGATAACCTCTTCTGTACACTGTGAGCTCTAGGACCAGCCGGATCAGTATTTCATTTTGTGCTTGATATTTGGCTTAGAGTGGCAGTGAGGCCTTAATTTCCATGCTTTTTTTTTTTGGGAGGGTGGTACCTAATCTGCCCCATGGCTTTGGAGCATTAGCCTTTTCTTGACTGGCAGGGACGCTGCTTTGAGGCCACCTGCCTCCCTTTCCGCAGCAAGGAGACTGGGCCACCTTTCTTTACAAAATTGCAGTATTTTGTATGTAACATAATGCCTAGCCCTTTTAGGCTAGGGATTAGATAAAAAGTATGCTGGGCTGCTATTTACTTCAGATTTATTTTGGTCATTAGCTGTGTGACACTATGATAATGTTGTTGTTATTTATTATTAGAAACAATAGAGACTTTAGGAAACTGTTCTTTCTTTTAGCATGCCATAGTCATCAACCATCCTTTTGTGTTTGTCAAAGTTTTTCTCAGAATTTACAGCAAGACTGTTAAATTATTACCAGCTGAAATAACAGAAGCTATTTCTGTAGTGCTGGTTGAGATGTAAAGTACAGGAAACGTGGGAGACGAGAGAACCTTTTAGATTTGATCAAACCGGGAAGTGTCCAGAAATATTTTACTCACTTTACCTTCAGCATAATGCTTTTGAGGCAAGGGAGAAGAGGAGCAAGCACAGCGCAGCTGTACTGTGAGGCTTATTATATGTTGTTTCATGTTTCTCATTTTGCATAATATATGGCACATATAGTTCACTGGGATGTTTGTTTTTTATTTATATCACAAAAGCACAGCATGTTTGTATATATTTCATATAGAATAGTTTGTTTTTCCTGTCCTTTGGCTCTTTTGTTATTTGCATCAAGATTCCATAGCTGAGTAAACAGGATCATTTCTAACGTCATAATCTTCCTCCGTAAGGAAGGAGGGTACCAGTTCAAAAATCGGCATGTTGTTTACTAAACCTTGTTTGTTTTGTGTTATGATATGTTTAAAAAAAAAAAAAAAAAAAAAAAAAAAAAGACTGAGATCCTGAGAACTACAATTTCTCTGAATTGCATTTTCTCCCTAAAATTTTCTAGGGTCCACGTGCGTGCTTTTCATCCCCCGGAAGTGGAGGGGAAGTGGCCCGTGAGGAGGATGGAAACGAGTGCTCTGCCTTGCTTGCTCGGAGAAGTCGTTATGTTAAAGGTAAGAATGTTGAAAAACACCTTGCTGGACTTATGTATCATGTTTAACTCTTTTAATAAACCTTGGGAAGACGTTTTTCTCTGGCTAAATTGAAATTGTCTGTTTCCTGAAAAGAGACTCAAACCTAAGAAAGACTTGCTCTCCAGTGCTGAGTGTCAGATGAGTTCTGACGTGCTCATGACGCTGATGAAGGACGGCTGCTCATTTCCACCCTTCTCGGAGACGACGCGCTGGGCCAAGCAGTGCCCCACTTTTATGCCTCACTTGTGTAGCTGGCACAGGAACGTAGTGACAGTTTCTGCGGCCAGGCAAGGAAATACTGCCATGCCAGTAGAACGATTCTTGAGTCTGTCTTGACCCCATTTATGAGACAGAAATGCAGAATTCTGAGCGGCAATAATAATGAGAGTTTTAATATTCCTCTGAGCCCTCCTTTGTGGCAGTTTGGCAAATGTGGAGACTTGCGAGGCCGCTCTACCTTCAACTAAAGTTTCGGGAGCAGAAAGTAGTGGTTTGTTTTTGTTGTCAGATCTGTATAATGCTCAGAAAGATGCAGCTCAGCTGTACCGAAGGAGTGTGGCTGCTGTGCACATCCTTCATTAATATTAATAAACAAAGTTGAGTTCTTGGGTTGTCAAAGTTTCCTTTTCACGGCTGCTTCCTACCAAGTTAAAACCATGCTCAGAGCACATTCAAATAGATTTTAGGAAAGAAGCCGTTACAGAAGCAGAAATCTAATCCTTCAATTAATAACTAGCAATATTTGAAAAGAGAGGCAAGGACTGTTGTAGACGTGCCTTGCCTCACCTCCGGAGAGCGCCAGGAATAACGCACAGCAGGAGTGAGGTGTGTGTGAGGCAATGGGAAGTGGACCAAAGCTGCGTTTCAAGGTGCTCCAGATGCAGGGGAGCTCTCAGGGTGGGGAAGGAAGAAGCCGTGCAACTGTTGAAGAGCAGAAAATGCTTGTTTTCTATTCAAAAGGTAGCTCTAGGTGAACTGTGTATTAAGATAAAAGGTTTGTGAAAGACAGGCAACTGAGGTTCTTTATGCTCAGGAATTTTAGCAGGAATAGAAGTGTTCTCCTTGTTAAATTCTGATTTCATTAAAAATTTGCCCTTCAGACTGACAGGTTTTTCTCTTCCTGTCATAAATTGTAGGTATATTCAGGTTTCAACACGCTTCTATCTGCATTTAAGGAGTGAATCAGTGGATTTTTGTTCACAGTTTAGAGGTGCAGTATATATTCATACTGTAAGCGAGTAGGAGAGTCTCGCGTGCTTTCATCTGTTTGCGTGCTGCCCATCTGTGGATGAGGTGATGGGAGGTGTCTCAGGAAAACAAATACTATTTGCACTCTTTAATTGTGAATTCCCTTGTATCCCAGGCTGGCAAGTTCACCAGTGACTTTCTTGAACTAGGAATGAGAAGGCATTACAAAAAAAGAAATATCTAGAAAGAGAAATAGATCACGGAAAGATGAACTGAAACAAAGCTACAGCCAATAGAACTGAAAACAAAAACTCTCTCCTGCTTTCAGGCCTTGTATTTTATGGCATACATCCAGCTATAACTGCTGGTTTATTATTAATGTGGTAATTTCTAGCAGAATTTTCTCTAAAAGTGCATTTTTGATGATAGCAAAAAGCAAATGCTGTGAGGTCTGAGCTTCCCTTCTGCATTACTTTTTCATCCAGTTGCCAATAACTGATGTGCTGGTAACTGAGAGTCAGCTATCAACATCAGCCTTCTGCACTGATCTGTTGTAGACCTCCAGCTAAAGCCCACCGTGGTGTTGGAGGACATGTAGATGCTTCATAGCCTGATACACTTTGGATGTAATTGGAACAGTCTGAAATGTAGCCATTACGTGATGCCTGGGAGGCAAACTCCTCCAACCTTAGTCGCTCTGTCTTGTCTCTTGTTCTTTAAATAATCCTACTGAAATCCTTTTACGCACGCATAGCTATAGAATACAAAGCGCAAAGGTACCGTTCAGTGTGTGGAAAAGTCACCTTGTGTTTGTCATGAAATATAAAAATGCATAATCAAATTATGTATGCACAGTGCACAGGATTTGTTTCTAATTCTCTAGTGCCGATAGACCATATCTTGGTTTAATTTTAAAAGGTTAGGGTTGGTTTCTCTCCTTGGTTGTGGCTTTGTAGGCCTCCAGAATGCAAGATGCTCTGAATGCTGTTCATCTCATAGGAAGAAAAATTCCTTTGGTCTAAGAGTTTTTTAGTAATGCAGTTTTTGCATAATCTAGGAAAGGAGCACAAAAATATAAAGGTTCTTTGTGAGTGAAGAGATTTTCCTTGAGTTTTCCCAAGTACAGATACTTATTTGCCTCTGTCTGGTTTGACGTGAGCTGAATATAGAACTTTGCAGATCTATGCCCTTTTTGTTTAAAAAGTCAAAATGTTAAGGGCACTGTGGGCTGTTTGGAGAGAGACAGAGAGAGAAGGCACAACATGTTTTTGCAAATGTTCACTCAAAAAACCCTTAGGGCAGGGGTTAGCGTTGGGGTGTTCTAGGATGTATTGTCTTTCCTCAGCAGAGCCAATGATTTGCATCCTAAAATGAGGTGACCTGTTTCCTCTGCCTTGAGCAGTTCTGCTTGCCCATTGCTTAGTGGCAAAAACTTGATGTATTTGTAATTTTTTGGTATTCAAATTAAGAGCATTTTTTTCTCAGAGGTTGTGTGGCAAGAAATGTGCTGAATATTCCTAAAGGTAGCCCATTGCACCATGCCACGTGTATGAAAAAGCTCAAAATATATCTTGTCTGATGATAGAATGTCTTGAATCTCTCTGCAAAGGAGAGGGAAAGTCAGAAGGTCTATCCAAGGAACCAAGATGTAAGAACACTATAAAACTTTAATTGCAAAAGTGAAAGATAGCCAAACAAGGAGTTGGATTATAAAATAGCAGAGGCACTAAAATCATGTGCTTTCATTACTAGTAATGGATATTTTTCCGCTAATACTTAACGTCACTATATAAAACAGAGTTTGAAGTATATACTTTAGGAAATAAGGGTTGAATTTTTTCCCTGCTTGCGTGCAGATGCTAGGATGAACGTAGCTAGAACAACTTTGTGCATTAGAAATGGATTTGGTAAGTTTATTACTGTATCTAACGATAAAGCTTTTACTTACATGTCAGCAAAGCAGAACTGCACACCTGAAGGTTGGCAGGTCGCCTGGCCATGGCTTGTGGCCGTATCGTGGCAATCTGCCTGCCTGCTGGACATGCATTTCACTTCTGTCTCTTTAAACTTACTCAGCTCCAAACTCTTCCAAGATAAATTTTGAAAATGGAAAAGCTCTTCGGGCCAAGTGATGAATCCCTCATCTCCCAGTGCTTGGCCTGGCTGTGGATGGGAGGAGGAAGGAAGGGGAAAAGGGAATGCTGTCGATAAATGGGGAGAAGGACCAGAGAAGCCTTCCAAATTGTGTGCAGGTGAGGCCAGCTGATGTGTCAGGTTATAGTAAGCTCAGAAAGGAGAGTTTGACCCTTGCTGCAGGCTGGGAAGGAGAAACAAAGCAATGCTGGTCACTGGTTGCTCTGTGCACCCGGTGAGCGTTTGACAAAGACTTGGGTTGTGCGTCCTAGGGAATGACCTGCTGCTGTTCCGAGAAGCTTCCAGTTGGTGTGGTCTGGTTTTTTGCAAACTGAACTTGTCCACTTTGTTCCACTGTCTCACTTTGTCTTTAACCTCAGTAGCATTGCTGTATTGGTATGAAAAACGGTATCGATGTGGTAGCCAAGAAGAGTTGTGGGGAGTGAAGTGTAGCAGAAGTGGCACTGTTATGCCACAAGTTGAATGATGTTTCAGAGTAAAATATTTCATTCCTTGAGGCTTGTGGATACACAAGTAAATCTCAAGAGATGCATTAATATGCAACAGTAATTTGTAATGTAATTCAACTAAGCATTGACAAATCCATTTGATACAGGCCTGATAAGATTTTTTTTTTCTTTTTTGATTTTGAATGCTTAGTGTTGTATGCACCAAAACTGATGTGTCAAGATATATGCATATAAGTTATTTTCCTTTCCTCCCCCCCATTTATCATCACTGCCTGAAAGAATAGGAGTCTGTTATATTTCCCTGGATCCTACAGCCTTACTTTGTTTTATTGTGACATCTGTCGCACAAAAAGTTTTATGCTTTTAAGCATCTTGCAAAGAACTGCCATTTCGTGATGAGGACTTAATCTTTGATCGTGACATATTTTAACCAAGATGTGTCAGTTAGGCACTGTATTTCCTCAGAACTGAAGAACTGTTGGAGGTGTTTACTACTAAACAGAACCTTGGGGAAAAGGAACGTAACTTTTTGTGTCGTGAAGAATATTGTGGTGCAAGTAGGAACTGCTTCAAAAGAAGTAGAAAGGAAAAGAAGTACAAAACCTCAATCAATAGAGAATGTGTAACTCCATTTGTTGAAATCTGTATTGTTTTGGGTTTTCCTCCCAAAATTACAACCACCTTGTGTATAGAACCTTCATAAAAAGACACTACTGTTGGAATTGCACTGCTTTGAAGAATGTACGACTAAATTACAAGCTTGAATATAAGGACACAGCTTCACTAATGTCAGCTCAATTTCACTATTTCTCACAAGCAGAAAGTTCAGTTTTCAGTGATGTGGTGTGACAATAAATACCAGTTTAGTTTGGTTTGGCATCATGAGTCATCATCGTGGGGTGCTTGCTCATGTGTCTTTGGAATTGCCAGAAGATCAAAAGCAAACAAAAAAAATGGACTCAATATATACAAAAGGAACTGGAAAAAGGAAGGACTCCTCAGTGTTTCCCCAGGAAGCTAGTGGAGGCAGCTTTGCATTTGCATCTTACTGTTTAAAGGAAGCGCATGAGTCAGGGTAATGAGTCCTCATAACCGTTCAGAAAACTTGAGATGGTAGCTTTTCTGTTGTGAAAAATAAGTCCCATGAAGAGAAGCACTTAGGAAACTCCTCAAATTTTATTAACAAGAAAAAAAAAAGAAAAAAAGTGTTGGAAGAAGAAAATCAGAAAATCTTGACTTCTTGAATCGGGTCCTTAACATGTATAAAAGGCTGCTTGTTTGGTTGGTTGTTTTTGTCTGCTTTTAGCGGAGAAATTCATGCTGATGAGGTTATGCATGAAAGTGTAAACCACTTGAATGTTCCCCTCTTCCTATCAAGTTGTGTTGTGTATCACTTGGGCCACTTTTCCAGCTGTACATGCAGTACATTATCTGCAAATGCAGGATAACACTGAACCTTCAGCGACTTCCCAGGCCAGTTGTATGTCTCCTCCTAAAAGGCTCACTGCTTTTTATTGATGATGAATGGAGTGCTAGTTAGGCTGTCTCTATCTTCCTGCCCCTTCTTCACCTTCCCTTTGAAGCAGAACTGGTTTCTGAGAAGTGAGTGTCTGACACTTGCATTAATCATGTGGCTAAACAGAGATAGGCTCTTTATTAATCCACTGATAGAAACCTATCAGTGCAGCCACATTAAATAAATTCACTGTAGCTTTTAGGAGCTTTCATTTTTCAGATGCTAAAAAGAAGGAGCAATGGGGAAATCACAAGAGGAGCAGCAATTCTGTTGCAGTGTGTGTAGCCCACTGGCACACTGTGATGACTTCCCAATTTCCACACTTTGAGGCCAGTAACTGTTTTTCCATTTTTTTTCCATCTGCTTTCCCCAACATTTACAACTCCAGCCTTCCCTTGCCAAGCACCTCTCAGCCCCCACTGGCTGCCATTTGAGGCATGGGCTCATTCAGAGAAAAAAAAAAAAAAAAAAAGGGCAGAAAAATTTAATGAGTCTGTCTTCCCTTGCAGGAGCTGCTGCTTATGTTAAGGATTTTAAAATCTTAACACAACCCTAGAATATCCAAAACCCTCATTGACTAAACTTTGTATGGCAGAAAAAGCTGTTCTTCTAGGTTGGTGGTGGAATAGTTTTTCCTGAGCGCCTTGTATGGCAAGACTATGATAAATCAGACAAAGCACAGCTTCCAAATATTTTAAAACTTGGTATTTATTTTACAAAAATATGAAATGGAAAAATGTGGTAGATTTTAAGAGTAGTAAAGCTTGCTGTATTTTCTGCCTCTTTTCCCCTTGGATATATGTTTGGAAAGCTTTAGATAGAGGTGGTGTTTCAGGTTACTAAGGTTAATATAGATTCCTTCCTAGTGTCTGTTTATTGATCTGGGCCTACATCTATTTTATCAAGTATTTTGATGGACATCTGGCTCATTCACTGTTAAGGCTGCAAAATAAAAGTGCTGTATATTGTCCCATGGTGTATAATAGATAAGAATATCCCTTGCCTTTCAGGTTTTCTGCTTAAAGTCATCTCCAGGTTGTGATGTTTCACCTCATCTGATTAATGGTTTGTTTCTGGGGAAGGAGTGTTGCTGAGGAAAACTCCTCAGCATATATTTGCACTCAGTGCAGCTGATTTCAGTTCCTCAAGATTGCAAGTAGAACTAAATATGGATTAAAATCACTCATTAAACATGTATACAATTTTGAACTTCCTCGAAGCCAAAAGCTCTTTAAAATGGGGGTGTTCTTCAGATATACACTGGCCACCTTTGTCCAAAGTACACTTATCGAAGGGCACTGTAATTTAAAGGTTTTATTACTGTGAAAAGTAATATTCATTAGAGTCAGTGAGACAGGCCTGTGCTTTGTATGCTTTTCATAAGATGTTTCATTTTTTTTATGAAATTTCAGTAATTTGTGGCAATTTGATTTGTGAAACAATCAGAAAGTAAAGGAAGTTGTGGCTGTGTTGGAATGATTGAGCTCCATCTCATGATCAGGCACTATGAAGTGCTGTCAGAGCCTTGCATCCTTACTGCGTCTAGACTGTCCAGATGACAGGTAATTTTCTAATGTTAACAGTCTGCTTCCTTTCCAATTTCCAGTGTAAGTTCCTGACCCGTCTCCTTGAAGGTTTTCAAAGAAGAAAAAATGCTAATTATATAGGAGGTAGTATAAATTGGAAGAAAGCATATGAAGGCTGCAAGATCATTGCAGAGCTTCCTCTCAGGAGCTGGTGCTGGTGGCCAGAGCACTGGCAACCAGCAAGAAGCAAATAGGGAAAGGGACAGGAACCCTGCAGAGAGGGGTGTCCCTGTCTGGGCCAGGCTTGGCCTTGGGCAGGAGAGCTAGAACCCTGAGAGTGAAGCGGTGGCCTCGTGTGCAGGTTACCTTTTCCTATGAACTCTGGAGAGATGTAGAGAGGAGTGTAAGAGTAATGCCAGCGTGTGTTGGTGTTTCCTCTGTGCCTTCCGTCAGGATCTATGGATTTGCCAGGTCAGAGGTGGTATGTTTGCGCTTAACAGTCTTTGATAGTGCCTGTATCCTTAGCCTCTGAGTGCCTGTGAGAGCCCTTGTGAATTCTGATGCACAGAGAAGAAAGTGCAAGTCTTGGCTAAAAGTTATTGATCATGTAGAGGACTTGGAATGTCATCACATATTTTCATATGAATAAGTCCTTAAGTGTTTATCTGTATATATTAATCATTGATAGACCAAAACAAAATATTTAAAAAATGTATTTTTAGGCTCAACTGAATTAGCAGTGTTCATAACATATGCATGCATTCTTGAGAAGCTTGTTCTATTAGATTTAAATTATTAATATTTGCAACAATATTATTAGTGTTTACTCTTGCAGTATATTGGATTTATATGCTAATAACCCTGTTTTTTTTTCCATGCAGCACTTGCAGCATTTGACTTGCTGTCAACTCCTGTTTTGAGGCTAGTTTCTTCCCGACCTTTCTGTAGGAGTACAGCGGCGCAGTGGGGAAGTAAAGACCCTGCCTCAAGCCACTATGCAGGAGCTCACAGATAAGAACTGCTCCTAAACTATTTTTCTATGGATGGAAAATGACTTCGCTGGCTCTGTGTGCTTTGCAACATACCTGAATGACAGAATGTAGCTTAGATTTAGACAATTTCAAGTTCTGTTGTTCAGTGACCTCTTCCAGGTAAAAAATTCCTTAACGCAAGGACATGCTAACATGACAGAGTCCAGTTCCTGCCCTATTTTCCTTTGTAATTAACTTCTATGTTGTGCAGTTATTAATCATGTAAAGGTTTTACCTTTTCTCTCTCTAGCCTGGGTATTCTCTTCTGTCTTCCTCAATCTGGGTCTTGATTTTGTCCTCCTAAAGCTAAAAATATAATCTGTGTTAACTTGACCTGAAAGAGCATAAAGCCTGGAGCCGTGTTTGGAGTCAAATTTATAGAGAAAAGTAAGGTCTTCTGTTAGATCAACTAAAGTCACATCTAGTCAATTAAGGGAATTTTTTCACTGATCAGTTTAATGAAAGATATTCTACTTTTTCACTGAACAGAAGTGCACTACTCCTGCACCTTGAGTTATGGTTAGTTTTATGCAATATTTCTCATGCACCTCAAGTATGTTTGCTCTGCATTGGTCTGTATTTGTATGGATAAATTAATGTTCCTATGCAAAATAGCCATTAACAACTTTTAATTTATGTTGAAAGTCTAGTTGAGTGCAGGATTGGCTGTAAACAGGTTTGAAGGCAGCTGACACACATTCAAGATTCGTTAGTAATTCTGTTTTCCTTCTGAACAGAATTAAAATGAACAAGAAATTATTTTAGCCTTTATTTTTCTTGGGTGTTTGGTTTATCTTGCCTTGAAGAATTTTTTTCTTCTGCAACAATACAACCTTTTTTCTCTTGCAACAATATGACTTTCAGACTGTTCCAAAATTTAATTTTACCTTCCTTGACTTCCTTTTCTATCATAACAGCTGAAAAAGGATTTCTTCATGAGCAATATTCAAATCAGTTTTTAATGAGCTATTTAATTAAAGGCTAATTGAGGTGAATTCATTAAAGATTTCTAAATTATGCTTATCAGGATAGCTAAGTTTTAAGATAAGTCTTAAATATTTGTTTTATACTGCATTGTTTGATCATAAAAGCATGTATAAAATTATTGAAAAATGCCCGATTAACTTCCTATGCATTTTTCTTCCTTGATACCCCATTAGGGCAATTAACGTGTATGCATTTAATATATTGCTAACAGAAGAAGCAGCAAAGCTGTTAAAGGGTGTTTTGGGGAGGAGTCTTAGATAGTGAAGAGTTAGAGTCTACTGGGAATCAGTGATTTCATTGTTTGTTTGTTTTTTAATCTCAGTCTTACTCCTAGATGATTATTAATTATATTTTCTGCACATTTTCCTAACCTTGGTGACTACCCTTGACAGCAGGGTAACTGCAGGGAGTATCACTACATGAGGACAGGAGAAATCTTTTCTTTGTTGGAACAATCAGTCAGTTAATGAACGAATGCATTAATTAATCAACCCAGTAGTTTTCTGTGTCTGTGAGTAGTTACTATCATTTTGAATCAAAGTGAGTTTGCAAAATAGGCACTCTAGTTTACTTTAATCTTCATGTCATTGACAGAAATGCTGAAGTTGTTGCCTAGAAATGTTGGGGAAAGGAAGGGAGAATAGAACAAGGAATGCAAGGCAGACAATTCCCAGAATTAATCTGCATTTTTAGGGCTCCCAAGATTTGCTATCAATAAATGGATCGCCAGAATAAAAGCCTCTTGGGAAGAGTGCTATGTTGACTTAGAGACCGCGTTAAAGGAACTCAGAGCTGGTTTTATTTCCTTTTCCTGTCAACTTTCTTTTCCCTTTTTTAGCCATTCCGATACCAGAAGGTGTCCGCCCAGTCAGCCTTCCCCTGTGTTTGATCCACTTGGAATTCAGTAGTGCCTCATTAGATGCACGGTGATCCTGGACTGGTGTTACGGGAGGAGGTGATCAATGCAGCAGTGGCAGCAGGAGCTAAAGCAGAGTGAAATATTATTGGTTATAGATCCATCAACTCCATCCTGTGCTGGCTTTGGCTTGAGATTGATGGCTGTGCATCCCAAACCCATTGCTGATTATTTTATGAGCTTGTCTTCTTAACAGGCTTTTCTCATATCAGTGCATAGCGAGTCTGTTTCCTTTGCCTTGATTGGAGTGGGAGCAGCCCCACTGCAAGGTAAGGGTTAAGGGAATCCTTTTCAGAGAACTGTCTCCATGTTTTAATGAAGGATGGAGCCATAGTATTTCCAAGTGCTTGAGCATTTTTTTCCTCAAGGATGCGCTGCTCTGTACGAATGCAGGGCTTTTCAACTTTGCTAGGCAAGCTGAAAAAGAAAAATGATGAGTAGGTATGTTTTCTACATACGTAGACATAAAATGAGGACTTTTGCATGCCTTTACAACCAGCTTTGAGGTAGTATAAAATGTTTCATTCAAATGGAAACATTCCATTATATGTAAGAGAATTTTGGTTTTAAAAATGTTAGGTTGCATCATCTCAAATTACTTGCAAAGTTGAGGTCATCTTAATTTTTTAAAGAAACTTCTTTGTCCCAGCAGGGTTGGTTGCATTTGTTTTTGAGAGAAAATGGCATAAGTCTTGAATGAAAAATTGTATTTCCAGTTTATCCAGAACAAACAGAGTTTGAGGGTCCTAGAAATGTCATCAGTATAAGGCTTGCCTGATTTTCCCATCTATCTTTTCACAGCATGAGGGACTTGAGGACCATGCAATAAAATAGCTAACTTGAGAGTACGTGGAACCTGTGGCAATGGGTTAACCCTAGCATAGAGCAGCGTCCTGTCTCCAGTGTGGACAACAGGAGAGGGCAGGTATATGCAGGTGTGTCTATATATCTGTAGATACAGCTACACATACAGCTCCAGTTTTACATGGTATAGTCACTTCTTGAACTTTGAGGATGGACATACCCGTGGGGAACTTATCTAATTCCTCTTGAACAAATTTATCCTCTTGGCAGAAGCATCATGCTAGGGTAATGAGCTGTATGATTTAATTACGAGTTGTGAAGAAGTAGTCCTTCTTTTTGGTTGTTTTGAACTGCTTGTTCATAATTCCATTTTATATCACTTATATCCTGAATAATGGCAAATAATGAAAAATCATTGCCTATTCACTATCTCTATACAACTCATCATTTTATAGACCTCTATCATATTTCCTCTCAACCACTTATTTTCCAAAATTACTGCATGTAGTTTTCTTTCTATGAAGGCTCTTCCATTCCTCTGATCAAATTCTTTGTTCTGCAGTCAGTACCGTGCTCTTGTACATTGTAATCTTTTTGAGTGGGGATGACCTAAGCTTCTAGGCGGTATCTGAGATGTGGGTATGCCATGTTTAGGAACCTAACGATGCTTTGTGTTTTGTTCCCTATTCCTTTCCTAATCATTCCTAACATATTGTGCACCGTTTTGACAGCGACTAAAGTAGCGAGTCGATGAGTCTTGAATCTTTTTTTGCAAAACGTGTTAGTCTGTCACTTTATATAAAAAGTTAGAAATTAGTTGTTTACAAAGCAATTAGTTTGTAGTTATTTACATTAGTTTTCACTTGCTATTGTTTTGTAAAGTCACATTTCTTCCTGTGGCTCTTCAGTGAGGTGACAGTCCTAATTCTAATAAATTCTAATACCCAAAATTTCAACAATACCCCAATATTAATAAACAAAGCAAAAGTATTCCTTTCTCTTCAACCTCTGTTGTATGCTTATACACTCTTCTCCAGATAATCATGAGTGTGTTGAGCAGCAACGATCCTGGTACAGATTGCTGGGTATCTCACCAATATCCTCCCTTAATGTTAAAATCTACCATTTGTTTATTCCTTATTTCTTTTTACAAAGCAATGTTGACTTTTATATATCCTTTGTATGTGTTTGTTTGGTATGTATATTCTTTTGTAAGTGTTTATTCTGCACTTCGTTACAGTTTTGCTGACTGTGGAAGATGGTCTTTTATTGGTCTTTGATAGAGGGATTCACTCATAGTCTTTTTTTTTTTTTTTTTGGTGTTATGTCTGATACCACTTTTTAACATTGTTAATAACTTAAATAATAAGTTTACTGTTGTAGTCAGGATGGCAGTCTTGTATCAGAATTCATAGGTAAATAGTAGCTAGATCTAGTAATTCTAGAATAAATATTTTGAAGAACATGAATAATCTGGTCTCATTTCGGGTGCTCTGTACTTAGAATGACTTACTAGCCTAGTACCAGACACACACACACACATGCATAGATGTGATTTTTACAGTTAAGTCATTTGTCAGAGCAATACAGATACTTAGCTTCCTCTCCAGGCACAGTATGCACACAGTCCAATGAAATTGTTTTGAAGAGGGAAGAGCTTTGGAGGAAAGATACAAAGGACTGTGGTAACTTTCACTTGCACATTCGTGTTTTGTACTTGCAGGGGTGTGGCAACACAGGCATTTCTGTTGTATTTAGGTGATTTGGGTATTAACAGATTTTTTTTTTAAATGCGAAAAAGCTGAAAGCAAATTTTTGAAGTGTTTTAAAATCTAGCATCAGTTTTATTACTGAAACAACTTTTTTTTTTTCTTTTACTTTGTTTTTGTTCATGGCCTTTGAGTGAAGTTGCCAAAGGAATATATAAAAAGAGAATTAAGCACACTTGAAATCAAAAGATTTTCTAGGTTAGCGAAAGAGACATTTGTGAGCCAGTTTGAGAGGAGGATCAATACCATAATCTGTGTGTTTCTAAATATCTTTCACTGCTTATTATCCCCAATGATTTATAAAGGACTGGGAACAGAAGCAGCTACAAGTCAGCAATTACCTACTGCGCTGTTTCTTATGATACATTAAAACTTAAGGAATACAGGGTGAAGGACAGCAGATTAAAAACTCAACTTGGGAATTACTTTCCTTTGAAAAGTGGTAAGCCACTAAAAAGCAATTCCCTGTGACTTAGAGCATGTGTGCATGAGCTCTCATACCTTTACTGTAATGCTAAATTAATCTAGCATAACAGTAAAATATTATATGTAAATTAAAAACATCTAGAGTCTGTTTCTGTTTCCAAAGACTGTCACATGAAGAGAGTCGAAAAGATAGGATCTCTTCCATCAGTGAAACTTGAAACTTTAATTTTTTATGTTTCAGAAAGAAATAGACGAAGTGAGTAGGGAAAACATGAAAGTCTGTGTGTTCCATGGAAAAATTGGAGATATCGGTAGCCTGAAGCTGAGTTAGTGCAGTGCCATGGAAAGGGTGAAAAAGAACACCTGTAACTCTTTTGGGGCTAGTCAGCATATATTCATGAAGATCACTGGCACTGTGTTGGTTTAGATGATTCTTTTATCAAGAGAAGAGGCTATAATACACTATGACATTGTAAGAGATTATATGGTGATATAATAAAGTTTACAATGTCAAAAGATAAGATGATTGAGTAATATGTGCTAGGCACTCAGCCATTCCCCCCAGCTCAATCTTAGCCTTTCACGGAACGGAGTAATTTTTTTAGGGCAGGGCAATGAAAACTGAATTCCTTAAAAGAATAAAGGGGAGGACAACTGAGCTATAATCTCCATATCATTATTAAAGGAGAATTGTTAAATATCTGTTTTCTACCCTGCCCATTCTATCGCTTTTACTTTTAATAATGGTTCTGCTCAGATCTGTATTGCTGTCACCTGTGCTTTCCTACCAGTTTATTGGTCTTTCCTCTTGGATTTCATCCCATGGATCCTTGTTTTGTTCCTTTAATGTCTTTCACGCTGACTTTAGCTGCTTTCCTGGTCTGGATTTATTCCTTTTATTTCTTGCTCTCTATTATTCTGTGGTAAACACTTTATTGCATAATAATAATTATAAGTTTGATGATCTTGACACACTTATCCGTCTCTCATCTCCACAGTCCTTCAGAATCCTCCGAGTCCTTTGCTCCTCCAAGTTTATCTGTTCAGAAGCTCTCTCAAATTCAGTGGTCCCATCCTTTTTATGGAATGGATTTATCAAATTCTTTTTTTTTTTTTTTTTTTTTTTTTTTTTTTGGTATCACTGAGGTTCTTTTCTCAGTCTGCTCTCTTTTTCTTCTTTGACTTATTCAACACTCTCCTAGGGCCACAGAATCATTTTAAACCTTTGTCCATGGCTATTAGATGAGACTTGTTTCTTTTGATGAAGTTCCTACTCTCTTGTTGCCAGATGTCCTAAAAATACGCAAAAACATTTTAATCTCTGGCAAAATAAGATTTTTGAAATGAGATCATTTTCCCACTATTTTTGTCAGTGGCATATCTTAGAAATGAGGACATAGCACACAATCGAGAGCATGGCTAGAGAAGTTGTGGTCCTTTCTGCTCCTGTGGACGTGCAAGGCGGGTGAGTCGTAGCTGAGATGTGAGGGAGCGGATGCACCGAGACGCCGGCACGGAGCAATTCCACACGCGTTCCTCGCCAGCTCCGCAGCTGAGAATGCAGAGCCAAACGTGCCATCCCTGTCACACCGCCAGGAGAGCCCTGCCAGAGTGTTGCTTTCCTCTCTGTAGAGGAAAGTGAATCCTCGCTTTTCCCTGTTGTGCTCGTTCTCTGCCTGGCTGCGTAGCGGAGTAGGAGCAGGTCGAGCTGATCTTGAGGAAAATATCCTTTATTCTTTAAGACAAGCATTTCTGCATACACAAGGGCTGGGAAAGAGATCGGCCTGGGTACAAGGCTACAGTGATGGGGATTGGAGTGTGGATTGGGGTCGCTGCAGAGGTGCCCTGGTTTGGCCTTGCACCGCGAAGCTCTGTTCCGCTGCTCGTGCCAGCAAGGCTGCAGGGACAAGGAGGGAAGCGATGGGTAGCAGAGATGCAGCGGGGTCATAGAGATGATCACAAAAATGCCTATGCGCTGTTCTTAAAGGGTTTCAATGTCTACGTGCTTTCATTTTTCTGTAACAGGGAAGAGGGTCTATTTTCTGTGTGGACATCAGAACTGTTTTGGCAGACAGAATTTTATTTTTTCTTCTTTTAGTATTTTTGCTTTGATGACTCATTGCTAGATGTAATTATTGGTTTAAATAACTGAAATACAACATATTATTAGCAATGGCATATTGCCAAACCCCATTACTCACCCGAACTCTTCAGTATTGCCAGGAGGATTTTCAAACCTGAAGACCTAATGACCAGGAAAACAAAGCTTTCTAGCTGCTTATGCCTCCAGTTTCATTGCCTAATTATCATTCATCTAACCTGCCATAAATGTTGTTCTTTACCTGCTTTCTGATTGCTTTATTGCTGCTTTTATAGCCTTTGGGAAATAGAAAAGTATATTCTCCGTGTATTACATTCTAAGATTACTGTTCATCTTAAAATAACTAATCCAGTCAACAATCTGTATTTTATTCCCCAAATGATCCTACAAGCATCATAAGGGCAAAAATAGTTAAGGTGGAGAATTCAACTATGTGTCTTTTATAAGAAAACATTATTTGCTAAAGTCAGCAAAATACCACTTCTGCCTTCATGTTAGCTGATTCTTGGGCAGTTTTGACACATCCTTCTTCCAAAGGCAACAGGGAAAGACTTATTTGTAGCTGATATATAAATGCAAATACACAAATATGCCAATACAAATTAATAAACAAAATAGATTTGTTATACTTTGTGTATAGCTTGTATATACTATACAGGTTAATTTATTGTAGTTATTCTGGACGTGTCATAACAAAGATCCTGTTAATTTTAAAGACTGTTTAGGTTTTAACATGGGTAATTCTAAGCAAGCCAGGGTTTAGGCTCTTGATTACTAAGTTGGGAACAAAGTTACAATGGATAAGCAGAAAAAAACACATGAATGGGTATATCTGTATGGAGTTTTTTCTGTGCCTTCCTTGCTTCTTCCTTCCCACCATTTAATATGAACAAATCCCGCTGTACGTGGTGCTGCGAGCTATTCCTTGCAAACTGAGCACTCCCAGCTTGCTTGGGGTAACACTGAAAGCATCTTGGCATTTAGAGACTTACAGCGCTGTGTACGTTCTTTACATGTGTATACACATACTGTTGGGCCTGGAGTCTAGTTGATCTTCATCTTCTTGCAGAGATCACCCAGGATGTATCAATAATGCTCATGATGGGTTTCACATGTAAATCATGCTTCCCCAAATCAGTCTCTACTGTCTTTTCCTGGCATTTCCTAAGTAGTTAAGACTAATAAACAACCCTAAGCATGTACTGAACTGGGTAGGGTTTGTAATGAGCTATGACAATATTGTCTCATTAGGATATGTCAAAAATTGTATTTCTGAAACTGGGTCGATTCTGAACCCCAACTCCCCCCAGACTGGGGGCCTGGGCAGGAATTTGCAGTAACTCTGCTTATTTTGCTGGTATGGATAAAGTTATTTCAATACTCTGTTGAGTATGGCCTTACAAATAGAAGGTAGTCTGGAACATCTTTTAGCTCTTTATATAGCTGCTGACATTATTTCTTGACATCTTTCTATTCTGGTGGCATTTTGCCATCTGTTTCTAAGATGACATTATAATGCAAAGTAAAATTTTAGTATATTCTTCTAAAGATGTTGCTTCTCTTGCTGTGCCATTCTAATTCTGTACAGTCCCTGTTGATGTATTTCTATTTATCTTGTCTGATAGCTGTTTTATTTTCCTATTATGTTCTCCTACTCAGCTTGCATAGAGTGCATCAAGATGCCTTCTCAATTTAAATACTTGTCTCTTCTTCATTAACAGCAAGGCCTCATCTGCTTCCCAGTCCTCTGCTTTTCCTTTTACATTTTAGTTTTATGATTTGGCAAAGCCTGCAAAATCGGGAGAAGATCTATTTACAACCTACTCTGTATAATTTTCACTAGGAGTGATTGCATATACAGAAAAGAATGTGCAGACCGTCTTCTGTAAAAATAATTAATTTTGCAAGTTGAATGTGTTTTGTAATGAACCCACCAAAATAACCATGCTGATTTGTGCTACAGGCTCTTACTGACTTGAATCTAGATTTGTATTCTGGCAAATAACTCTGAATTTCAGCTTTTCATTTTACAGTTTGAATAGTTCTATGTCCTATTACAGTACCTCCTGACATTGAGAAAAGGACTTTGTAATTTTTACAAAAAAGATGCAAGGGAGTACTCTGATTATATATTAGTGTGTAATTCATGGTTAGCCCTCATGCTAATTACTGTTTTGCATGAAAGAATCCACATTTTGGTAATTTTATAACTGTTTTAGTACGTGAAAAGTGCATCAATTGAGTGACCGGAACAATTTAAATTTATCTTTTCCCTCACCAAGGCACGTTTTCATTAGTACAGTGTATTTGTGCTGTTTCATTTCCGCATCAGTTTCACAGCCGAACTTCTAAAATTTAAAGAATTTAAGTTGTCTTCTTCCTCTGTAAAACACCCAGAGAGATGTGCTAACTTCAATCTTGATTAGAATCTCCCTGTGTGGTTGTATTCTTTTTAATCTGATGGTACATTTATCAAAATTTGCCAGAGCAGACAAGCATTTCCATACGATAACAATAACTGAAATAGGATAGTGTAGGGTATCGTACACAGACTGCAATGGCGCAAAACTAACAGACATTGAATATCAGAGCTATCTCCTGACTTAAATGCCATCTTATCAAACCTGAAGACAACAAAGAGCAAGAGAAAACGTAGCCATCTGTGATAATTCTTATCGCCATAAATGACATCTGGCTTGGCATTTTGTGATCTCCCTTCTATTAAAAGCTTTGCTGTATTTTGCATAGGCTTCATTAGTACAAATTGGGTCCTGTTTGCATTACAGTGGGTAATCAATTATGTTGGGTATAAAGTGTCTTCTCCATCAATCTGAATTATGCTTTTCCTGGGGCCTGCTCCAGCCTCCAAGCGGTGCAGACTGCCAGGCCGGCCGTGCGCTAGGCCCGGGGCAGAGCCCGGCCCTCGCTTCCCTCAGCACCTGCTGTTGTGTTTAAAAGTACAAGCATTTTATCAGGTGGGTTTGCGGGAACAAATTTAAAATGGTTTTTTGTATTGTTTTCCTCTATAACTTTTAAAATTTTCTGAATTGGATGAAGCCAGAGTAAATAACTTGTGCCACAGAGCGGCTGAACTGGGTAGCCCTATTTCACCATGATGGAAACTTTATCAGCATCTTCATGGCTTGGCAGCCTCCTTGATGCCCTGAGCAAGAAGAACTGAACACATGTAAAGCGTTGAGGTGTCCTTTTGTTGCTGAAAGGAGGGCTGCGAGATAAATTTAACTCTAGCATTTGTCTCCTGAAACTGCTGCCTTTTTACTTAGGTAAGAAGGGGCTCTGGACTTCTGGATACTTATTTGTTTCAAAGTTCCATTTAACTTGTCTTTGTTCATAATTACTTTTAATTTCCTGAAGACAGCAACTGCATTTCCAATCCACCATTTCTAATTAAATATATAACATTAACCTGGCCATCATGCCATGTATACATAGTAGTGCTGGTATAATTATTTTAAAGCTTTTGTGAATTCCCGAGCACGGTCTTGGTGCTTGCGTTGCATTCAGAGTAAAAAGGCAACTTATTTGCAACACAGTTCAAAGTTGATTATAATTTATTCTCAGTCCCATACCCTTTGTGAAAAGCTACCCCGGAAACACAGATTTGGATGGCCAGCAGTTTACAGCTATGCAGCTAATAGCAAGTTTCAGCTTATTTTTGACTGGGCTTTCAAGCTTCGCATATCTGAAGTCTCTCAGGTTCCTCATTACCATCCCAGAAACACAGCTTCTAGGTTGCAGCTTTTTCTGTCTCCTGCTGATACTGAAGTTCTGATTCAAGTCTTTTTCTTTTCTGGGATTGATGATTGCAATTCTCTCTCTCCTTGCTTACCTACTCCTATTAGAAATAGGCTTGAACTGGTGCAGAGCTGTGCTGCAGAAGTGATTTCCAAACCTGAGTTCGTCAGCACATTGCTCCTGGTTTTGCAGTGCTGCCACTACTATGGCTTTGCTTTAAATGCTGTATTGATCTTAAGGTTTTGTTGCATACAAAGTTTTTACAGTGGCATATCTGCCTATGTTGCTAGGATTTAAAAATGAAGTCATAAACTAAAAAATAAAAATGAATTCATTATCCTAATGAACATCTACCCATTTATTGGCATCAATTACATATTATTACAAGTTTAGAATATTTTTTCATACTTTCCTTATTCTTATATCTCACTGATTATTTGCATCTATCCACAATATATTCTGGGGGAGAACAATAGTAAAATTTTGTTATAGGTGAGCAATCTTCACAAAGTATGTTTGTGTGTGTCTGACGGGTAGGGTTAATCTGATTTATTTCTTATAATCATCTTCTCAGTCTTTTTTTTTTTTTTTTTTAAGTCTTCAATGAATCTTCCAAATTTTAATATGAAATATTAGCCTATTTTTCAAATAAGGCTTTTAGCAAGAAGCCCTGATGGCTTCCATGTCAAATGGTGCTGCTAGATGACATTATTAAAAATGAATTCAGAAAAACATCACGTACTCGACGTATATTAAAAATAACCAGCTGCTTTTCATAGGACAAGGACCCGCATGATCAGTATTGGTTTCTCTTTTATAGCTGAAGAAGTTAAAACTGCATCTCTACTTTTTTCTTCTTTTCTTCAATAAATAAATTTGTATTATGGTCCCTGGTCTTTTCATTTCATCTTCAGTCAGGTTTTCATTGCCAGATGCTATCAAGCCGAGTAGAAATGCAGTGCGACAGATATATTTGTTGAAATGAATAAGGCTGGAAAGCACTGCTTATGAGATATTGAATGTATCTTCTGTGAGTTGCTCGCTTGAATCAGGACCAGGATAGCAACAATCAAAAAAACCTTGGAAGTAAGTAAAAAGTATCAGTAAGCACCTGCAAGAGTAGATTGTGCATTGTGCACTCAAGAGCTGAAGCTCCAGAAAAGGGAGAGTTGCCAAATATGTTCCTATGATGGAAGCCCAGGGTGGCACACTGTTGTTTGGAGCTCTTGGAATGTGTTTGGTCCCTGTTATCTCAAATCTTTATGTTGTAGCAATGGCTGATGTGGCTCCAAAGAGGGCGAGACGCAGGCGAAATACTGAGTGTTGAAGTTTCGTAGCATCTGTGGGTGTTTTGCTTACCCTGGCAGGTATGCTCTTGAGCAGCAGTGTCATGTTCTGTATATGACATGTTCCTGCAGCATTTCAGCTGAGGTGTTCTTAGTCATGTGCTTTAACTACATTGCTTTGGGTGACAAAGTGTGAAATCCAAATTATAAGTGACATTGTTACAGACACTGTTATATAAACTTGTGGTCTTTGTTGTTTTGTGGCATGTAATATTTCATGAAGTTCCCCCTTGAAATCTCATATCTCTGGAGAGAAAATATTGTACAGTATAAGGCCATTAAAGAAATCAGAAAAATTAGAAGTTGTTTCAACTTTTTTTGCCACATATTATATAAAGAGTCTCCAATTTTCAATAAAAGAAAATCTTCACAGTTCATGTGCAAAGTGTAGGTATTTTTTGCATGCCCTTTGGGGTAGTTCTGAGCCTTAGGAACAACATTATTATCAGTCAGTGCTCCTGCTTTGTGGTCTGGGCAGGGAGGAAAATCATCCAGGATCACAACTTTGACGTTGCAGAAGGATGTGATGTGTAATCTGAATACCAGCAGTCTTGACAGGATTTTAGAGTTGCAAATGGTGCAGTGATTATGACTGTGTACTTCCGAGAGCCGCTGAGGATTCCTGTGCCCGCACCTTGTGTGTGTTTGCTGAAGTGTGTCAACTTTCTCTGTTTTCAGACAGATTGCCTCTAGAGCTGGTTTCAAGAGTGTTTAGAAGGTAATTGGCTGCTTTAATATTGCATTAAATATTTTCATTACACAGCTGCTGTTGAGGAAGAGTCTGCCTCGGAACAGATTCTCGCAGGCGCATTTGAGATCTAGCTTCTGATGGGCTACCGAGCCTCTATTCTTTATTCCTTTAAATGTTTTTGCCCATTTGGAAGTATAAACAAAGATTGTCAGGCTTCCAGAGTGGACTCAAGGATTTCCCTCCGTGAATTTATTAGGTTTGTTCAAAGTGATTTGATTTATTTCTGTAATCATTTTGGTTAGGTGGCTAACCAGCCAACATGGGGACACGGGTGTAGGTTTCCAGTGTGCAAGCGTTACGTGTGAAGGAGCTGTGGACGTTAAAAGCTGATGCTATTTTTGAGAATCTGCTCAAGATGTGTCTGTGAAATGCTGAACCACCCTCTTGCAGTTTCCTTGGCTAGTAGTCTGAAAAATGCCAGCAATCTGAGCAGATTAAAATTTGCTTTCACTATTACTTTATTTGATGACTGTCAAACGGCAGAATCTGCGATAGCTTGGTCCATATGTATCAGGCTGTCACAGGCTCATGATGAACACTGCAAGGTAAATACTGACAAGTCTGTAAACTTTAATTACTGCTGAATGCTGCACGATTCAGTTCTTACTTAAGGCTTCCTTCATCAAAACTTCCTTGAGCTGCCGCGCTCCGCAGCCCAGTCCAAACAGTGTATTCATGGGTGCCTTGGTGTCATGTAATTGAGACTTCAGCCTAGCAGTCTGGTTCCAGTGTGCTGTGAACTGAATCGTTGCTGCTCTGCGCAGATGCACACGAAGAGGAGAAGTTGTAAGCGCACTCCTGCGCACATGAGCCAGCCACCAGGCAGGGACCACTGCGTCACAGGGCGCTGGCTGCTGCAGCGTGGACCTCTGGAAGGTGGCACGAGTGCTGGGTTGTTTACCACCACAGCTGTTCCCATGTCATAGATTAAACCAGTTACATTTTCAGGAATATTGGTTACTATTTTTCAACTGAATGCTGAAATAGGTACCCTTTTCAGTTTATCATTTTAAAGAAGACAAACCCATGAGTCACAGCCAAATCCTAAGATTCAAAGCATGATAAGTGACCATGCTGGAAGATTCTGCAGACTCCAGAAGGTACCATATCTCAGCATTTCTTTATTTCATAAATCAGGGTAGGAGCAGGACAAGTATTACTGATACTCAAGCATGTAGTCTCTCTGAAGTACTCAAAGAATGCAAGTTATTTAGAAGGATAATTCTGAATTTTTGGTACTATCACAAATCTCTAAGGTTCTCTAAGCTCTTTACAACTACCTGAAAGGAGGTTTTAGAGAGATGAGTGTTGATCTTTTCTCCAGAATAACTGCAGGTAGAACAAGAGAAAGTGGCCTCAAGTTGGAGAGGTTTAGGTTAGACATTAGGAAGAAAATCTTACGTGGAAAGACTAGTCAAGCATTGGCACAGGCTGCCCAGGCAAGTGGTGGAGTCACTGTCTCTGAAAGCGTTCAAGAAACATGTAGATGAGGCAATTAGGGACATAGTTTAGCAGGATGGTGTTGAAGGGTTTATGGCTGGACTTGGTGATCTTGAGGGTCTTTCCCAACCATAATGATTCTATGATTCTGCAGTAAGTGTTGTTGTCACAATATATGGGTTAAGTGGCTAGAGACGGAGGTGTGTTCTTATTCATGAAAACAGCTGCTGAAAGCTGTGTTGTCCTAAAATAGACCTTTCTGTCTGTGGAGCTGACAACCATGAAATGATGGAATCAAGTTCCCGTCCTTCAGTGTTGCTTACAGTTAAAACTGTCACACAGTTTTAAAATAGCCTGTCAGAGAGAGACAAAGTTGTGATACAGTGTGGACAACACACTTTGAAATGCCTCCTACTGTGGACTGTATTAAGTGCTGCAGCTTGGTGTGCTTTCATTTCTTTATTTCCCAGCCTTCCTTTCTTGGGATGGGGAAAGAGAGGGGAAGGGTGGGGAGGAGACCATCTTGGGCACTAGAGGCTGAGTTTAAAAACAAAATAAAATAAAAAGTCCATAAGCTCATATGTTAGAGCAATCAATTTACTATCTTATCTCTCTGGAACAAAAACAACCAAAAAAGACCACCGCATTTTTTTGCTATACTCTTCTAAAAATGTAAAGTAGTTTAGAATGAAAGCCAATATGGAAAGTATGTAATGCCTTTGACTTCCACTGAATATTCCATTTGAATATTTAAGAGGAAAATAGTCTCTGAAGAGATAACTAAAGAGAACTTGTGGACGTCACGCTGCCCTAAGGCTGGGCTGTTCCTCGCCAGGACGGCCAGCCTTGCTCTCACATCTACCTCGACCCTTCGGCCTCATCTACGTGTATGGGCCTCAGTTAACTTGGAGAGGCCGTGCTGGCATCAATGTCTGTCCTTGAATCCTGCACCTCAGAAGTGGTGTGTGGATGATGAACATGGCCAGACTGTAAAATGAAAATCCTGAATTAGAATCGTACCCCTTACCGTTTTACTTTCTTTATCCATGCTGCTCTTTATTTCTACTCCACAGCATATTCATTGATCCTGGAAAATAGTTCCCTGCCTCAGCCTTGTGCTGATGTACTGCTTGGTGAAATCATTAAAACTCTGAGTTGTGCAGTGCCATTTAGAAAGCAGAGTTCTCCGAAAGTATTGACAATGTGCTGGGAATGGCAACGTATCTGATGAGATGGTCCCTGTCCTGGGGAGTTTTCAATCTGGAACTGGCCTAGGTTTAATGATTCAATGCCTGATGGGTAACAGATAAAGAGGTTATTTTAGATGCATTCAGAGTGTTACAAAGTCAGAATTTAGTGATAAAGGGAAAACAAGTAAGAGTTCAGTAATTTAATCATGGATCACTGGAAGTATGTAAATATAGCTGTCAGTAATAGCTACCAGAGCTTGCTAGCTAATACAAGTTGACATGTCGTTTAGGATAAAGCTTTTTTCCATTCATAGAATATCATCTCAAACATACCTTTGTAGCAATCAAAGAAATGACCAAGGTGTGGTATCTTTTCCGTAGTGAAGGTTTTGCAGCACAGAGCAGAGAGGCAGAAATTTCACAAGTGCTTTAAAAGGTCATGTGAGAGGTGCTCTGAGCTTTGGACCTGCCTGTCCTACGTACCAAAGCAAATAGAAAGACCACCTTTGTTTGACATATTCAGAAATAGGATGTTCGAGCAATTAACGAGGGTTTGTATTGGTACAAATACGAATATCATTGAAAACAATAGAAGAATAAACTGTTAATCAGGTTGCTTTCCAGTTGGCCCCCTATCCATAACTAATAAACAACATGCAATCATTTAATGTGTAATTGATTATTATTTTATCTTTAATGAATATCTAGCTATTAGTTTGTAAGGCAGCCTTGCAAAGCTATATTTAGCTTTGGATATACTAGAAATTAGATTACTCAATTAATTGGATTACTCAACAAATATTGATTAGCATTTTTTAGCAATTAACATTATAGATGTGTAATATAGCACTATCTTTTACAATTTTAATTAACTGTTTAAACATTACTTGGAAGTTTAAAGTTGTTAAGACTATAATTACATTATTGCCTATGTAGTTTTGAGTTAATTATATAGCATTTCTATAGACTTGACAACTGCAAAATGTATCCCCTTAACAATCAATTGGTATTAAATTACTTTCAATTAGTTTTTATTAAAGCCAAATTAGAATCTCATTTCAGATATAGTAAAAGTAGTAAAAAAAAATCTTAGGCTCTAACCATGACTTGTGGTTTACCTACTGATTTTTCATATGTGCAGCTCTGTAGTTAGTGAACATACTTTTAGAATTGACATAAAACACCAAGTTACTTAAATTGCTGCTCCGCTCTGCAAAGACACAATGCCTAAAATATTGTTTTCATATAAATTAGCACAAGTTCATTGATTTGGGACAAACCTGAATCTGGGATTTTTGGTGTTGTAAGTGTTATAGTTCTGTTAATTGCAATGAATTTCTACGCTGAAATTATGGATGCTTCTTTAAACCCCAAGGGAGTTTTTGTTTGTGTTTTACAGTGCTGTAATATGCTGATTGATGAGAATATACACTTGTTTAGTTGACAGGCGTCAAAATTAATCTTGTAGGCTCAGGGCTTTAAAGAAGCTTGCTTTCAGCTAGAGATTCCTAGATTAGTTAGGGTTTAGATGCTTAAAAGCTCTAATACTTGATAATAAAATACATATAATCTGGCATCAGACAATGTAATATACTGCTTCCTGTAGCAGCTTTTGCAGTTTATGACCACTTCTCTCTTGATTTTACTTTGCAGCTCAACCTTCTTTTGTTTTGGGCATAACTACAGTTACACTTCCTTTTTGGTATGAGTAGATATACCTTGTGTTGTCAGACTTTATAAAAACTATTTATTGACTTTAAAATTTAAGCAGTTATATAACAGCAACTCTAAGAAACTCTAGAAAGTCTTAAAATGTTAATGAACCTGGTAACTGAAATGGTAATTAGCGTAGTAGAGTGTGTTCCTCCTGGTCATGAGCTAACACAGTACAAGGGAGCATCTCCTGGCTTTTCAGCCCCAGATTCCCCAGCGGTTTCTCAAAATTTAAGCTTGCTTGCCCAAAGAATACCAAGGGCTTGTTTGGTTTGTGTACTAGCAAAGGGAATCATGACTCAAAAAGTCAGAATTTGGTGCAAAATGTCCATAGAATTGTGAGAGGAGACAGTAAAAGCTTCTGAAGGCCTGGCCTGGGAGTGGGGAGAGCATTTTGGGGCCCAGACCAGCCGTGAGGCTGGGACCTGTGTGCTTATAGTTGCTTATTTGTTTCTCCTTGCTCATGTATTCCTCATGAGCAGTAAATGTCTGCACTGGTAACCTGCTATGGGCAGATAACTGGCCTCTGCTCTGGCAAATACTGGCGAGGAGCTGGGAACAAAGCCTCGGAATAATAATCCCAGCAGAGCTTCATCAATCTCTTAAAATTTTTCAGTGTATGCTGCTAACTGATGTTTACCAAAGCCTCGAAGACCCGTTGATTTCATAAGAGTTTATACTTAAGAGATTTCTAGTGCTGGTCAGATAGTCTTGCTGGAAATAGGTACGTGGGAGGATTTATTTTAGACATATAGATATTGGGTAGGTACTTACCTAGATTGGAAATCAATTGGGTTTAGTGCCAACCTCATTTAAACACTTTATTGTGACCCTCCCCCAGCCTCTCCCTGCATTCTCAGGCAACCTTTGGAAAAGGAAGGAGAGCCACAGATTGGGAAATCCAGCCGTGAGGCTGCAGGTGACCTGCCTGGCTCAGCGGCAGCCGAGGGGAAGCGCCCTGACAGGGCAGAAGCGGGTTGACCTTTTGGCCGCTGGCCTGACTGGCCTTGGCTGTGCTGTGCACTCCTTCCTTGCTTAATACCCTCATGCGACACACGTGGCTTTTTTTTTTTTTCCTTTCTTTTTTTTTTCTTTTTTTTTTCCTTTTAATTTGATAGCACAGGAAAATAGGAACTATACTTGCATTTCCCTGATCATTTATATTGAGGTATGGCAAAGGCATCCAAGCTGTGCTTTGGGATTGCGTTTTCTGCAGTGCTGCACAAACCCTGAGTAAGGACCTTCTCGTACCTTTTGCTGAGTAACTTTTGCTGTAGCACTCCTTATTTATTCCATCACATTTCAAATATACAAGGTAACGTCTCTCTTGCCAGAATCCTGTGGCATGTACCTATTTAACAGATATGTGATACTAAATTGTTCATTTTTCTCAAGGTCTTTTGTTGCGGGCATCCTAATGAGAAGTGTGTTGTATGTCAGCATTGAAACACTTCAAGGAACTGAATGCATTTTGTATAAATGGCTGGTGTCATTTGTCTTCAAAAGAACCTAACATTCTGTATTTTACTGAGAATACACATGTTGAAAAATTAAAATCTAGAGACTCTACAAAGATAATTTTAGTCTACAAATTCTCTTCAAGAAGTATTAATAATGATAATATTACATTGTTAGAGCGAGTAAACTAAAATGTCCCCATGGACATATTTCACTTCAGTCATTAAGAAGAAAATGACTATACTCCTTATTTAGAATAATGAGAGCTGATACTGCTTGTCATTAGAGTATGCTACAATAAAATGTTAATAAGAGGCAGCTTGAGAATACAGCACTGAGGTAATGTTTTCTTAATCAAATCTTTAGAATTGATGGCCTATGGCAAAAGAAGCAAAATCTTTAACGTGATCTGATGATTTTTCTGCCACCTCCAAGGAGAAATGTTTATTGTCAGCTTCATAACCTCTTCTTTAGATGAAAAACACAACATGCATTTTGTCACGATCATTAGAAAATTGTATTCTGAGCAGAAATGGCAATATGCAGTTTATTGACATACAATCTCTGATACTTTTTATACAATAAGATTTTATTACTTGTATTCTACTTTCTAAAATGTATAATTGGAGTGATAAGTATTGATCTTAATTCTAAGACTAAATGCAAGATCATTTTTGGTGACCGCTATTGAAGCATGCATGTTTGTGCTGTGTTGCATACAGTGGTATCTGACACATACCACATTGTTTTCTTGAGGTTAGAATATAAAATATAAATGTCCCCAAGAAGGAAACGCATGTGTAGAAGCAATTTGGGGTGACGGGTCCTGTTTCCCCTCCTGGCTGCCGTATGCGGCTCCTCGGGAGCAGAGGTTCTCCCTGCGCTCGCTGGCACTCGGGCCCAAAGGTACCGGTGCCTCTCGTCTGGGAGACGAGACGTGTGAAGGGAAGGAATTTTGTCTGTTCACCAGCAGGAGCGCGGAGCAGAATGGAAGGAGAGAGAAAGCTCATTTCAATACGTACAGAGAGCGCGTTTCTTATTTCTGCTGATGGCTGCCACATCTTTTCAGCGGGAACAGCTGGTATCTAAATGGCTTCCTCAGCTAAAACAATGTCTCCCTCACTTTTAAAGTTTCAGCAGGAAGCTGCTGTTTCATCATTTAGTTGTGTCATATATTTATAGCATTGTGTTTAGCAGGAGTGTTTGAGCAACAAAAATGAAAGAAAATTGATGCACTGTACGCCTTGGTGCCAGTGAATATAACGTTATGGTTAGTCATAAAACCTCGTAGTCTGTTACAAAGGGGAGGGACCATATTCCCAGCGCTGTAGTAAAACTTCTAGAAAGAGAACAATTAAAAAGTCTGAGAGGAAATACAGCCCCTGCTCAACGATATGTTTATGTTTGTGCTGAAACGTAAACATCTTGGTGACCCTGTAGCAATCGCTGAACTCCCCAAGATGAGCGCGCGCTCAAGGATGTTTATTGATGTAGCCTAAGTGGGGGCAGTTCTCATCCGCTTTCATTTAGCCAGCAAAGTGTTCTTTCTTTTTTCTTGTGAATTTAAAAATGAAAATAAATTAGAAAAAGTGCATACAGGATCACAAGTATCTTAAATGAAATGTCATTATTTACTCACCATATGAATTCTACTGAGTTTCTTTACTTCTAAGTTTTCATTGCAATAGTGTTTATACTGGAGAACCCCATAATAATCCTTAATAAAAGTCACCTTCATATTTTTGAAATTAAAAAGAATGAAATAGATCTATTTATCTAACCTGTATAGAAGCTGCAGTTAAAAAAATGAAGCATAATTTTCTCCATCAAAGCTGATAGTCTTCTTTCCATCGTATTAGTTGTACAGGGCTCCTGAATTGTTGGGGCGTGTTGGCTTCAAAAACTCTTAAATTGTGGTGTTCAGAGGCAGAGCAGGAGCAGCACCTCCTTTCTTGCTTTGTCTGGTTGGGGCACCACTTGAATTAAAGACTGAATTTAGGTGTAAAGTCCAAGTATTAAATAAACATACATAATAAATATCTAGAGTTAACTAGTTAAGTAGAGTTAATTATTTCATAACTTCTCCTTTCCTGTCCTTTTATAAAATAAATGGATGCTCATCAATAATTTTAGGCAACCAATAATAAAACTGTATAATTTCTGTAGTATTAAAAAGACAATTCTTTTCAGTAAAGGAGTGAAAGGCAGTTCAAAGGAGACATGGACATTTTATGGGGGATGATGTGAAGGAAGCAGCTGTGTAGCAGGACAAAGTCAAAGTGCAGCAGTTAGGTGGGTGCGTGTACGTATCATGATGATTATCATATATATAAAGTAGAGTTTGATAAACTTCTGTTCATCCTGTTTTTTCACTTTGCTTTTGGAACATTCCACTTGGCTATTTATACAAATCATTTGATTGAAATGTATTTCAATCTGAAGCCTGCTCTTTGACTAATGTGGAAGAAAATAGCAACTTATTAATTAAATAACTGTGTATCAGTCTGTTACTTAAATAGAAGCATGGCATAGGTATTTGTGGAGTGAGGGGAACTGAGATATAAAAGCAACAGTATGATTTTTATTTAAGTACTAGTCTGTAAATTATTTGAAACTGAGATGAGAGAACTCAAATTCAAAGGCTGTATCAAATCTGAAGGGTTATTTTTCTGATTGCTTAAAATGATTTTGTTTCTGCCCATGTTTGCCGGGAGAGTTTTAAGCGTGTCAAAATCCTGGCAATACCTGCAGCAAAAAAAAAAGCTGTGCAAAGGTCTATCTTGACAAATCCTTCCAAATTTTACTGCTAGATATTCTGGGGATAATTGGATACAATTAGCACCCTCAATATGCACTTTGCATAAATTTTAGGGGAGCTGAAAATTCGGTGTATCCTTTTTCTCCTTCACTCTCTCTTAGGAACACTGGGTTGGAGGTGGTTTCCTCTATTTACTGACATTTATGTTTATTTGGGATATTGAACAAATCATGGGTATTTATCTCACTGGTGAAAAAAGACCCTTGGCCTCAGGTTGCTGCTTGTCTGCCTATCTACACACATCTCAGAAGGGTGAAGTTAAGCACCATGTTCACTTTTATCATAACCTGTTCTTATCAAGATTATTCTTATCTCTTCTTTCCCATTTACCTGCTTGTCAGGCTCCTCGCTTCATCTTCTTTCACAAAAATTAGTTTTTAGTAGTAAACTTTTTAGAGAGATATATCATATGTTAATGTGCATCTTTGGGAAATGGTGATTTTCTTTCTTGATAAGGTGAGAGCAGCTTCAGACTGAAGCAGCGCCTGGCGTGGGGGGTGTTGGATGTGCGGTTGTGCTCTGGTTGTTCCTGTGAAATCCGTGGTCACCACAATCACAGCCAGGCACTGGTTGCTGCCCGTGTGTCAGGTATCAGTTAACTGGGATAAAACTGTGGCCTTAGTCTTTAATCCTGGTCTTTGTGGTAGTGTCTGCATGTGGAAGCAGTGCAGACATCTTAACGGCACCAATACAAGTACAGAACTATAAAACTGTTCGTAGTAAAGTGTTGGGGAAAGAAATGTGTCCTTTGTTGCATTTTTCAGGGTAGTTGGTGGCCAGTTGTATATGCATACATAAAATAAATTTTCCATATTTAAAATCATACCATGAGAAGAATATAAATTTGGAATGTTGCAACAATGCCTATATTTTTCCCTTCTGCAAAAAACAATAAAATGAATATTTAAACAAAAAATAATTAAAATTGAGTTACTAAACAACCATTAAGTGGGACTACATAAGATAATGCTACTTACATTAAACTAAGCTCCTTGTTATTTCTGTATTTAGTAGCAGTTAACAGTAGAAATCATTAAAAAAAGAACTTTTTAATAATTTATATTTGCGATAAAATGAAAATAAGGCATTCCAAACCGCAACGTTTGTCTAGATATTTTGCTCAAGAAAGAGCATTATATGCTCAGCACCAGCTAGTAATCTGTTTTTCCCCAGAATGTTTTAGCTAAACAGAAAACTCCAGAAAACTTTTTAAAATTAATTTTAGTAGGGGGAATGTAAGTCTCTGTCTCTCTGTCTCTCTCACGGTTTTAGAATGGCTTTCCTCAATTTTTGTATTTTTTCTTCTATTTCTTCTACTCCATTTTGCTTGACAACTTTCCAGACTCGTCTGTATGGAAGAAAGCCTGATGGAGTGCTGCTGGCTCCTTCTCTGATGAGCCTCTCTTCCTTGTATAGACTGTCCTTTTGCTCAAAGACACACAGGCCGCTCTGGTGGCCCTGACCGGGCTGTGTGGGGTTGAGCTGCCCCAAGTGCACATGTAGAAGAGTCACTGGGACGGGACTGTTACCAGTCGCTCCTCAGGGGCAGGAATGTTGCAGGACGTCATCCTGCAGCATAAGCAGGAGGAGATGCGATCACCCTCCGTGTTATTGTCTTGTGATAATGCAGGACTCTCCTTCCAAGCAGCAGAATCCCCTAACAAGGATCAACTCAACGCTGCAGGCGAGAGCTACCCCGTGTCCCATGCGTGTGCCCGCGCCGCAGTGACCAGCGCGGGCGGCTGGCGACGCGCGGGTGCTCGAGGGCAGCTCCCTGCCGCGGTGCTGCCGCCGGCGCGGCCACGCACCGGCACCGCGGGAACGTGCGGAGCCGAGCGGCGTTATTAGGGCAACTTGCAGCCTGAGGAATGATTTCCTGCCTGATGTTACTGCCTGAGAGCAGCTCGGGGCAGATGTTACCCCCATCGAATATGGCAAGTCCTCAGGCTGCAAGGGGAGCTGTAAGGTGCTGAAGAACTGGAGCTCAGGGCGTTTCAAGACGTCTTCACTTTGACTCTAAGATACTAACACAGTGTCGTATATACCTGCTATTAACTCCCCGGTAGGCTAGGGTAACACCTAGGTATTACAGGTCTATTTAAAATCTGTGCAGTGCCCTACATTGTCTTCCGAAGAGCTCTGGTGTTCAAAGGGAGGATGTAATGGCAAGGTTAGAAATCATGGTGATAGATAAATAGTTTCTGTCCTTTTCTTAACCAAAAAATATGTTACTTTGGTGTTGACCGTCTCCTGAAGGACTTAAAATCGCATCAGTGCATCAACACTAGGCTCAAAAAAAAACATTTCTGATATCCCAGTCCTTGAAAAAATTTGTAAAGGCAGAGGATTTTAGTAGAAAAGTAAACTTCTTTTAGAGCAATTTTCTTAAATCAAAAATGAAAACTTTTCCTAAATGAAAACTTTTTCAGCAATAAATTTCAGCAATTATGACACCTTATGGGGCATTGTGGGAAAGTGACTTGCAGTCTAGGTGGTTTTATTATAGGAAGGAAGCTGCAATGTGATACTACCTACTGTTCTTGAATATCTTGACTCTTTGCAGGGGTAATATGGTGGTTTGAAGCATGTGATTTAACAGAATGACTTTGGGAATTTTGGGGATTGGGATGTGGTTAAACTCCTCCTTTCCAGACTGGCATTTATGAAAGGTTAACAGATATAAGACCTGATGAAAACGCTAGCAGATTCAGGGGCCCAGCTTAATAGCTTATCTTCTCTACTGTTTTGTTTTCTAATGAGATTTTCTTGAACAAGAAGCAAGAAATGTTGCAATACTTGTCATGTTTAGGCCAAAGGATTGAAAACTCACAGACTTCCTTGACTTCTGAGAATAGGAGAGATGTTTTAGTTCACATGGTAACTAGCTCACTGAGTATTATTGTGGAAACTACTTTCTACTATGCTATTTTTGTTCAAATATGATGTGTAAATAAGCCCATGAATGATTTTTTCCCTGCATCTCAATGCTTTTTAAGTCTGTCTTTGAAAGTGAATTAAAAAATCTAGCTCAGAAGCACATCTTCCCCAAGCAGAATTAACTCAGGATCAATAATTTAGTATTTCTTGATGTTCTCAAAGATAACTAGTGATGCGGCATACTCAATAGGTTCTCAAAGTACTGCTTACCCTGGCTGAATCTCCAGATAGCTGTTTCAGAAGGTCTATAGACATTTTAGAGGACCAATTTAAAGGAGAATATTTAGATCATATGAATATCGAACAGGACCTAGTTATAACATTGCTACTAGCTTGCCTAGAAATGTAATTGCTTTGTATTCTTTATTTGAGGCCCCAAGAGACTGGGGCCTGCAGGGACTGCCAGGGCATAATAGAGATTTCTGAGTCACCTGGACATTGGGCAGCTTGGGTATTGACATAGTCTAGTTGACCCGGTATGGAGATGAGCTCAGTGTAATTTGCTTGGTTCTTTTTTGAAGCTTTCGTGATTGCACAGTACAGCTTCTCTTTTAGGTACCTAAGGGCAAATTACACATCCTGAGCAGCTCTTTCCCTTGTGTGTCTTTCAAGTTGCTTCCTAGCTTTGGAGCAATGTGTGTCTTTTGCCAAGATTTCCTAGGTGTAAAAGCTTTGCATACCCAGCATTTCCAAAGCGTTGACAGAGTGAGACGTAAGTGCCAAAGTCCCATTCGGAACCACAAAATGAGCATTGCCTTGATTATTTACAAAACATTCTTTAATTCTCCTTGCAGGACTGTTCCCATAGAAGACAGTCAGTCTCCTTTTTTTCCGTGCTTGTGTGATGCTATTAGTATCACTTGGGCAGTGACTGGTTGGAAGAGTCCCTAAAATAACCCTGAAGTTGTCAAAGAGCACGGTTTAGGACACACGGATATTATTAAGATTTAGCACTACTGTATTTACTGCGTTTGCACATAGATAATGACCGTCTTCTGCAGGTTCCAGGCTGCGATACCTGTCTCCCCATAGTTTGCTTCAGCCCAACAGCAGTCTCCCCAGATGCTGTGGGTTCACTGAGGAGTCCAGGGGTGCTGTATTTAGTGCTGTGATACTCCCTTGGTGGATGTAGTTCATAATGCATTATGGCAAGGGCATCGATTTCGGATATATAACACTCACAGAATTATGACAAGCAGCAAGTGCAATTAGAAGTTTATCTGATGCATCTGGAATAATTTGTTAAGTCTTGTTTAGCCGATAGTGAATTGTGAGGTTGATAGCCTTTTTCTTTTCCTAAATAATCCTTCTGGGCCATCTACACGTAACTGTTTCATCCCTGCCCTTTCTAGATGGACATACGTTTTGCAGAGGCTCTGCTGTGTCAGTGCAGTTGGTGGCACTGAACAAAGCAAAAGCTTCTAGCACATGCTACAGGGAAAAGATGCTTCTGTCTAATTACAAAAGCACTTAATTGTGACAATGCAGGCGCACCCTTACTTTTCATGTTTCCCCCTCTCTGCCCCCAGTAATAGCAGGTAAAGAAGCCAGATGTTACAATTCCTGCATTTCTGAGCCGTTTGGTGGCCCATGGGCACTGCTCCATCCTTCCCTTCCCTGGTGTGTGGGGCAGTTTGTGCTCCCCTGCTCCTGTGACCAGGATCCTCCGGCTGCAGCGAGGCCGGCGGGCGGCTGCGCTCCCGCTCTGCACCAGCACGTGCGAGTCGGGCTGTGGGCATAACCATCGCTTCAGTGGGGTGATGATAGGCCTTTCCTTCCTCCAAAACATTGTTTTCCTTTTTTTAAAAAAGGAGAATTAATTCCTCTAATGCTTTAAACCATTTTGATTTAGTCAGCTAAACAGTGGAATTACCAAAGAGCAATTTTACTAGTTTCCTTTACTTCAAGTCACATCATGTGATTTAACCATTATTAATTGAAATGGACTGGAGGCAACTCTATAAACTAAGATACTTAGCTCTTGCATCATGGTTCTCAAGTACAACGTAAGGAGTTGAATATGGACAGGGAAAAGTTAATAATAATTATGAAAAGTTAATAATAGCATGTTCAAATCAAATAGCTGCATGCCACGTGCTATGAGGTTAATAACTGAGCAATAAGCAGCTGACCTCAAATATAAGGAAGTTGCAAAATTATTAGTTGCAGGTGCATTTAAAATGCTTGGGAAACAGTGATCCTATGAAATCAGGATTCCGTGTGCTGACTACAATCTGGAGGGGTTATCTCGTGGCATTTCATGTGGATTAACCCCTAAGTAATTCTGATGTCCGGTCCCAGCTGCAGATTGCTGTTCGAATGTCCTTCAAGTGCCTCAATCCTTCCCAGGCACATACAGCATACATCAAACCACTGATAACTATATCTATCGCTGGAAGACTCAATGTGACATTTTTAATATATTCTGAGCTTACAGTCTTGAAAGAAGCTTTTCATTTTTGAGAAAAGTAGGAACATTTGGGGAAATATTTTTCTAAAGTAAATGCATACTTCTGACAGAATAGAAAGGAGTTAGCACAAGGGGAAAACTGCCATGTCAGGTACAGAAAGACCTTGAATTTGTTCAGGTTGGTACTTACCTATTAAGACTAATTGGCATGTACTTTTACTCACATAAAAATAAGCTTTCTTGGACTACTTTTTTGCATATGTGACTGCTAAAATGCTTTTATTTTATAAAAGCTGTTAAACAAGTGTGCATGGAGCTCAAAATACAAGTGATGTTTCAAAGGCAGAGGACATAAGCAGCACTATATGGAATCCCCTTGCTGCTTGGTGTCACCTATTAGAAAATAAATTTTTCGTCAGCCTTCAGAGATCTTGGTAGTCTGTACTGAAAACTATTATGTTTTACTATGTGAAAATAAATACATTGTTGCATAATGTATATAACTAAATATAACTAAATGAGAAATAATTTGGAAGCGGAAACATCCGTAACAAAACTTCTACATTGTTGGTGTAGGAAGGGTTCATTGTGGGTAACGTTCACCTCTGTGTGCAGGAGCAGTGCAGGAGTCACAATGTTGGTAAGACCTGAGCGAGATCATAACGGTCCAGAGCATCTGTGACCTCTGCAGAATGGGGACCCGCATGGGCAACCAGCCCGAGTCTCTGGGGATGGATGAGCTGCAGGGCCAAGGCAGGACCTCGTGGTGGCCGTGACGGGCAGAGGGGCCTGTGGCCACCTGGGTGAGGCTCTAGATTCTCACATCACTTCACCTCCTACAGCGTGGCCTGAAATGCTTGGGATAGATGGCCTGTTGAGCCCCAGCGGGTGTTTCAGGAGGGCCCTATGCGCCCTCGCTTGAGGCGGGTTCTGGGAATTCACTTCTTCTGCCAAATACAACTCCAGTTTAGGGAGTGTGTGAAGGGTGCACAGGTTTGAGCTAACATGATGACCTAATTGAAAATTTTGAAATTTTGCTGGTGGCTGCTAATGAGTATACAACTTCTCTAATTCATCATCAGCCATAGTTTTTCTAATTAACAGATGAAACCTCTACCATGCCTAGTACAATTTAATTCATGATGTTTGTCCTCTGAGCACAGCTTGAATGTTGCACTCGAGACTTGTCCAATAGTAGAGTCTTATTTTTCACTTTTTGAATGAAACTGAAAGCTGCAATGTATAGCATCCTTGTTTAATTTGGAGAAGAGGAGCTAGAATATCAAAGTATAAATTATAGAACAAAAGGTCAAAATGAATGGTTAAAAGCAGAGCGATCTCACTGTAAGGTCTGACAGCTGAATGAAAACCTTCCAAAGGTTAAAAATGAGTATGTGGGGACACCAAGTACTATATGTTATTAAAGAAAAAAGAAATGTTAGTATTTTAGAAATATTTAGAAAGAGAGCACATTCTCTTCTGTATCACTGATATGTTAAACACTTAAAACTCAAATCTCTTTTATACAGGAATTACATTAGCGCAAAGTTGAATTATTGGGACAGGGACCAATAAAAAAAAGCCAGAGCGAAGTGCAGATAAGGAGAAACATGCGGAACATTTAATCCATATGTATCTCTTGTGCTTGCATTCAGTATTGATTTGTTATGAAGAGCACCGCTGATTGACACTTCAGGGCTAGAGTCTGAAGGAGATTTAAGAGTCTGATTTAAGGTTTACGTGGCTGGCTGTGCAATCTCTTGCTTTATTCAGCAATATGCATAACTTGACAGTCCTTTAAGCAGAGAAAGGCTTGTTTGTCGTGTAAGCAGAATTAGCCCTTCAGCTACGGCTGAGTTGATGTGTGTGTATCAAATTTATGGTGATTTGCATATCTTCCCAATTATCTCCTCATCACTGCACTTTGTTATGTATAATGAAAGCTGTGTGTTTTTTTTTTTTTTATGTTTGAATTCTTCATGAGCTAAAATCAAGTTAATCCATCCATTTTATATTTGTAAAAATGTATTCTGATGTTTAGGAATCTGTTATCCAGGAAACAACGCATGTGAAATAATTTGCAATTTTTTAGCACTTTTCAAGTACATATGTTCCTGATACTGAGATGAGATGAAATATGCGTTCCAGTACAGTGCAATATTATCTAAGAGAAAAATTTTGAAATTTAAATGCAGAATGAAACAGGTCATTTATCTGTGGAAGGGTTATTGCTTGCTGTAGTAACCAGGTTGTAAAGTGTGACCTCAAGAATCAAGAAGGAATCTGTAGTATTTCTGAATGCAAATAACTCCTTTGGAAGGTTATGAAGTCAATTTGGTTCATGTTTTTTTCCACTTAAATGTTAGTTAATTCCTCTTTGTACTTTGTGTTTGTTAAAGGATATTGCGAATGGATAAAGAAGAGCTAAAGTTCTTAAATAAGGTATTTTTCACCCGGAATGCACTAGTAGGGGACACTGTCCCTTCAAAGAAGAAAAACGAAAAGAGAATTCCTCGATTTCTCTTCTGTTAAAATGTGAAGCAATACTTCTGGCATGTGAATAAAACAGAATGTCTCGAGAGCAGACATTTTTTGTGGTACATGATAATCTACAAGTCAACCAAGCATTGAAGATCAATAGTAAGGTGTCTTGTGTAGTAATCACCTAGCTGAAGAAAAGTACTAAGGGAGGAGAGCAGAAAATGACATCTTGGGGAATGTTTTATTTTTAATTAAAAAAAAATAAAACCATAAAACCCAATATCACTTAATAAGCAATATTCCTACAAATGGAAATTCTGAATTAATTTCACTTTTTTTTTTCTCCCAATTTACGTGTGTGTTTGTAAGTCAAACTATTCTTTATGAGAACTGTTACCCTCATTCTGTGGCTGTGGGAAGGCTGAAGGTTGATGCTAGTCTCACAAGACAGTAAAACCTCCCTTAGTCTTGAGATGCTGCTAAATGTAGCTTAAACACACACACACACACACACATATATATATATATACACACACACATATATATATAGGGACTCAGACGTCCCATTTCCCCTGTGTCGCTCTATCCTGTGCAGTTACCCCGCGATCGGGAGGGCTGCAGTGAGGACGGGGCCTGGGAGCTCGTGTCCTTTCCATCCACCCTGGACCACTGAACTCTTTAATTCCGCTTGGGTTTCAGTATGTATTCTTTATAGTTTTATTGAAATGCTAACAAAGATTGTTTTATATTTTCTCAGAACATAACTTTGGAAAGCAGCTTGGCTAATCTGTTTTGACTGCTGTACTTTCCAATCTAATCCATTTCCTCAGTCTATGTGATGTTGTCGTTGGCAAACACATGAGTAAAAACTGTTTTGGGACAAAGTATTAGATGAACAAGTTTTATTTTTGAGAACATAAAGTTAGATTAAAGGGCTATTAAAAGGCACATTTAATTTCTCAAGGGTCAATCTGATGGAGAATACATGTCGGGTATCTTTTAAGTATTTTGTATGTGTATGCATTGATATTGTGTATGTGTATTCTTATTTATATGTAAATGAAGACTTGCATCTCAAGAATGCAAATGGCTCGAGCTCCAAAGCTTTTTTCTATGAATCAGAGAATACTTTAAAATCTATCTTTTGTTGTTTTTCACAAATCTACCAAGATCATCTTAATAACTTATTTCTTTGATAATCTAAGCATTTATTTGCAAAAGAGAATAAGGAAAGAAAACCTGCACAACAGGTTTAACTGTCAGGACATCACAGTATGCAGCTAGCTAGGGAGTACATATGGACAACTTATGTTGGGGCTATAAACATACTAGTTTGGGGACTGCTGCTTTCAAAGCAGATAGTAGCCTGTCAGAACCGTAACCTTAAACTGAGGTATATATTGAATTCATTATTTGAATTAGGTTACTATTTTAGATCTATAAATCCATCTGTTACGGTAATTTTGGAAAACAGAAACACACTATTAATAAAAGTTTTCAGTTCAGCAGAGCAGTATGCAAAGTAAACATCATCATAGGTCTGATTTGAAGCAGAAATTCGGTTTTGAGCTATAACAAAATTATTTCTTTAATGCAACGTTTTATTTTTCATTCCTTTTCATGGCCTGGGGCTGCTGTGCCTGTTTCAGCCTCTGAGAGTCTGAATAACAGAGCTTGCTTGGCCACGTGGGCAAGCTGGGCAAGCTTGACCGTTTATGTCCCGGGAAAACGCGAAGGGTCCTAGGGATCAGGTAGGGTGTAATTCACCGTACGGATCATGGTCGAAGAAACAAACACACCTTAGGTCCATCTGCGTGTCTGAAAGTTCATTGCTGAAAGCAAGTGCTACTAGCAGGACTAAGTGTCTTTGAAAACCTGCAGTATCCCATAGAAATCCTTGTGGCTCTAAGGTGGCTCTATGGTTCTAAGAAATCATTTCATTTAAAGTTCTGACCTTTCATCATTTTCCTGTTAGAGTGGCAGGATCGTTCAGGCCTCTCGTATTGAATGCACAATGAGAACAATAACCTGTTGTGATATAAAATCCAGTAATCTGTGTGGGTCTTAACTTACTTATTACTAGGATTGTGATTTACACTGTGAAGAAAACATGAGTGCAGTAGAAGAAGAAATTAATGCTATAAACCTGTCATGAGTCGTTTTAGTCACCAAAGGAACTAAAGCCAACGTAGGCTCTCTGTGATGGCAAAATGCAGTTTTTTGGGTGCCGTACCTTGTTTATACTGAGTATTTAACCTCCCAGTGATGTAAATTCCAAAACTTTATTTTCTCTTTGCTTTAAAAGCATAATTGATTTTGGGGGTGTGGACTTGTAGCAAGAGAAGATTTAGACTTTTTGTTTTGTTTTTGTTTCTTTCATTTTCTGTGCTTGTGTGAATGCCTCTCTATAGCTTAGTGCTATGTTAGGAGTTTTGATGTGTTTGCATTACTGCACAGTTTAGTCTGTCCTCATATACACTGTCTTTGGAGCTATGCTGTTTTCTGATAAATCTGTATTAATCTATATCCTTTTTTGGAGTGTTTGCTCAGCAAGGTAGTCCCGTTCTCTCTGTCTGGCCATGTTCTCTTTCGGCTTCCCTGTCAAGGGTGTCAGTAAGTCTGTCTGCATTTCCCATATTGAGGAGGTCAGGAGAGGCAGAACTTGGGTGCGCTCTATGTGTAAATTTGGATTATATAGAATATATTAGTAATACTACTTGTCTATATATCAATATAAGTATGATTAACTTGAGCGCAAAACATTACAGTTTTGAAAGTTGTGATTTTTCCAACATAGTCCTGGTATATATTTCATAAAAAAAAAAAAAATCCCAAGCAAGTTCCCTGTCGTTGGTTGAGCACGCTGGTCATTTGCAGCAATGTCACTGGGTTTGTGTATCTCAAATCTGCTTGCGGCTTGGAAAGTAACATTTCTTCACATCTTATAAACTTGCTACAAAAGGGCAGGAACCAGGAATAATTTTTATTGAATAAGCTAGTTTTCCTTAAGATTCTAATAAACAAATTCTAGTTTTCAATCTAGTAGATTTATTGCAAGTTTTTCTCATAACAAAAAACTGAACAATTGTCTAACTTCTTCCTCTTTTTCCATCTTGGAATGAAGTATCAAGATGCAGAAAAAAAGCGAAAGAAGACTCCCCCCACTTCTCTTTTGCCTAACTTTGCAAACCACCATCTGGAGTCTGTGTTATTTTCTATTTCTTAATACTAAATAAATTAAAAGCTAATTAATTCTTTTATGTCAGGTTTTCTCATTAGGGTAATAATGACCTTTCAAAGCTTGTGTCATTCACCAGTCAGCAACGTACCATATGCTTGATGTCACATGACAAAAAGTATTTTAAATTTACCATGCTATGGAGTGCTGTCTTGCTACTTAGTATAATAAATTTTATTTTCTTCAGTGATGTCTCACTGACATATGCTACCAGATATATTAATTACTTGCTAATATCTTCTCAAGCACATTATTGCAGATTATTGCCAGCAGTGTTACTCATATAGAAATATTTCTTCTTCCCTTTATTCTCCATGCATGCTTCTTGATTCTTAGAGCTAAATCCCACTGGTGTCTTTGGGAAGAAGTGTGTTGGGCCTTGAGATGCTCGCAGTAAGTTAGCAGAGCTGGGAGCAGCATTTGCTTAGTCCCTTGTTTAGGCTCAAACACGTCCTTAAGAATCATCTTTTCTTAAGAGTTTTCGTGGTATTTTTGACCAGCACAAAACTGCGTAGCACCATAATTTTCATGCCAGGAACGCCAAGTGTTTTAACCCCCTGGTGTATGATGTAGCATTTATGAAGGGATATTATGTAGGTAAGAGGAAAACTTCCGGAAAGCCTGGCTCTAAGGGACACCAAGATATCTGGGAAATGGGAGATAAAAGCATAGCATAATGAAAAAACATGGAGCAACACTTTATATATTGGAAATTAAATCATTGGATAAGTTAAACTTTGTAAACTACTGTTTTACGCTTTCTAAACTACTGTTTTGGATGTTATTGTTTAGAAGCCTGATGTCCATATTGACTAGCTCCGTGTTAAGCAAAGTTAACATGTGGCATGGGGAGAGTTACAGTAATTCTTTATGCAATTTATTAAGCTTGTATAAAAATTTGTTATTAATAAGGATTTCTCTCTGCAAAATTAATTCTCGTATTATGTAGCCAACAAGCTTGCAGTCACATAACTAGTTAAAACCAGAGTTACATCTGCAGTTTAGACAGGACTACAGTAAATGCAAAGGTAGTTTCATTCCAAGCAGCTTGGAAATTTTCCTTTATTTTATTCAAAAGCATTCAAAAAATAAATACACAGAAATTTGAAAATTGAAAATCGAAATCTCATCCGATTCATCTGCTGTGCAGCTAGGTGAGCTGCTGTGCTGAGTATGTTCTGTGAACTACTAAGGGAAATTCGCACTAGATATTTTTGCTTCTGATTTCTTTCCCCTTGTATAATTAGGATTGTGAAATTAGTCATGTCTTTGAGTGCTTTATGTTTAATTGTCCTGTCCTTATTCTCTTCTAACCAGTTCAAGGCTTTATGTTTTTGTTGTTCTCCTCTATGCAAGATCATTGCTGCTTAGCCACTTAGACCTCAACCACTTCGCCGTTGTTGCTGTCAGCTCCGGTAGTGCAGGTGGTTGCTGTCCTGCAAGGTAGGGTCTCGTGCTCGGGTCATGGACCGGGCTGCTGTGCGGTTGGTTGCGAGTGGGAAGCGTTGCCCTCACGGTGCCTGCTGTGACGCCCCGAGCTCCGTGCCCTGCAAGGAGCTCTCCACGCTCTCCTCACCACTCTGCCGTGCAGAATTCGACCTGCCGCTATCACAGAAAGTCTTAAAAAGCAGAGCTTGCTTGCCATAAAAGCAATGCACTGATGGACAGTCAGACTGGAGGGAGGATATCCATATCAAAAACCACCTTGTTAACAGCATTTCTCTCTCTTTTTTTTTTTTTTATTAATATTAGACTTTCAGAAATGAGGAATGAAACCAAAGTTCTGCCTGGCTACTCCTTATACACTGCAGCTATCTCCACAGAGTGTTAATTAAGTTTCAATATACTGAAATGTAGCTTACCCAAATTAAGGAGATAGACTGTTTTCACTATGGTTCCTAGGAGCAGATTTAGCTTCTTACTATTTTTGTTTAATTTGAGGTGTGTAAAGAATAAGGCAGGTGAAATTAACTTGCATGTGGAACCTTTTTTTTTTCAGATGAATTAGAGCAATCAATTTTAAATGCTAACTACTATAGCATGTGTCATGCATTGCAGTCATCAGTTTTATGAATACTGATCAAAATTCCACAAAACATAGGAAACGGTATGTCCAAAAAAGAGATTAATTCACAGGATCGAAATGGCTAAAGGCAATTTTTGATTTGATGCAGGAATCATCACAGGGAAAGATCTATGGTTTCCATTCCTGGCTCTGGGAATCCAGTGTGACCTTGTCAGCAGCCAGGCCTTTAGTGTCTTCTCTGGCTGGTGGTGGAAGGGGTGTCCAAAGTCCTTGCGAGGAGTCACTCTGCCACAAGCAGAGCCTCACCAGAGCAGCATATTGCTGCTGTGCTTTTTTCTCTTTCCCTTCCCACCTTCTCTTCCCAGTTTTTGTAGGTTTTGGCTTTGTGGAAGGAGGTGCCGCGCTTCTCAGGGAGCTGCAAAGTGGCAAACGCGGCAGCTCAGGGGTGGTGGTGGAGCAGGAGATTTCCCTGAAGCCCGATCCGTGCCACAGACACTTCTTCAACTGTTTCCCAGTGCTCAGCTTCCCTATTCTTGGCATGGGTCCCTACTATAGGCAGCGTATGATAGATACATCTGAAATAGCTGCATTGGTATACTGGAATGCTTGAAATTAGAAGGAAAATCATGTGGTTTGTCAATTTAAAGAAAAAAAAAGAGAGAAAACTTTCTGATTTAGTGTTTCAGGCTGGAAAATAAGAAATAGATAAATGGTAAATTGTTCCTAATAAAAGTGGATGAACATTATTGCTCTTCATCCTGTCTTCAAACTAACTCTACTCCATGTGAGCTGCCTGAAGCCCAACAAGCTGTCCTGGTCCAGCAGTGCAGCCCTCTGGGCATGGCTTGGTGGGAATGGGGGCCTCTTGTGACTGACGTGTTTGCCCAGTCCAGCCGCTGGGGTCAGCCAGCCGGGCTAGCCGAGACAGGGGGTGAAACACAGGGATAGTTGTGTCGTCAGTAGTAGTGCCATCCTAACAGAATCTCCGTATCAACGCACAGACGTGTTGATCAGGTGTAGGCGGGCCAATTTTAGGTCAGTCTCTTAACTGAGAGACAGTGATTGATAGAAGACTGAGGGAAAGGATAAACTCCATCTTGTTGTAAAAGAAAAACTGCGTAATCTTTTGCAGATTTAGGGCTATCATGCACGAAGAATCAATTTTCAGTATTCAGAGCAGATTTACTCAACATCTTCATCAATGAGCAGAAGGGAGGTTTGCTCTCTGTGTGAAATCTTCCAAATTCGAAGGCATTAAGCTCTTTCAGGTAGTTAAATGTTATGCTGGTGGTGAGGAACTCTTGAAAGGCCTCATAAAACAGAGACATTGGACACAGGTGGAAGGTGCTGCGGGTGTAGATGACTGTAGCCGAAGGTAGACTCATCCAGACTGCTAATGTAACACTGAATTTGTAGCTGAGTTGCAGTTCAGGAAAGTCATCTTGGAGTTGTAGGCAGGTTTCTTAAATCATCAAGGGCAATGTGCATGGGCAGCTGAAGAAGCCAACAAAGTGTCAAGCATCTTCAGAGAGAAGATTTAGAGCAAGAAAGTGGACATTTTTTTCCAGCATTTAGAGCGCTATTGCACTGGTGAATAGTGTGTGCTGTTCTGAACTCCACATCTCAAGAAGGGTAGATTGGAGTTAGAGAAGGTGCAGAGAAGGGCAGATAAAATGATTGCAGATAGAGAGCTAGTGCTGCACAAAAAGACACTGGAATGTTTGGAACACTGTTGAAAGAAGAAGACTGAAGGGGAGTATGGTCAAAATCATAACGTTCCCAAATCATGAAGGTGCAAAATAAGGAGAATAAAAAGCAGTTTTGACATCAGGAGGTCTGGGAGTACTTGATGAAGCTGGTAAGAGGTCCATTTTCATGTATTTTTTTTCTTTCTTTTTTTTTTTTTTCTGCAGCAAGTAGTGAACTTGTAGAATTTTTTGTCATAGGAGGTTGCAGGGATGAAGAGGATCATTGGGTTCAAAAGCAGATTAGATTAATTCATGGACAACAGGTTGGAAACAGGTGCTATCAGGAATAGGCAGTGATGCTTTCCCCTGTGGTCTACATCCAAGGCTGTGGATGCTGGGGGAGTGTAAGTAGAATGGACCACAGGCAGCGGCCAGGTTTCTGTGTTCTCCCTAAACAGCATCTCCTACATACTTGGTGAAGGCAGATTACGGGACCATATCGACTCTTAGTCTTGCGCAGTGCAGCATTTCTTGTTAGGCATGCAAAACCGTGTAATTACTAAAACACATGTGAATAGGTTAATTGGAAAAGGAATTAAGAATCCCACATTCAACTTAGTACGCTATAGGTTACCTCCAGTTTTCTGTGAAGGCAAAAGGCCACAGAGCCGGTTCCTTGTGAGCAAAGGAGGTTGGAATATCACTGGGTCTGAGGGAGGAAAGATGGCATGGTGATTTCCCCTCTGTGATTTGGGGAAAAGAGGTATTGGGAGGACTGAATAGCTAAGCTAAATCTTGAGCCATATATTAGATCTGTTTGAAATGCATATAATATTTTAGCTTAATGTACTTGAGAACTTTAATTTCTGTATCCATCATTAGGTTCAATATTGATGGCATTTGATTATCTAAATTAGGAGTCTTCATGCAGGATTAGGGACTTAAAACCCCAACTTCATTTCATTTCAAACATGTTTGAGCATTGCTGATTATAGGACCATAGTCTGAAAACACTTCCCTTCAGAAAGTGGACCATTATCTGATGGCATTTGGGGAAGTAGATTCCTTCTTATGTTTTATAGAGAAAATGCTTTCCAATAGTGATGTTGTTTACACAAAGATGAATAAAGGAACTTTATCTGAGCATTTAAATATAAGCCTTAATTATTAGGAATATCATAGCGGTTTCTTTGATTTCTCTTTGTGCAGATAAAATAAGCAAAAATAGAATTCCATAGGATAAGTTAAGTTTAGAACCAAAGGGCTTTAATGTCTGTGTAGTTAGTATTTTGACTGCAAAAATATAATAATTTTATGTTAGTTTCTGAGCCAGCGTTATTTTTTCTTTTTTTTTTTCTTTTTTTCTTTTTTTTTTTTTTGGTTCTTGGTGTGCATGTTGCAATTAGCTGATGTCATTTCGAGCTGTAAACGCATCTAGCTTTTCCACTGGACTTATTTAAGTTGCCTGAAGTTGAAAGAATCCATAGGTTAAAAAGTACCAGACTGAAAGGCGTTGGCCGTACTGTGAATAAAAGTTACAATATGGAACGTGGGAGGATCCAGCAGAAAGAGGGAATATTTCTAATGCAACTTCCACTTCTCCAGTGCCATTCACATCAAAAATTCATTGTTATCTTTTACAGAGTTGGGTGCCATGGGAGCCTCCAGTAATACTGGCCTGACAACAGGCCTGATTCCAGGTCTGTTTTGGCCTTGTCTGCTCTGGCAGGTCTTGCTTGTTAGAGGGCCTGGAGATGCACGGGTGTTGGGTAGCAGTGGTGCTGTCTGTGCTTAGCAGGATTTCACTGCTGTGCCATCAAATCCCACTGACTTGTCCTCTCCCCCACCCTGGTGAGAAGGGAGGCCCAGGTTTTCCATTGCTTTAGACCGCTGGAGCTCTCCTGGAGTCAAGCACGCTAAGCTGAGTTACACTAGCACAGAGTCTGTCCAGAGGCTCTTGCCTGCTGGCATTTTAAAGCAATGACATTTAAAATGAATCAGTGCCACCACGATGGCATTGCCCTCCATCACATCAGTAGTGTAACTGTTCCTACTAGCAGGGCAGGTTCTGATAGACTTCTTCCCCATGAATTTTATATTATCCTGCGAGCAGTTTTGCTTCTGATAAAAAGACCGTTTTTTACCAAGTACTCATGCCAGCACCCAGAGACATTCATAGAATAAAAGAAAAGTTTGACCTTTCATAGGAACTGCTGTAAAGTTTGGCAACAAAAGATTGATTTTAGTGTAGTTGAAGAAAAAAAAGTTTTCTGAATCTGCTCCTTAATGAGAGAACAGGCTAGCGGCGGCAAAGCAAGCATCTGTAGTCCAAACCTGTGTACTTCAAGTGCTCTGAATTATTGTGGTTTGAAGAAATATTTCTAAATATGGAAAACAAAAGATCAGCTGAGAGCAGCTTAATTAACGTGGCTTTTAAGACATTGCAGCAAGCTGAGGGTGCAGAGCATTAACTCTGCGCAGTCGCTGGGCACCTTGGCAATGGGGAGGACACAGCAACTAACCTTGGGGCCGCCGCTGTCTGCGGGAACCTGCCTGGCTTTGGTTACCAGCGCGCTGCTTTATGGATACGCTGGGAAGAGGTGCTGAGGGAGGAGACAAACAGCCTGGAATCCTTCACGGAGCGGGAAATGACACCCCCCGGTACCACTAACGTACGTGGTTACTCCATGTCCTGAGGTTTTTTAATAAAAATGAATTTTTATATTAATAAAAACGCAGTTCTTTGCTGCAGCAAAAGATGGAAACGTTACAAAGATATCAGTTGAATATGCTAAGCCTCCAAGTAATTTTCTATAAAATAGACTTTCAAAGCTGTAGCTGAGGCTCAGTACTTTTACCTTTTTTATTCATGCTAACAAGTCTGCCCAGTGCATGTCAGTAGTTTATCCTGCCTTTTAATTTACAAGATATCTTTATCTGTGACAATTTTGCATGAATTTTTCTGTATATGCAATCATAATTATCTCTCTTATCTTCACCAGATAAGACAATGAAAAATTAAATTATAACAAAGCAGTAGCTATTCTTCTAATGATCAAAGTATAATGATACTACAAATTTTAATATGCAAAACTGCAGAGTTGCGTAAGGAGTATGAATTTCATATAGCTTTCCTGTAGTACAATTGAGTATTTTGTATATGTCTTTGATGGCTTCCCAGTGCAAAATGTCTTAAACTTTGGCAAAAGCAGGGGGAGAAACACTGAAAGTATAACTCCTGATCCAGAATGGCCCTTGTACATAAAAGTGGTTTTAGTTGACCAAGACATCACAGCTTATGTATGATCTAAAAGATTTCAACCCACTGATATTTTTATTGCCTACAATTTAGTAACACAATACTGTGAGTGATAGTAGTTACGAGGAGGCAGAGGAGGTTTATGCAGTAATCAATGTCGGAGCACTGGGCATTCGGTAGAAAATGCCAAAATGGGCATTCAGTAGAAAAACAACCATCTTGGGATGCGACTAGTTCAATCAGTATATGTCCAAAAAAAAAAAAAAAAAAAAAAAAAAAGCACCACCTAATTGGTTTGGAATTTGTAGAAACAGCAGTGCTGTTTATCAGAGGATAATCACCTGGTTTGGGCATGGTGCCAGTGTCTGTGTGCGCGTGTCACTGTTTGCCTAGTGTTCCTGTATACAAAGCTTCTGATATCAAAACAAAAGGCCCTTCTAAGTATTTTTGACTACTTTAGATACTTCAAACTGCAGGTCTGATCAGCCTAACATTTAGCCTTAGTTCCTTTCTTCCAGAGAAAGCCATTCAAATTCAGGTCATGCACCAGAGAGAGAGCAGCTTTGTTATGCTGGTCCAAAGTGTCTGCCAGTGGTATTAAAACTGATAAAGTCTTTGGTTTGCCTTTTAAGGGAAATTGAGCCCAACTCAGGTGCGATTAATCATCGGCCTAACACTGACATTGTCTATGGCCGGGTAGCACGTGGTATCTCCAAGACTGATGACAAGGTTCTCCAGAAGCCCACCTGGTAACGGCGTTGGGAAAGCTGCAGGATATTAGATGACTCCTGCTGAACTAAAGCAGAAAAGAACTTTTTTTTCCTGAGTGCAGTCTAATTTTAAGTCCCGTAGAATGTATTTGTATTCTTATAGGAGTGTAAACTTGTAGATAGTTGACAAATCTTCTAGCAGACAGGTTTGCTGTGCACAAGAAGAGAAGGAAGTCTGAGAGACTAATGAGTCTCCAGCCCCTTTGAAAGTCCTTTCCAGGAATGCTTGTTTAAAGCAGATTCACTTAAAATTCTGTGGAAAAGGCATTGTTCCCTGGTGCGTTGCCTAGTGATGATTTTCTGATGAATATGTGAAATTCAAAATAAATCTGAAAATGATGAATTATTCTTGATCGAGATCCTTTTGTATGTATTGTCTTTAGTAAGAGCCGTGACATTGTTGCCTGCGACGTGTCTGCGTTCGTTCTGCCATATAAAACTCCTGTTAGAGGAGCTGGGCAGTTGCCAGATCATTACCAGATATTGTTGTTGACTTATGTATGGCAACATATAGTTACAGGGATTTTATTAGAGAGGTTCAGCGAAGTGTATAATAAGACGTTCTCCCCACTGTTCAAGTACTACTAGGCATGTACTAATTCACTTCTTTAACCTTTTATTTTGTATCTATTGCAGTGTTTGTACAGTGGAAGGGAACAGTATTCAAGAAAATATTCTCTCAGAAGTACAAACTCTGAAACAGTTGCTGTACAAACTGATTTTATCTTAATGCCAGGGCACTGCATCTGGCCTTCTCTCTTTCTGCAGAAAAGCATGCCCTTCCATAAAACTGAAGACAAATTCAAGATCCTGATAACCTATTGGAGGAATGGTCACAAGGTCTCCCTTCTGACTGATGGTGTCAAACAAAGATTTTTTAATGGAAAACTTTCTTTGGTTGAATGAGTAGATTTACAGCTGTCACTGCCTGAATCTTGTCCATTTTAATGAATTAGTATGATCAGCCAAAATTATGCATATATAACTGTGTGCATCCTTGTACTTTATTGAATACAGCAGTACATGTAGAGAGGAAAAGGGCGGCACACTGAGCTGAATAAAATAGACTTTTATGTTTCTTCAGTGGTCTTTAAGGCTGCGAATGCAAACCTGGCAGGTGTCCCCACATCAACATCAACTTTTTAGCCCAGAGCAGAAGAGCAATTTTGAAGCAGTCACCCAAGCGGCCCCATTACTGTGCTTTGCTTCACCTAATGGAGTGGTGCAATTCCAAGTGGCTAAGTTGGATCCTCAGCACCACTTGATTTGCTCGAGAGAGCCACTCCTTTGGGTCACACTTCCATATCCCCGTACAGTCATGATCTCAGGAGCTTTGTGGCTGCCTTCCACTGCTTGTATCAGAAAAATCAGGAAAACATAGTAGGTTTTTACCATGCTCTCCAGTTTTCTGTACCTTTAAACTCATCCGAAGTAAAATAGTTTATACTGTTCAGAGTAGCATGGGTCAGTTCAGAGACAAGCTTTAACTTTTTTCTTGCTTATTCAGAGCTTGGAAAAGTCTTTGACATTGCTGCCTATTGCTTGAAGCATCATGTTCTTTGATCTTTATGTTGTCTCATCTTTATCCTCTCCGTTACAATTTCTCTTGCTTTTATAGCTTCTGTATTTTTCCTTATGTTAAGTTTTGTAGCATTATAAAATGTCTTCAAGAATTACTTTATTGTCTCAAGCCCTCAAGACATTTGTCTTTATTCCACAATCTGTTATTACCTTCAGTATTATGTTGCCTCGTTTGCCGTCTCTCTTCTCTGAATTTCTACAGTGTGGTTCTTCTCTCTGCTACACTGACAAATTAATTTTTAGTTCTTCTCTGTTTATTTTTTCTTATTCATTATTTTTCACCTCCTTCATCTTCATTCTCTCAGGCTAAAATGTGGAGACATTCGAGTTGGCTTCCCTGCCGAGAAATCAGACTGTTACTCGTGCTACCTTAGGTGGCCCTACTACCAGACAGAAATAGCTTTTTTAGAGTTTGCTTGGGTGTTTCTCCACTGCCTTGCTGGAGGCAATAGGATCAGCTCTTAAATGAGACCAAAGTTTTAGTGCTTTTCAGAAGACGAGACCAGCCGTGAGTGGTTCACGCAGTGACTCACCGTTGCATTAACCAACAGAAATCACAACTCCAAAATAGGACTCTGCTGTGGCGCTTTTGCGCGAGCAGATAGGGCTTGTGCGTGCACTTCGCCCGGCAGCCCCCGTGAGCTGTTGAATAATTCAGTCTTTTCTCAAGGTGCTTCGTGTGTCGAGGCGTATTTGGCGATGGAGGAGATGGAGCCGGTCGGTGCCCGCACCAGCGGGGTGGCGGCAGGGCCGCCGCGCGCCCTGGGCCTGTGGGTCCGTCCGCGTGCGCGCGGTGCCGGCGGCCAGGCCAGGCCCCGAGGAGCGGAGCGCGGCGCCGCCAGCGAGGGAGGGCAGCGCCGTCTGCGCCGCTGCTGCTGCAGGCACTAATCACTGCTGCTGCTGCTTGGTGATGGGAGATTTGTCGCAAGACCCGTCAGTAACGCTCAAAATATTGGTTAACATATGGCTACAATGAACCAGAGCCTGGGTTTGTTATAAAGATGAATTAATAGACTCCTTGATTTTAAGAGTTCACTATATTATGTTTTCCTGCCTCTGCCCTTTCAAATGTGCAGTATGCTGTATGCTGTGAATGCACTGAGTGGATTTAAATCTTTATTTAGCTGGATCTTCTGGTTTGTTCAGGGCATTCCACAATGAAATATGTCAAATTTTTTCCATTAGTGTTGTGCAGATTGAAACACAGATGCTAGCTGTATACTGTGATCTAAATCTCTATCAGATGGTCTAATCTGGCTCTATACTTTACATAGACTTTCCAAAAAGCCTTTAGCACTTGCGTCCTGATAGGGCAGCTTTAAGATTTGTTAAATAGGTTACAAAGCTCATGCATCTGGTTCTCACTTTTTTTCAGATGAAAAGAGTAGCAGCAGCAGTAAGACAAAGTAGGGGGATGTGCAAAATCCACAATCTCTGTGCTGGTGGGGGAGCTGAGATGGTGAAGTTTGAGGCTGCCACAGCCAATGCAGTGGAAAAATTGTAGCTCTATCTGTAATGTGGTCACAGAACTAGCTCAGCAAATAGTGCCGCAGTTTTTCTGCACCACTGAAATTGCAACTCTTTCTTGACAAATCCCTTTATATTCTGTATTGAAAACAGATTCATAAATATGGCTTTTTCATGGGGAATTCAATATAGTTCTTAGAAGTCACAGTAAGTCATTCAAATGTATTTGGGAGGTGTATACCAAGAGTGTTATTACTGCAGTATAAATCTACTGTTTCTTTAGATGAGAATTCTGGTATCTCCTTCAAAAGGAAAATGTAGGAATACGTGTTAGGAGAGCAAGCGGACAGAGTGGAACAGCACAGGGTTTATCATTTATGCTATTGCTGGCTCTATATATTTGACAGTGATAATTTTGAGTATTTAGTTGAGACTGATGGTCTGAATGTACTGTTTATTTATAGTTAGGAACTGGTTTGATATCTTTTAGAAATAGTCTTGGTTTAATATTCTGCAAAGAATATGTCAAGCTCAGAGTACTCTGAACTCTGAGAGAAAACTTCTCTGAAAATTAGAAATGATCAATGTGTGCATGTGCTTTGTTATGTTAATGGCTGCTTTTTGCAGTACTGCAAATTATTGGATGTCTAGTAGGCTTGCGGGATTACTTTGAGTATTTTTGGTAATCTTTATCAATCTGTTTAGTTATTCTTCTCAGTTCCTCAAGGCAGCTTTCAGTGCTATACATTAGACATCTTATTTAAAAAGATATGTGTTTAAAAAGATAAAAACAAATCTAAAACCTCTTCGCTCCAGTGTTAAGATCAGATATTTATTTATTTATTTGCTGTGTGTATTCATTTCTTGTCATTATTCTAACCTGCACCTGGGAACATGGTTACACACACATTTTTCAAGTTGGGGTATTGCTTATTCTTATTCAGATGATGTAACTTTGGCTTGGACAGAGCTTTTATCTTTGAGACATGCATGCTTCGACTCATGTTTACACTAAAAAGCTGAGATAAATTCATCCAGTGCGGTAATCACAGTATTTTAAGACACTGTGCACCTTAATGATAAGCTATGATAAACTAATTTTAATTAAATGTTAGCTAGAAATATTGTTCTGTGATAATGTATAAACACTTTTCATACTGGTGGCATGCAGGTTAGATGAAGAAAAAGGGAAGACTGAGAGGAACAACACTGGATGTTCAGTGACACCTGGCAGTGGTCTTACAACTTCAGATTATGGGCCAAATACATTGCTCTGCCTTGGTAGGTTGTGCTGTTAGGTCACCTTGCAGAAAAGTAACTGGAGTTGCTAAATAGTTGAGAGATGTTTCAATGAGCGTGTTCTGTGGAAGCCAGGAGCCTGTACGCGAGCGTGTCCTTGCATCAGCTGTTGACACTTGAATGAACTAAAAGCAAGAAAGACTTTTTGATGCTTTAAGACATTGCTGCAGTATATTTCTTTGTCCTGTAATTGGTGCCTTCCTAACGAAGAGCAGACCCAGGAGGAATGCAATGGGGGCTATCAGGAAGCCCGCTTGGGCTCCTGCATTTACAGTAATGATCTCCATGCGGCTCCTCTTGACAGGCACAGCAACATCAAGGTTATCAAGCAGGGGTTCAGGACATTGCTTAAGCTTGCACAGAGTCCTTGTTTCAGGACTTCCATGGATCGAGGATTATTGTGAAAAGCAAGATCATGTGGAGGGTAGTGAGAACATATCTTTAACTAGTATTTTACAAGAATTTGTTATTTGCCGTAAAAGAACCACTGTAGGAAGTTAAATTTCTAGTACAATGAAATTTAGTACAAGCAACTGGGTAAAGAACTCTGTAGCTGATCGGTTTGTAGCTTTACATTACTTGACTTCCCATGAATGTAAAGGCAGCTACTACAAGCTTTGCACAAAAGCCATGTTGCCTAGAGATAGCTGTGACAGTGAATGGGTTATTCAGGCCAGATGTGTGCTGAACATATATGCTTCATCCTCTAAGGACTGTTTAATTGTAGAGCTCTAAAAGCACTCAAGTCTGTCACATTTATTCTAAATGTGCAGTAGTTATGCATGTTAAGGGGGCACGCTCCTTTCCAACATGTCTGTATGCATGTCTATTTATAGCCTTTACATTATATATAGGCTCAGGAAGTCATGCTGGTACTCCTCTGCTGAACAGGAAGGGATTTTGATTTTTTTTTTTTAAGTGACAATATGAAAAAAAATCATTATGAATTTCATATCAATATGAAAAAAATAAGCATAAAAATGAATAAGAGTAAAATCAGAGTAGACTCTAAATTAAATTGGGTCTTTGGAGGAGCATAAAGTAAATGAGAATGGGATGAAACAAGGACAAAACCAGCCTGCATTTTCAACACAGGTTAGCAGTTAAATATGGTGCCCCGTGCCTTTAATTCCCAGGAAAATGGGATTGAGGAGCTGTCTCCGAGCTGCACCTGTACCGCGATGCTGTACAACAGTGCGGCTTGGGGCAGGGGAGCTGCACCGCTGTGAATCCACGCTCTGGCACGAAGGTGCCTCTGCGAGCTGCTGGGAGCCTCTGGAGGTGCTTGCTTAGAATATTTGTGTATCCTTTGTATCGTTTGAAAGGGCTCCGTATTCAACAGAATGATGTTGAAATGGGTAAGAGAGAACCCGATGTCTGACGCATGGAAGTGGTTGAGCCCCTTGACCACTGTCATATTAAAGTGAATTGTGGCCCATTTTCTCCTTCCTAAGCTTGGATGATACATTTTTTTTGGTTTAATTCTTCTGTTTTATTACCTGTTTTGCAGTGTATTGTTATATTTTGACAAATGAGCTTCAGCAAAAAGAAATTCCTGCTTGTCGTAGAGGCAGTTCCTGGGGAAGGTGGGGAAAAATTAGAGCTGGGTGGAGCGTTTGTGTCTAAAAAGTGAAACCTGATGGGATGCCTGGAAAGTTAAGTTTGAACAAGAAAAATTACAAAAGACCCTATCCAGCATGTGGTTGCAGGCTTAGCACTCGTTATACCTATCTGTTATACTGGAACGGATCACCCTCAAATCCTGCTAGATAGCATTTATTACTGTAAGACTCAGAAATCATACAGTATTGGCAATTTTCTTAGAGCACTTAGGTTATATTCAGCCTTTTCGATACTTGGAATGTGGAAAGACAGGTTTCTTATTTTCACATAACAATTAGAACTAGCAAGTTTTTAACATTAGATTCTGGAGCAATTTGTGCTGAATTTATTGTGGAATCCACTCTATCGTTCTTGCCCTACCTGAACCTGATCCACACTATGCTGAGGTCAAAGAGATACTTTTTCTGAAGCCACTGGTTTCCATCGAGTTTGCTAGGGTGCAAGTGTCGTGGTCCTTGTTTGCACCCTGGTTTGGGTGCATGTTTGATATCCCTCGCATGTAGCTGCTGAGCATGGGCACTGCAAGATTTCTGGGCTGCTAAATCTGACAGAGATGTGTCCCTGCTTGGGTTCACTTCTGAGTGAGGTGGAGGTAGGTCATGTCTAAATTGAACAGTGTGACTAGATTTCTTAAATTGCTACAACTCAGAATCTCTATTAGTTTTTTTCCTGGTTTACGATAGCGTACTTGAGGATGTAATTTATCCCACAGTCTATGAAAGTTTTCTTGGTTTCCAAAAATGCTAAGTAGAGATCATTAGGTGCTTTAGGTCTTGCATGGTTGAGAACAATTATGAAAAGAAAAAATAAGTTTCATGTAGCTGCTTCATTAAAGAAAAGGAGGCCTATCGGGTAAGAAACTTGAGCAGTAGACACACAGAACATATATGACCTTAGCTGCAGCAAGTACTAAAGTGATATCTCATTAAAGCAATATTTGTTAAATCATCTAACCTACCTGTTAACATTTTCTAAGAGTAAGGAAGAGAACATAATCCCTCTGCTCTCCTTACTGAAAGTAGTTTCAGACAAAGCAGATATCCTGATCATGCTGTCTTTTAAATTCATTTGTATCCAACTCAAAACATGCTCCAAAACATGACCAAATTCTTGCCATTAAATTTAAGCTTAGCTAAAGGACATTCAGTTTTAGGTTAGAAGCTTTAGTTGTGGCTACTTGGTTGCTAATCCGTTTTTTTCTCTTTTTTTTTACATATTGTCCTACTGTGCAGTAGAAACCACTACTAACAATTATTTTGTGGGGCTATAGGCTATCTCATACATATAATTGACTTGCTTTTCTGACATTTGTCAGTGAATTTAAAAGTAATATTAAAACACTTTACTATTCTGAAAGAATTTTTGTTTTGAGAAACATGAGGCTTTGAAGATTAGCCCAGTTTTCAGAAAAGTAAAAGGCTCAAATGCTAGATTTTGTCAAAGACAATATCTTTTTCCACTTTCAGATCTAACTGGCATTTTTAAAGCAGTAGTCTATTTAATAGTCCCCTCTATATATTTTTGGTGACCTAAACTGAGCATTCAGGCTTTTTTTCTCATATAGCTTGGGCAAGTTCCACATCTGCAACTTTGACTCCATCTGTTTTGGCACTCCACTAGGGTCAGAATCATCTTGCTGTTTTACCAGTGCTCTTACACTGTTCCCAGTATAGATATTGGTGTATACAAGCTGAAGGAGAAGCATGTGTGGCCAGCAATTATAACGAAATAGGTTTGATTAAGAATCAAAGTGTTGTCTAGGAAAGCTGTGACTGTATGTTCCTGTCCTTATGCCTGGAGGATTGGGAGTTATCACTGCAAACCCATGAATTGCTGTCTTGGAAAATAATTAATCTTAAATATAACATCTCCTAGCCACATCTCTTTTGCAGTGTTTGAAAAACATATACCATAGAACTCAGAGAAGTTCAAAGACCAAATAGTTCTCCAGCCCTTTCAAAAAAAGAGTGAGGAAAAACATGGTTCCTTCCATGAGAATGTATTTTTTGTTTCATATTAAAACATACTGCTCTCTATAGGAATGTGCTGCCATGTCCCTCCCAAAAAGTGTGGGGCTGGGGGGAGGGAGGGCTGTTGTTTGTTTTGTTTAGTTGTGGGCTTTTGTGAAGGAGGAGAAGACAGTTGAGAACATTTTGAGATAACTTTGCAACCAATACAGCCCTCTATGTGGATAAGGAAAGCACAAAGATACATTGCACTGGGTGAAATAAATACTGTCCTGTAGTCTTCCATGCCCTGTAACTAGCCTGGCAGCATTTGTACTAATCACATTATTATGTCCATTTAGAGGAGATGAATGTCTGAGCGTAATGAATTGAGCCAGTGATAAATTTATTTTGAATTGTGGATTTTGTTCTTCTTGCCCCCGATGGAGAACAATTTTCCTGTCACTGTTTGTGAGCAATGGTATTAGTGAGAGTTTTAGAAGGGAGGCCACTTTAAATCGTGTGTGGGGCTTGGAACATTTTCCTTTGCTTTTTTATTTTCTTTAACTCTTGCTACTGGTTAGGAAGCTCAGTGTTGGGCAAGGGGGTTGTCCAATCTCTTTCATTTAGCACTTGGGATTGAGGTTAAAAAGAAGAAATTAACATTTCCGAGGTTAGTTTTTGTGTTTTTCCTGTAATCTGTTAAGTATGCTAACTTGCTTATGTGATATCTATTAGATAGGAATAGTCAGGTTGATTAAAAGGTTGATTATCAGTAATCATTATCAGAAGCAGCCTTATTAGGAATTATTAAATTCAGAATAAATTTGTTCTGGTGACAAAATTTTTCAAGCTGGCCATTCCTTTATGAGTGCTAGTGGATTGCATTATTTTCCAAAGACTTACAGTTATTTTTTCAGACAAAAGATTGCATGTTTTTCCTTAGAAATATAATATCCAGAAATTTTCTTTACCAAACAACCCTAAATTATTTCACCAATATGTTATGTTCTGTTATACTGAAGATCAACATAAATCATGTCCATTTAGTTTGTGAGGGATTTTTGTTAAAAATAAATAAATAATTGAAAGTTTCCTTGCCAGACAGGACTGCTCGAGCATCCTTGCAACGCGGGCCGGCCGTGCCGTGTCGCTGAAGCAGGAGAGCTGCTGGTCCCATTGCCCCAGGGCCGTCCCTGCTCCCTTCCTCCCGCTCCATCCGGCCGTGCGGGGGTTCCCGGAGCTGCCGGCCCGCGGCAGCGTTTTGGGGGGCTGTCCGTGTGCCCGAGGGCTCGTTCTTGGCAGGCTCACCCTAAACGTGAGCCCTGGTGGGACGTACAGCGCAGGGCGTCCTGCTGCCCTCCCTGCAGGAGGAAGCTGGTGGAGATGGTGAGAGCTTCTGGCTTACGTTGTCATCCATCCGCAGAGGACTAGCAGTTGACCTAAGGAAAAAGATGTAGCACTGTTGTTGCATTTATTTATTTTAAGCTCCTTCTCTGAAATGTGTGAGAGTAAAATGTTAATGTGCTGTTGCTAGTGTTGCTGTCACAGTTCTGAGTTTGGGCAGGAACTAAAAACAGAAAGAAATTGTTGCTTCAATGAGGGATCTATTTTGGCAGTGATAACCCAGAAAGGACACAGATCAGTATACAACTTCTGGTTGTAATCAAAGGCTCAGCAATACCTCTGTATGTGCCTTGAAGTGGTTTTTTAATTGGTCTTAGATAGCACTGGACTTTATTACATGGACTTAGAATAATCAAAGATTAGCATTTGAGAATTATATACCCTAAAGAATTAAGAACAAAGAAGTGTCTGTATGAGCATCTAGAAAGACTGACTTCAAACACAAAGCTTACTGCCCAATTCAGCGTCCTCTTTGCTTGTCTAAAAACACACACACACAAAAAGCTTTTGGCTATACATTACTGATGTGATGGACAAGATTTTCTCAGATTTTCTATTACTCCAACCTCCTAAATCACCCACCTAGGCATGCTACAGGCGTCTTGGCTGTGTATCATTCAGATCTACAATCCTACCATAGTGTTATTTGGACTATAAAACTTACCTAAGACATTTTTAGTTCTTACTCTCATTATCACACATTTTTATAGTGTGAATTTCACAATCTCATTATCTACTAATAGCTAAATGCATCCAGGCATTCTAAAGTAGGTGTTGTTTTTGCCCTATTTCCCATTCATAATTTTAGTGAAACATTCCCTTTTCTAAAGTGAACTGCGTGTATACGAATGTGAATCTGCTCTTTTGTTGGATGCTTCAGATCTTTGCACTACTTTGGAAGTTCACATCCAGAGTTGTAGTTTTAAAATACAAAACCATAAAGAAAAAAAAAAAAACTCTCAAATCTCCACCCAACTTTCAATCTGTAATTGCTAGTGTAAAGTCTGCATCCAGCTGTGTGTCTAATTTGCACACGCAATTATTTCAGCTGACCAACAAGAACTGGGTAACTGCACAAGCAGGTGAACATAATTAGTTGTTTGCATTTGTAATTGCCTCATTTGCACATGCAGTCATAGCAGCTTTGCATTCCAATTAGTTTTAAAAAGTCTGGTGCGGTGCTTTTTCCTCATTTGGTGTATTAAGACCGCTCTTTCCTGCGTTATCGTGACACAAGTTTGAGGCTGGTTGGTGCTCTGTGGTTATAGGATGCGATGTGGCTGGATCAACGCCCGAACCAGGAGAGGAAGGAGGATTGAGGAGGAAGGTGTTTACTGATGTCTGATTTAGTCTCATCTCTGATCGGCCTCATCTTTTGGTGAGGAAGATGTGCTGACAGTGTCCTGATAATCGAAGATAGCACAGTCTCCTCTCCAGCTAAACCAAAGCACGTCCAGGGCATGACTCTACTCTTGGTCTATGATGGACGTGGCCTTGTTGCCTACCTTTGACCAACACTGAATATAGACCTCTAATTCCTGCTCATTTTCATGTGTTGCCAGGGTTGGAAAATTTCTCAATTCTTGTCAGAGTGAAATAACCCAAAGTTTCAGTCAAGTTCATTCTCTGGAATCTCTCGAGCACTGTTTTTCCACAAACTGAAATTATATGCAGGGTTTTCAGCATTAGTAAAACAGCATGATTAACTGAGGTTAAAAATGCAAAATAGCACCTTTACCAAACTTTCTGGGGCTTCTGTATCATTGTCTGGAATCCCGAATCTTGCAGATGAAGTATAATACAGTTTCAGAGCTAGTAAATCAGCCAAGGGAAGGTGATCATTAAATAGATTAAAATGCATGAAAATTAGCTAAATGGAAACCATTAGATTAAATGAAGCATCTACAATATCTGATGACTCGAGAAACTTTATTTAGATCATAACTGTACTGATGTTGTGCAAATCACATGATTAAGAACATTGCTTCTCTCCTCCTTTTTCCTCTACCCTCCCATTCTTCAAGGATTTGCAATTTCAATTCCTCTACAACTTAATAAACAGTTACCTCAATAAAGGCACTTTCAGGCATTCTGCACCAATCTGCATTTTGATGTGGTACAGCATGAAACCTTATCTCAGTGTGGCATGTTTGCAGAAATAACAATGTTTAAATAATGTCTGAAATGAAGCATAAAAATCTTTTGTAACCCAAATGGACATACTGAGAAATCTTAAGCCTCCACTCCCACTACTACTTTAGGGTTTCTTTTCTGTGGCTGACACTCATATGTCACACCCAGCGCAAAGCAGTGTTCCCAAACCCTGTGCATACTTTGAGGGCAATTTTGGGCCTTAATGCCAAGCTGTTTCATGAGGTTTCATTAAAAATATATATCATTCTCTTTCTGTTCAAATCTTCCAGTGAATTATCATTTCCTCCTCAATGGCATATATTCAGTGTATAATTTCTAGATCATGCATGTTGCCATGCTTCTTATGTATACTTTATATTGTAAGCACAATTTTTTTAGGGTAGTAGCCAAGTTTACTGCACTTTTTTTTATTCTTTATTTTAATGGACTGGACTGTTTCATTCAGGACTTTTGGGGACAAAAATATAGTTGTGTATCTTGACACAACTGGAAAAAAAAACGTAGTGTTTGATTTCTCACATTGCAAGCTCCTATGCAGGACTGGAAATGTCTGTAAGCACAGGTGCCCATCACTGTGTTAATTTAACATTTCTGAATATTGTTCTGCTCTTTCACATCCTTGTTCTACCTCTGTATATCCACGCATAATATTAGTACTTTTAAGGAATTAAAATTCAATAACTGCATGCAGCAGTGCCTTCCTAATGGATTGAATAATATCTGCTGTTCCATATCTCATGAGAATTAGGAAGCACAATTCTGATACAAAAATACTAAAGCAAAGAAGACTGGTCATCTTCCAGTCCTCCTGCCAATATTTGTGATATATAATTATAACTCCTGTAAATCGAGGGGACAAGAGGTGTTTAAAATCAGATTTCTGCCAGTCTGTGTGTCTCCTGCGCAAGTGGTGTCGCTGTACGGGGTTGGTGTATCCTGTGGTAACGCTGTTGTACAACCGCAGAGAGGAGAGCGGCCGGGGGGAAAGGTTAGGGATCGGTGGCCCGAGGGGGCTTTTGGTGGCAGCAGACTAAATTGTCTGCAAACTTGCAATTCCAGTTGACGTCAGTGGAAGCTGCCAGTGTCTAAGAAGTTCTCATCAGCTTAAATGTGTTCATCTGAAGACAAAATTAAAAGTGTACTGCACGTATCGCCCCTGCGCGAGCTGCCTTCCCCGAGAAAGGAAGTGCATGGGAGGAATTTGGGTAGAGTTCAGAGACGGGAGATGTAAACCTTTTACAGAAATGTAAAGAGAATAGCCGAGAGGGTCTGGACCTGCAGTGGCACAGGAATAAAAACTGCCGAGAGGTTTTCTGTGAAGAAAAGGGAGAGCCGAATCCCCGACTCCTTTGTACAGCACTGCAGAATCAGTGCGTTGTCTGCTGCGGTTTTGGGTTAATAAATCTTTCATGGAGACAGACGGCTGAGATCTTGGCAGTTTTCTGAGTCATCAGAGAGCTCAGAGCCATTAACACAACACGGCAGCTTTAAAAGTTGTGTTTTAAGGCAGTCTGTGGGGAGGAAGGGAGGGCTCCCGGCTGAACCCGCGCAGGCCTCGGGGAGCGCGCGGATGCTCCCTGGCCCTCTCGGCGTGCCGGACAGCAGCGCATGAGGCGGAGGGGACGAGGGCTCCGCTCACCCCGGGGCTGTCCCTGCGTCCAGGCTGGGCACGGTCTGTGTGACACTCGGCCCAGACGTCTCTGGGTCAGCGGGAGGCACCGTTGCTGACGGGGCCCGTGCGGTCGCTTTCTGTTGTTGTTAACAGCCTCCTGAGGAGTTCTCTTTAAAATAAAAGTAATGAAAATATGTATTCCCTGTGATCTGAATTTAGGTCCTCATCTGAGCTGGGATCACACAAACCCAGGCAGACTTTAGTAAGGCTCTCCGAGGGCCTAGGTTGCTTTTGATGGACCATATGGGAGAAGGAAAGTAAATCACATATGGGCGACTTTTCAGGAATATTTCAAGCAATAAATATTTGCGTAGGTGACTTCAGTTATGTCTTATCTGATTATTCCAGCTACGATTTTATTTAAAAAAAATAGCAGTTCAGTATTTTCTTCTGCACAGCTAGGGAAAGCGGCATGGCTGGTGCCTGGACGTTACTGTTCTGATACCTACTGTAAGGGGCAGGCAGAGCAGGGCCACTTTGTCGTGGGCCTCTTAAGGTGGGAGCTGAGAGGCAAGGAGTTTTCTTCTGCATTTGCGGACAGTTAATGTCAGAAACAATGCAGTAACATACCAGCAGGCACAACGAAATTCATTTCTTCTTGTTCTGTATTTTAGGTTGACACAAGATGCATCTAAAGCATCCTCACTCTGATTTGCTTACTTTCAGAAGCTGCATATGGGCAGAAATGATGCTACAAGATGGAGGGGACAGGCTTGGCATGGCTGGGAGCTTTGCTGGCACAGGGCCCGTTGCCCTGGGTCACTTGCTGAGGATTAGCATAGATACGGAGCATCCTGCCTTCCCAGGGCGAGTGACGATCCCTGATGACTCCCTTGTTCCGTCTTATCTTACAGTGCATAATGCACAGTATGGGGGACATTTGTATATTCTGAAAGGTTTTTAATACAGTTGCTCTTTGGGTCCTTACGAAGATGCAGTGGCTTTCTTTTTACTTCTGGCTGCAAAACACAGCAGCTCCTAGCACACTGGTAGCTTACAACTGCTGCATTCCCAGGGTATTGTTCAGGGATTTTTATTTCGTACATCATTTCTTAGTCACAGCTGTATAATCATATATCAAGTCTGTAGAGCATAGCACGGCAATGAGGATGTATTCTGAATGCACACTAAATATTGAAAAATCAACACAGAAGAAACTGTTTTTACCATAGCTTTCCAGAGCCAATTTCTCAATTCTGTAAAAATCTACATGCTTTTCTAACAACTACAGACCATTTGTCACGCAAACAATCTACAGATATACATTCAGTGGAGATTTGTTTTTTTTTTTTTTTTTTTTAGGTACCAATGTAGATGTATAAATGAATAACTAGACAAAGGATTTCTGTAAATTACACAGAGAAATGTTGCTGACACCATAACGCTCCTTGTTTTGGGGCAGGAGTCTCTGGTCCATCTCCTGTCACAGTGGGTAGTGTCATGCCTATGCAAAACTTTATGATTACCTGTAGAACCTACAACATGTAGGAACAAAACCATGTATCACTACAGCCACCAGAGCAACCAGAATTATTTCTGTGACTGAAAGCATACTCCTTTTTATCTTTTCTATGCATAGGCTTCTAGAGAGAGATGGCATTTAACTATGTTGCACATGCCTTGGTTTTAGTGAGTATGAGGTCTGTGATCATGCTGCTGATTTAATTATCAGTTATTTGCTGATTAAGTGCAAAAGGAAGCTTCAGAGAGCCTTATGTGTTGCTCAATAGAATGACTTATTTTTGCAGGTCAGCAGCCGAGCGTGACATATTGCACCGCTTTTCTGGTGGGCAGCATCACAGCGGCTGTTTCATAGGCAGCTGCAAGCAAGTTCACATGTAGCAACAGAAAAACCTGCAGAACCAGCACAGGGAAGTCCAGAGGAGAAGCTAGAGACATGACTACTAATATTCTGTCTAGGATTACTTGTTATCTTTATGCATGAACATGAGGATGTTTTATTCCAGGACATTAGCCTCAAAGACGAAGACAGGAGATTTGAAGTAATCCATAAGCAAGTGACATACATCATAACATGCTTAGAATGGACAATCTGGGCCATCTGTATTATTTATCCCCTTCCTTTTCCCTCTCTTGCCTTTTTTTATATCAACTCTGACTTTTTTTTTCTGCATTCTTACGTATTTCTGAATGGCACAGCGTTCCTGAGAAAGGAGGACCCCAGTCCCTGTCCTGAAAAGCTGAAAGTGGGAATCAAAAGGTTTCTCTCTTATCGCTACCACCGGTGGCAGGAGGTTAGACTCGGTTATTCAGAAAGTTCCCTCCAGTCCTATAGTTCTGGAGAAAGATCATAAGAGAAAGATCATATGCTGTAGCTAAAGGAATGAGAAACATTAAAGCGAAAGGAATCAGCCCAATTTTACCAGCCCGAGAAGCTTGCTCGCTCTTTCACGATATATATAATCATGAATTGATTCAAAGGCTTGTGGCCTCCTGGCGTTGCTGTTCTCGCAGAAGTTTGGAATTGGTTCTTTGGGAACAGACGAGTGCAATGGTTGGTGCAGGATTAGCCAATGCTTAGATAATGTTAGTGCTGGCTGCTCCCCCATCTGCTGGCCCAGCCCTCAGTCCTATATGGGATGCTCTGGTGCTACATATGCAGTGTCAGCACTCAGATACTTACCCTGTGGATTCATGGGCTGCGTGGTGCAAAGGCAGCCAGCTGGTGCTGCGTTATGTCCAGAAACAGGATAACCATGTGCACCTGGGCATGGCCTATCTGCCTCCAAACAGTCAGCAGGATCTTGCCTTGCTGGTTACCCAGCACGTTCTGTGCGTTGCTCATTTAACCGACGGTGTGTCCTGATTTCCATCTGTGTTACCCATGCTTTTCTTCCTCTCTCTGGGTACAGCATTAACCTGGTTGATTTGAAATGTCACTGGGCAGTAAGTAGTTCTAATACCAGACATTAAGTTATTATTATTCCCAGCCCTTGGACTACTTCTGAGTTCCATCTTACATCTTAGAAGAATAACTCCTGTCTATCCTAATGCTTTCTCCTTGCAGGAGACGCAGCCCTGTGCTGCAGACAGTTGGGCACGCTCCCACCCTATCCTTCATCAAAACAAAATCGCAGCACTGTTAATCTTATCAGTCGCAACTAGTGGCAGGAGTCTGCACAGCTCCAGTGCTGCTGTGTGACAGTGTCAGTGAGGGAACACAGTTCATCCTTGTCCAGGATCTCAGCTGTCATAGCGAGCTGACAGTACACACGGCGCTGCAGTGCTCCCGCCAGCGCTACAGCTCATCCTGAGCACGCTTTCTTCTCTGCAAAAAGCAGCCTTTACTTCAGGGTGCTGAGGAAAAAAACAGTCCCAAACCTCCTCTGTAATGCAGCTAGGCAAGCTTCAATACGTCTGTAAAAATTCGCTGAAATCTTATTTTGCTGTTTATTTTTTTCTGTCTTATGCCTGCGTAAATTACAATACACGTAGTATGTGTTACAGTATGTAGCTCTGTAGAAGGCTTGAGGTGAACTATTAGGATTTTTCACCAAGTCTGTGGATATTATAATTTGTATAAGCGCAACTTCCATCATAACCCTGCTTTGTGTTATTTTGAGCACCTTAATGTCCACTATCCGGGTACTCAAATCTTGATAGGAAGTGAAGGTTTTTCAGGCAGATCGCAATGATTTAGTGTGGCTGTTGAAGTTAATACTTTTGCAATGCTAATCAGTGACACCGAACAGAATTGTTTATGCATCCCTGGAGGCAACCACTTAAAAAAAATCTTTAAAACTCATTCAAAAAGAATCATTAAAACTTAATACTCAGATGTGCTTTAAAGGACATGCTTTCAGGTGAAGTATAAACTAAGCCGGGTTTTTCAAGCAAGTTAGCTTTCCAGTTACCATGACTGCATGCACAAATTGGGTAGTTGTGTGTGGAAGTGGCCAGTTTCCTTAATTGGCACGTGTCGTTCCCAGCCCGGGCATGAATATTTTATATTCATATTTTATATAGTAAGCTGCATGCTAAACCCATTTTAAATCCTCTATCATGTGATACTTCGTCTATCGTTTTTTCTTACCACGAGAGCCAAAAAGGTGATTCTAAGATCATTCATCAAGAATTGGAATGGGCAGCTAAATCACAGCCAGGGCATAGGTGAACTGGAACCACGTTTTAAGAGATCTCCTTAGGGATTTGGCTTGAACTGAACCTAGGAAAATCAGTTACTCAGTTTGACCCAGAGTCAAAATGAGCATATTTGTAACACTGAAAAAGGCCGTGACTGTTAGGCATAGCTTCATTGGAAAGCTGGTGAACATACCCCAACTGCTGAAGTTGTGCTGTGTTGAATTAGCTGATCTTCTATCAGGTCAGCTGTAAATTTTCCATTAAAAAAAAAAAGAGTCGTAACACTTGAACAGTTTTAAATGAAAAATCTTCACATTAGAAGGAAAAATACAGCTGCTTGGATTTGTCCTAAAATATCTTAAAATAAAAGTAGCACAATGTCCAGTTAGGTACTTCAGAGAACAGCAGCTTTACCCAGAGCTTTTGATTCTCTTTCTTTTTAGTACCGTCTTGTCTGGTATTTTTGAAACTAGGAGATCAGAGCAGGAGGGAGCTGGGACGAGACGAGGTGGAGCTGAAAGCCGAGAAAGGAACAACAGGGAGCTGCGGGGACAGAGGAAATGCGGCTAAATGAAACAGCATGTAGATGGGAACAACAAGAGCCAGGGAGGGCTGGAGGCACGAGGGGGAGCAGGGGGGAGCGCAGCAAAAGGAAACTTCAGCTCTTCTGGTCTGCATTTTGCACGTACTGTTACATAGAGGTGGCAACACACGTCCTGCAAAAAGGAGACCAGCAAAAACAAATGCTGTGAATAAGTCTAGATTATTCTAAAAGCATAAAAGGCCTTAAACATACTGCTCTTTTGGTTCGTTGTGATGTTAGCGGGATAAGTGGCGTCTGTGCAGCTCTGCGTTTTGCGTTGGTGAATGTGTGCAGTAAATGTGGTTTCGGGTACCTCGAGCGGGTACCTCAAGCGGGTTCCCCTCTGCGTGGGCAAGGAGCCTGCGTGGAGCCCCGTGGGTTCAATCTGTGTCCTCTGCCCCCGGGGAAATCGCTCATGGAGGGTTCAGGAGATCACATTTAGATGCGAATTAACTGTAATGTGCCAGGGCTACTTTTACTGCATTAATGTGCACTTTTTTGCCCAGCTCCAATTAATGTTAATGTTAGGAAAAAGGAAGAAAAAGGCATTTTTGACAACCTAAAGAAAACTCTGTTAGAATGTCTTTGTGTTTCCTCTATTCATTATGTGTTGATATAAATGTAAATGCTTGAGAAACGTGGAAAGGAAAATGTAAGGCAATACACTCTTACTTTTGGCTGGGAGTAGCTGTACTTATGAGTCAATTTGGGCTTTCTAGCCAAAAAGACTTGGCAGCCATGGTAGTGACAGCATTTGCGCATACTTTTATACATGTGCTGTTAGGGGCTGATCATGCAGGATCCTGTAGCCTCAATTTGTTGTAAAGTAAATTTAAAGTAAGATTGAATGAGAGGCAATAAGCTCACAGACAGCATGACCTGTTGCTTGCTGCCTTCTCTCAAACGCAGACACCTGATTCCAATGTGTGGCTGCTCTCCTACTAGGCATGCTCTTTTTCTTGCAATCAGTTATATGGGTTGCAGCTGAAAGTTAGTGAAAAAATCTGAATTTGTGATGGAAATTCTTATTTTCTGATTTCATTTTTGTGTTTGAATTTCCCATTACTAGTTTCAGCCCTTTACAAGAAGGAAGATAGGTTGTTTCAGAGCATGCTCCCTCTGTGAATGTGAGTAAACTTTTTCTTAGTATTGAGTGATATGTTTATAAGTGAAAGCTGGTGGTCATTAAAAAAAGGCAGTTAGAAAGGGATAGAGTTTTCACATAGAAGAACAATTTTTTGTTGTTCTTGCTGCACATCAGCAGGCCAAAAAAAAAAAAAAAGAACAATGGAGAAAGAAAAAGAAAAGTTTTACTTGGAAGTGACTAACTAAAAAACAATAACCAAGTGCTCTGTTGGCCCAAGGAAGGGTCGTTTTAAGTAAAACCTGTTTTTCCCCTGTTCTCACGGCAGGTCACTCTATTCTCAGAGCAATCAGTGCATGGCGTAGGCTGTTTTTAGCTTGGGGCTCTTCTGATTCAGTGATGGTTCAGGAATCCTTCCTTCTAGTCTATGTGGAGCTTCCTTTAATTTTCCCCCCTCTCACCCCGGTGCCCTCGAGCCCCAGGAGAGCGCGCTTCCAGCTGCTGCAGGAAAACAACCCGCAGCCTTAGCCCTTACCTTGTGCACTGTTGGGCATTATTAACTACAGCTAGGGGAGCAGAGGGACCTTGCGCTCCGTGACTAGTCTTTGGACAGTCCGTGTATTCCAAGACAGAGTTTGGGAGGGAAGGTGCTTTCTTGGACAAGGAAAGGACAAAAGGAAATGGCCTCAAGTTGCACCAGGGGAGGTTCAGGTTAGATAATAAGAAAAAAATTCTACACAGAAAGAGTAATCAAGCATTGGAACAGGCTGCCCAGGGAAGTCACCGTCCCTGGCAGAGCCCTGTAGATGAGGCACTTAGGGACATGGTTTAGCAGAAAGGGTGCTGATGGGTTGGACTTGGTGATCTTGAAGGTCTTTTTTAACCATAATGATTCTATGACTGGCAAGCGGTTCCAGGGGTTGTTTCACAGCTAAGTCTCTGGTGTGTGACCCAGCAGGCTCTGCAGTTGGGCACACCTGGGGGCAATTCACATCCCTACCTTTAAAAAACGGATGCTAGGGCTAAGCGTGTCCTTCCTAGAGAGCGGGGAGCTGGAGGAGGCGATGAGCTTCACCCGCCACAGGACTGCAGCTCTTCTCCTGGGCACGTCCTTGGTGTCCGGGCAGAAAGCTGGGGGTCAATGGCTTGGCCAAGGGCTACCCACAGCCCTTGTAAACAAGCATAGTCCCCAGCACAAACAGCAAAACCTCTTACCCATCACTTTGGGCACACACGGTGCGTAGATCCGCAGCGCTTCCCACACTGCCTGCAAGTGCTTCGCACTGTGCGAGTGCTTCTTCTGCGTTAGCTCTTGATAAAGGTCAGATTAATCGAAAAAATGAAATGCGTTCTCCTGGGTATTATAAGGGGAATATAATTCACAGTAGGAATATATTTTTCATTTGCAGAATTGCCATACTTTTTTTTTAATTTTTATTTTTCTCCTAAAAGAAAACTCATCTAACTGTCATATAACCTCTAGGGGCAAACATTCATCAGCTGTAAAATGTAAATTGCTATTTTCCTGTATCACTGGCAAAATATTCCTTCCTCACAGTCCCAGCAAGTGTTTTAGCTGGCAGTGCAAATACAAGTGATTCTTCCTTGAGAAACAATGTTCTGTGCTAGCAGAGCGGGATTTAGCCCATCCGTCCCTTTGGGTTGGTCTGACAATTTAAGCTTTGTCCTTTCATGCAGTACCACAGTAAATCATGAAGAAGAGGGGTGAAGCTGCAGGTGATACTCGGTCTCTAGCCCAGAGATAAAGTACCTGAATGACAAGGATTTTAACCATAGCAGAAGGCTTTTTGGTAGAATCAAGGCAAAGAAAAGCTAAATATCAAGAGAAAGGAAAAGAGTATCTCTTTCTTCGTCACAAGCTTCCCATATCATCTTGAGAACCTTTCCCCGCTTTTCAGTTTCAGCTCATGATTTATAAAACTTGGAAGCTGGAATTTCCCTGTCTCATAGTGATAAAGAGAAGTGGTGCTTTTAGAAACCACAAGCGACAGGATTACAGATTTTGTAGATTTCTGTAGCTAGAAAGCATGTGTGTGGGGGGGTAAAGATATGGGGAACATTGCCAGTTAAAACAATCCCTGCACCAGTTGATCAAGGAGTTGATCACTGTGGAGGTCTTTACATGAAACTTGGATGTCACTGAAACGTGTTCTGGTTTAGTTCATCAGTGGGCTGTGTTCTGCCGGAAGAGAAAAACAAAAGCAATGGTTTTTCTCACTCTAAAAATATGTATTACTTGTTAGAAGACCATGAACCGGCCGTCAGCCTCTGGCTCTGCTGCCGTCCCTGGATGTCCTCCCTTCTCTCCTCCCCGGGTCGCTCAGCTCTGCAGCGGGGCGGCGCGCGCTGGCTGCCACACGCAGGGCAAGGAGCGATGCTGAGGGGCAGGAGCAGCTTCTCCTGGGAGCTGAGGAGGCAGCTGGGAACGTTCAGGAAGTGCTGTGAAGTTTCTGGAAACGGGAGAGCGAGGGGTGCAGCGACCAGTGCAAGAGCAGCCAGGGGCTGCCATGGAAGTGCAGGCGGCCGCGGATAAACGCCGGATCTGCCCATGTTCTACTATTCTTCCATCTTTCAGATTTTGTCTCTTTTCTGTTTGCCTATATTCCCCTCGTTATGGCTGCATTTGTAACAGCTTACTGCTTAAGGTTTGGAGTGGTGATAGCTGTGTTCCAGTGTGAGTAATTCCTAAAATTCATTGCCTTTTTTTCACCTAAAAAGGTTATTTTACATTTCCTCATGGTTGCTTTACGTGGATATTTGACTGGGTGAATAAGAGAAGAAAATTAAGCAAAGTGAAGCAAAAAATCATTTGAGGGTAGAGAACTGGTATCTTTAAAGGCCTTTTCGGTGTTTTTAAGGTCAGCCTAGAGAACTGTCAGCGGCTCCAGCATTACCATTTCATGAATATTACTAGTGAAAACGATAATGTTCAAGCAGGAAGTTGGCTTTGTGACAGATGACAAATACAAATTCTCTGTGATTTTGATTGATGCTGTCAAACAAAATGTCTAACTAAAAAGGAAGAAGTAAGCATGTGATTTTATTCAGGTGGATCTGGGTCTTTTAAAACGCCTGGACTAGTAAGTGGAAAATACTGTTTAGTGTTTAAGAGAGAGGTGTGAAATAATCAGTGCATAGGCTGCAATGAACAGGCTATAGGCAATGGAACAGTTAAGCAGCATAGTGACAAGGAAAGGATTTAAAGGTTATTTTATAGGCAAATCCAGGAAAATATTAGCCTGGCCAATGTTGCAGGAAAAATAATAATAACAATAAAAAAAAAACATGAAATGGCCCTGCACAAAAGAGAGGAATACAAAGGAAAACAAGTAGTGCCAATAGCCTACAAGGCTATTTTATTGCTTTATTTTGACCAGTACTATGAGCTCAATTTTTAAACTTGAGCATCATGGTTATAACCCTGCTTTGTATCTGAACAGTCACATTGAGATTTGTATTTCTAAAATGGGATCCTCAGTTTTAGACCCCGGTGAGCAGTATTTGCATCTCTAATTTCGATTAACTATCTCTCTTTTACAGTGCTTCTTCAGTGTACACATCACAGTAATTGTATGTACAAAAGACCAATTACATATTTAGCTGACTTCTTGAAAGTACATTTACATTAAGTGGATTCATACAACTGGAATAATTGTTTATACAAGTAATGGTTGAACGCTCCTAAGAAAATCTTGGACTTTTTTTCTAAAGCCTGAACCAGTACTTTGTCATGGGCTTAATATACAACATGTGACTGGTTTTGATGTTACTGCTTTTCAAGTTTCGAGTTTCATACCTCAAATAGCTATTTGTGGCTCAAAGTTGATACCACACATCTAGTATTTACCCATGAAGCCCAGCTTCTTCAGTTGATGACAATGTTGATTCATCCTCTTGGCTGAATTTTTCTTACTACCAGATAAAATCTAGTATTGTCCTAGCAGGTCTTTGGCCTGTTAGTAAATAATAACTGGTGATTTCTCTGATATACAAGAGTACACAGAAGTGTTTCTTAAGATGTGACAAATTGAGGATGTTTTTCTTGTCTAGTTATTCAGAACCCTTTGATTTCTGTGCAAGGTCCCTTCAATTACCACTTCCCATACAACAACTTGTGAAGAGAGAAAGCTGCTTTGTTTAAACCTGGCATAAGAGTACAGTACATTAGGTCAGGTATCCACATTAAATCTGAGTATGTCCTATGGGATTGTGGAAGAACTGCATCATTTTTATGGCTGTTGGATTTTTTTTCTTAGTAGATAAAATTCAAGCAGAACAGGCAGCCTGTCTGTTCCTTTTTTGCTGCATGTGAGTATGTTGTCTCTGATACAAAGGTCTTAAAAAATCTCAAGTTTTATTTGCTTAAACTGTTTCTGATAAAGCCAGAAAATACATCTCTGCCTGCAAAGAATATACTTAAGTTTTTCATATGCCCCATATGTAGTAGTACTTTTTTTTTTTTTTTTGCTTCCCCTTCTGCTACAAATGGTGTTGTGTAATATGCATAATTTTATAGGACTGGGTTCATATAGATTTTACAATGTCTTAGGACATATATATATATATATATGAACTACAGCTTGCTATATCAAAATTAATGTGTTGAATATAGTACATTTGAATATCTGATAGGTATTGTGGGCTCATTTTTATCAAGTATAGTATTAACTACTTGTGCAAACATAAAGCCCTTATTACTTCTGCTGTCCTACTACCCAGAGTAAACATGGTGGTCCAGAGATGACCAAATAGCATTAACCTTTCCCAAGAAGTTTAAAAGCAAAGGACCTATCCTATAGCCTTGGTCACACCAAGCAGAAATTAACAGAGCTACACAGAGAGTGAAATATTATTGCATGTGAATGAGCTGGGCAAAGTGGAGCTCTGTATCCAGACAGAGTGCAGGAAGGGTGAGAATAAATAACAAGTTATATGGTTAGATGAGGGGAGGTTGTTACCAGTTGGGCTGCTGATGCAGAACTTTTAGAATGAACTTATTTTTTAATATAACTATTTTTTTTCTTTTTTTCTTTTTCCTTCTGTTGGTTGATTTAAGTTGTGGTTCTAACATACACAGTTTAAGAGCCAGGAACTAGGACCTACAGGAGATGCTTGCTTTTTTGAGACTGACTTCAAAAACGGAATTTAGCAAGAGCAATAAGAAGCTAGGTAAGAAAGACTGGGGCGAAGTACAGGAAAATTAATGTTGACGTTTGAGCATAGTGGTGAAATAGCAAGTGAAAAACAACAAAGACCACTATGCAAAAATATACATGAATCTCCAAATGATGGTTCATATGTTGCATTTAATAAGGCAGCTAGCGTAATGAAGCTGGATGGCCTGAGAGGCAAAGGTAAGGTAAATAAGGTTCTGGCAGAACGGAGCCTGCGCCGAGATCGGCGGGAAGCTGGAGCGGGAGCAGTTCTCTCTAGCAGAAGAAATGTGATCTGTTTTTCATAACTGTTATAATGGACAAACAGCTAAACATGTCGAGTTACATCTCTGTAACCAGATTGTGCTGTTTGGGTTGTAGGTAGGCTTGGTGAGTGCCTAAGGGCTGGAAGTCCAGGAACAAAACGGTTGAACGTTGTTGTCTCTTTCACATTCCTGTTGGGAACATCAGCCCAAATGCACATGAGTCATTGATGGTTTCTCCATATCACATTTAAGGTGGGGTGTTTGAGGTGCTTGTTAGTGCCTTTGTCTGTACAAAACTTACATGATGTAGAGGAGGGCAGATAGTGCACAGTAAAGTGCCGACTCTTCTGTGGGCAAGTGAGAGAAATTGGCTTCCAGCTCCATGTTTGTAACCTTAATCCATTTTTTACAATTTTAGTTAGAAAACAGATCTTTTTGTTTAATGTCTAGGACTATGTTCTGAAATATCTGTTAAATATAGTGTGTGCTTGCTTTATTAAGTTTAACACAAGAAAAAGAAATCAAGATACCCTGACATCCTTTAACAGGAACATTGAAAGACCCTGTATCTTGAAAAATTCAATGCAGTCTGAGCTTTTGCTCTCTTACACGCTGAGATAATTTACATGTGTCTTTAAGATCACAGTGATTTGAGAGATTAGCATTTTTTAGTTCCATTAACACCAAATGCTTTCAGAAAGCCTTTTGCAAATTACAATTTGATTTTGCAAATAGCAAGAAAGAAACCCAGCATTTGGCTTCCTTTTTGCAACTGTAACTCAGTGGCAGAAAACGTGGGTATATGCTTTCCAATGCGTTTTCCAGAAACTTCATCTCTAAAACCATGAGAATGGGTAAGCCCTTTGAATCTGGGTGAACCTACACTGAAAAATACCCGTTTCCTTGCTTATTTTGTTCTAAGGGAGTCATGCAAATCATTTTGGGTAAGAGAATAGGAGTTTTGTACTGCCTAATACCATTTTGTGTTGTCGCTTTTTTTCATTTTGATTACAAATTTGCCTGGATGTTATAGAGAAGCCCTATACAGAGAACTTCCTTTTTTTTTTTTTTTTTTTTTTTTTTAATCTCAGTATCAGTTTTGGCCCATGAAGAAATGGACCATGACTTGTGTTGTCAAGTGCTGTACAAAGCCCTGAGTACCAGCGGACACCAAACAGTGTAAGGAGCAGTGCTCTCTGTGTCATCATCTCCTGCCAAAACACCACCAGGAATCACTCCTGCTTGTAAAGTGCCCCCCAGCTCTCCTGCCTGCGGGGATCCACTGCAACCGCTCTTTGTTCTTTGACCATCATCTCACTCTACCCTTTTAATAGTCCCAGTGCTCCTTTCGGGTTGTTTGACCCCTTGTCCTGCAGTGTTTTGTCCTCCTCCTCCTCTCCTAACATTCAGTGAGTGCAGCCCTGCTATGGATGCCTTGAAAATATTTGTGGAAAACATCTCAAACCACATGTACAAAAAGCCTTAGAACCATGATAACGAATATCTTAATTTCCCATCTCTCTCTCTCCCTGTGGTTCTCAGCTGTCTTTTTAGTACATTCTTAAACAGTTATTTCATGCTGTGTGGTATGAATTGGGTAGACTCATGTAGTGTATGGTAGGGTACCCAGAGCGTGTGAATTGAGGACCTGTAGGAAGTGATAAAGAGCTCCATGTTATGGATTTTTTTTTCATTTTCTTGCTATTGCCTCCTCCTTGCATTTCCCTATGGTCTTTTTCTTGTCTTGTCTTATGTCTACATAAATTTGGAAGTAGGGATTGTTTGTGCAATAGCATTAATCTCAAATGCCAGCCAGTGTTTCTCACCTCTTCTGATACATATGCAAAAATAAGGGTGCCACATAATGATATATTCATACCATATTTACAGACAGCCACGTTCATTACATAGGTAATGCTGTGTGATATGTTTCCTTCTTAGAGCTATTTAGCATAAGTCTGAGCTTGGTGATGAGGAGTAAATGGTGCTACCCAGAAGAGCAGTTGAGCGCCTTACATAATAAGCCTAGAAAATGGTAGGAAGAATGTGCATAGGAATCTATGAACACACTGCAGCTTCTGCTGCATCCATTCTCCCTGCATCACAGGACTGCTCAAATCCCCAGTGTCCAGGCACCTTTCATGTAAAATTAATCAGCAATACAGTCACTACTTCATTTCATTACTGGCATCTCTGGGTTTTGAATGTGAATGCTCTGATAGGGAGAGATTTTTATTTCTTTCAAACATTATTCATTTTCTTAATGTTTAAACTAATGTTTCCTTAGCGTTTAAACTATATAAATAAAATAACGTGTATTTTAGAGCTCAGAACCATTTGATCAGAAACAAACAGCAAGGAACAATTCCCTTCTAAAGGAATAACGGTAGATGTTAGTTGTACTCTTGCAGTTATGATCTGTTTAAACTTACGCCCTTAAGTGTTTCCAACGTATTTTTTGGAACTGTGATCCAGGTCATCCTGTTAGGATGCAAAAGTAAACCCGATATGAAAAAAAAAAAAAAAAAAACAAGTCAAGGACCATTTTGGTGTGTGGGAGCTAGCTGGGTGTGTTGTATCTGACAGCTCCGCCTGTCCACGCCACCCGAGCTCAAGGTGGGGCAGCTGCTGGGCGCTCCGGGGAGCCGAGTGGCACCCACCGCCCAGGACACGAGCGAGTGACTTCCAGCCCTTGCGCATCACAAGTTAAACAACTGCATTATGTCTTTGCGTTTTTTTTTTTCCTTTCAGTTCAACTTAGACTTCAAATATGCATGAAGGAAATCTGGTTCGCTTGCCCTAAATACTCCCTGGTGTATTTAGAAGTCACACCGAGTCAAGTCACAAGTTTGCGCCTACGATAGCGTGCGGGATCGCTGCCGGTGTCGGCCTCTCCGGGGGCTCCGGAGCCCTGCGGAGTTAGGGGGTGCTGAGGGGGTGTTGTGCCCTTGTCACCGCGTAGTGGCTATGAAAAAGGAAGGTATGGAAACTGTGGACTGGCGCAGGGGCTTTCTAGATCTGTGAAGGTCTTTGCTTTAGAGCAGTGGAGTTTGTGGCTGCTGTGTAACCATAAATAACAACAGGGTCACGTTAACTCCTACGCTTGCTAGAGCTAAAATCCACTCTGCAGGGAGCACGATAGGTGGGCGATGGGAGAACCTGGAGGTACCGGCAGCCCCCGGGCCGGCGGGAATTTGCTGCTGGTCCACCCAGCTGCACGGGGGGAAGCCTGAAATTCCAGGGGAGCCTGAATGCCTTAACCAAATAGCTCCCATCTGGTTTCCATGTGCGCAGCCCCAGATGCCTGTTGAACTCGCAGGGTCTGAGGTTCCTAAAATAACACTCTTTATCTCCCCCATCGCATGAGTCATTTGGGGCCCCCTGGCTGCCCCGCAGTGACTGATGGCAGGAGCTGGCCGGGTTTGCCCCCCACGCCTTCCTATGGGATGCTAAAATGCAGAATAAAAGCTAGAGCGCCCCAAGTAATGCAGCCCTGTGCTGCTGGCATGCGGGCTGAGAACAACCTAGTGGAGAGATGCAAAATCACTGTAGGTAATATCCCCTGATCCTGGAATAAAAATGGAGTAATAAAACGTCTCTTCATAAAGCAGAATAGCATTAATAGTTGTTAAGACTCCTACATTCAGTTTAAACGTAAATGAGCTCTTTATTGCTCTTTTGCAGAGCGCGAGGCAAGGCGCTCGCTCACGTTCGGTGAGCGCAGGGGGTTAAAAAAGAGCGCATTTATTCAGGGAGCTTTCGTTATCTTTTCTGGCGAGGAAATAGGGAGGCAAGTAGGGCTTTTATTTGTTTACTTTTATTTAGCGTGACTAGATTAAAAACATCGCCTCATTCTCCTGAAAACTTTATGTTCTCAATTGTAAAAATACAGGGGAACCGAGACTGCTTTGTGTAACAGAAATAGTGTATATAGTAAAAATGCCATTGCTCTCTTAGAAGCCTTTTAGCCTCTTTCCACCCTAGCCCTGCCTGGGTGTTTACTTGTTTTGACTCCCTCCAAGCATCTGCATGGGGAGGCCGCCCTGGCCTACATCAAAGGGCAGGAACTTTGGGGATAATAAATAAATAAATCCGCTGAGGAGCTGCTGGGGCCCTGCCGGGTCGGTGTCCCCGCTCCGCTCGGTGGGAAGCGGCGGCCGCGGAGCGGGTTGGAGCTCGGCCGGCGGCCGCCCTGCTCGTGCTCCCCACCAGGGTTAGAAGCCCGGCAGTGAATCTGACTTTTCCCCAGTGAAATCTGCTTTTTTCCCAGTTTTTCCCCAGCCTTCTCCCAGGCTGCCAGTTTTTGTCAGACACTGTAAGTGTTTTATTTCGTACAGAGCAATAATATTTTTTAACTAACTTATTTAAAAACTCATGTTTGGCAATGTTTATCCTCAAATTAAATGGTAGAGCCTCTCTTGTGGATCCAAATCTCTTGTATTTTTTCTTCCTTTTTTGAAGGGAATAGATGAATAGATTTGGGGTTTGGTTCAAGTATTTTGTTCAGAGGAACCATCTGGTGTTTTTTGGCTTGGATAGGTCAACCCTCAGGAATAAGTCCATCAAGCTGCCAAATGGTTTGGAGGTTTTTTTGGTAGACAGGATGACAGGATGCACCCAAAACCAAAGAGCATGACCTGGCAGTCTAGAAAACGGATTGATGTGAGGTTGGGACTCTGTGATGGGTGAAAAATGAAATCCTGGCACCATAGATATTATGTTTTAAATAAATAAGCAAATAAAAATAAGTACTGAGGAACCATCCAGTACTGTAGATCTCATTTTAAGGATGGAAAAGCTGGAGAGAAAATTTTGGTAACTAACTTTCTAAGGAGCTGAGAGAAATTTGCAGGAAGGATACCAGGGCAGCTTGTCCCTGACCAGATAAGGTATTCAGGTGGTCTCTTAATATCTTACTCAGCACCCTGAAAAGTGAACCTCTTTCAAGAGGTTTTTTTCTCAAAGAAACAACAGCCTCTTGGGGGGAAAAAACAACAACAACGAAAAGGCCTCTAGCTCCTGGTTTGCTTATATCGGTGTGGTAACAAAGAGACCTTTAGAAACAAATGAAAATAAACAAAATTCAACATCATGTCAGTGGCATGTAAACCGGCACGCAGACACCTACATGTTTGTGGAGTCTTTAATCAAGACATTCTTCCAACTCATAATTTAACACCGTGGAGTGAAATACAGTAGTAATTGAAGATGATTGATGAAATATGGATTTCCTCCTCTGAAAAGGAGGTTAAGCATATTTAAGGGGAAAATGAATACAGGACATTAACAGTTCCAATGAAAAATATGCTGACATATTTCTTCTTGGAAAAAATAAAAGCTACAGGAAAGAGTAGGTGATAATAATTAGTGTGTTGTTTCAAATGAGGAGGTCTCTTGGGCCAGATGTTAGTTGCCAGGGAGGGATGCCCCCTCCTGAGAAATGTAATGAAAGTTGGATAGCCGGGGGCCCTGCAGAAAGAGCTCTCTGTGTCTGGAGATGCCGTTTCCTGACAGCGCGGCCGCCTTCCGCCCGAAGCATCCCGGGAAGAGGGAGAGAAGGAGAGCGCGTGGCGGGAGGGGGATGCAGCCAGGTTGGGCATGAGGCGCAGAGACCTGCACGTCCCGCTGCCCTCACGATTCACTGGAAGAACTGGCAGATTCTCCTGGTTGGCTCTGCTCTTCGCTGCCTGCCCTGTGCTCCCTCCTCTTCCTCCTCATCCGTCACGTTCCACGCGTTCAGCATCCGTGCCCGACTCCGATGCACATGAGCGATTAAAAACGGTGCTACAAAATTGGCTTCAAAGGTGACAGATTAGCGCATACGTTGCTCCTGCGGTACACAAGAGCAAAACGGAATAGCCTGGATAAGCCCATTTCCACTGCGGTAGATCAAAGCTTTAATTTTTGTCACCAGCCACGTTTATGCCATTTGTATTTCACATTTATTCATGTCTCTGCACTTTATTTCTGCAATAGAATAAGGACAAACATTAACCTGATTTCATGTGGGGAATAATACATTGCCTAACACTTGCATATAGTTGTGCTAACCTATTAAAAATATTTTCATGCCCCAAGAGCTACAACTGTAAAGGAATATGATAGATATGGAAATAAATATAGATGTTCTGCAAAATTCTGACATTCGCAATGATTTTCCCAGACTTAAATGTTTCAGTGACAATTAACTTTGAAACAGCATTTGCACATACTTTATCTCAGTGGGGTGAAAGACTGGATTGTTTTTGATTTATTCTTGTTTATAGAATGATTGAAAAATAAGCCTTTTTAAGAATGACTCATTTAAAGGGACCCACATGATGCATGTTTCAGTACTTGCTCTAAAAGGTGTGCCAGCAGCAATCTACATTTTACCAGTTTCTAACTGATTTAATAAAGCCCAGTTTACATTTGTGACTTCCCAGCCATGAGCGTGGCATTGTGTCAGATGATGCAGCTTCTTACTTTTAATCAAGTGATAATTTAAAAGACAGGCATCCATCTAATTCCCTGGTTAGAATTTCAGCCCACAAGAGTTAAAGACAGGATGTTACATGGGATTATAGCATTGCAATCTCTCTGCTGGCTTCTGGTGGTGGTATGAGATTCTTTTCATAAACCCACCTGCTGTCCAAAAGTCACAGGCTATTTTCATTAATTAATTAAGATCACTTCAAATTTACCTAATGGTCCCGTGGGACTCCATTCTGACTAAGCTCAGAATGAGGGATGCTCAGCATGTCAAAGGGCGCGTGGCACTTTGCAGCTTTAAACCCTGGGCTTGCAGGGTTTAAAGAATCAGATAAGGTAATGAACTGTTGCTATTCTGATTTAGCTGAAGTTACGTTTAGGTATTAGAAGTCAATGTGTGCCAGTGTGGCTCCTAGACTGCAGTTCCTTATAAGTATTTTAGTGCCTTAATCTCTCAGACGCACAGATAGTTGGATAAATTAAAGATGGATTAGTAATTTTTTGTAGATTAGCCTATGGACTTTTAAAAAATTATTTAAAATTAAACTTTTTAGGTAGCTTAATGGTTATAATGTTAAAGTCACAGAGTAATGTTGCAGCAAGTATTCACCTGGCTCGCAAGGCTAGGTGTTGTTTGGAGAATGGGCTTTGTTACTCCTAGGAGTCCTGGAATATCCAGACAATTCTGAATATATTGTTTTTATGTATGCATATATGTATGTGCGTATATATGTTGCGTATTATTTGTATATGGAAAGCAAATGGTGGTGAGATCTCTTTTACCTGGAAGTTCTCCGGTCCTTTACGGCAGCGACGAGCAGTATGAGTCGATCTTGGCACAGCGTGCCGCGGGTTTGAGCAGGACGCGCGCGCTCAGGCTGCGCATTCACTTCATCTGCTCCTTCTAATGGCATCGCTCTAGTTCTCTGGACCAGACTCCTTGCCACTGTGTCAGCACTGAGCGTCTCATTGCTAAAGGCAGTGATGCCCTGACAATTTTTACCATTCAATCCTGTACACAGGAATGAAGAGTTTCTTTTGACTTTCCCCATTTTGGTGTTAGCAGTGGTAGCATCTGGCGGCTTTGCACTGCTTAGATACTTTGATAAGATAGGTTCACTCCTTGAGATGAATGATGTCTTGATTTGGCCTTTCTTAATAGGAAATATGTTAATTCCCCTAAAGACAGTGTAATGGGAAGGCACGCAGCCAGTCCATAGGATTTGTGTGAGTATTTCCATCAGCAGCACCGGGGCTTCCTTGGGCAGCCTTTCTCTCGCTTCATAAATGCAGAAAAGGCTCTTTGGGCTCTTCCATTTCTGGTACAGGCATGTCTAATCTTAGCCATTGTCTGGCTGTTCTGGAAAATATCTCGGGTTTTGTGTGTGTTTGGGAAACGGCACTTCTTGCTTCAGCGTTTATTTCCAGAGAAAATCCCGCCTCGTTCTCCGCTGCGACTTGCCGTCGTGCCGGCACCACATCCGTCCCTGGCGGCGCGCGGTCCGCAGGCTGCAGCCAGGCGTCTTGCTCGTTCCAGCTTCCCTTTTCCTCCCTTTATTTGCTTGTTCTCAGAATGTGTCAGAGCAGGGAACAGATCGGAAACTGTTTTACAGCTAAAAGCACGCTGTGAAATGTGTGTGTTTATTCTTGCTTGTTCTGTTTTACCCTTCTGCGTTTCATAAGGGTGTACCCTGTCTGATGAAATTTTAACGTCCTTTTCAAAACAGTGTGGGATTTTTAGCTGAATCTTCTTCCCTTGGCTGTGCCTGCTCCCTGAGCTGCCGTTGTTCTGGCTTCCTTTCTCTTCCCAAACCACGGGCTCTTTTTGGCTGGATCACCCACCCCTCCCACGCCGGCTGCAGTAGCTCTGCACATTCCTCTTTGGCTTTCATGTGTCTCACACGGGCAGTCCTGAGCCCAGCTTTGTATATGCGCTAGATTAAAATGAGGAACAGTGTTTATGTTTAAGAGACTAGGATCAGCCTTCTGCAAAATCCTCAGCTACCGAAAAGCCCTGAATTTATGGTGCTTTTAGGTGCAGTCAAGTGACTGGTAAAGTATTTTCCCTTGTGCAGCTGAAAACGATTGTTAGAAGCTGCTCAAAAGTGCATGGATTCCTCATTCCTATTTTCTTTTGGACCCTTTAAGATTTGTCCCCCTGAGTGCTGCTTCCTCCTTTGCTGTTTAGTGTCTATATTTTTGATAGGAGTCTGTGGGTAGCTCATCAAAGTAACAAATTGCATCACGATGAATTTTCTGCATTTCTGCTCGTACTGGAAAGAAAAGAAGATTCCTTGGACAAAGGAGAGGGACTGACTGGAGGTAGATGGGGGAAATGAGAGGAGAGGACAGCATGCTGAGGCCCTGTCCATGGGCCTGCGCTGGAGGTGGCCGGTGGCAGTGAGGATGGGGCTAGCTCAGGAGAAGTCACGGTGCTGGCCCCTCCACCCAAGCCACTGGTGGGGCCCGTTTGCCCTGATCGTTCTCCTTAGTGCTGTCCTATTGCACCCAAGTGCTGGGTCCTGCTCCCTGGGCCAGCTCGGGGTTTGGGGCCACCTTGTCCTGAACACACGTGCTGGCACGGATCGGGCTCAGGCCCTCACCAAAATGCTCGTGTTTCATCTGTGTTAACTGCAAAAGCTATGTTTGAAAAGTACTTGTACAAGTTACCTGTTTTGGTGTCGTTGTGTCATAGTTCTGTGTTCCTTTGCCAGAAATATAAAAAGTTTATTTATGTTTTTTTAAACTTTCCAAAAGAGCTATTTTTTCTATATGATCAGAGATCTCTTAGTTCATGTAGATCTTGTCTCCAGACCCCATCCCTGGTTCAGGAAACATACATCCCAGTTCACAAGACATATTTTTAAGTGCAGTGCCTTGTGAATCGTTTCCTGAGGGGATGATGGAGTGAGGAATGTCGGTCGTTACGTTTCTGAAGCGGAGCAGGGACCGCGTTCCAGCATCCCTCCCCTTGCCCGGCACATCCCTGCTCAGCCCTGTCCTCTCTCAGCAGCTTCCACCAGGGTTTCCTGTCGGAGGGATAAAATAAAAGTAGGTTTGTCTGCTGCTTTGGGGGACCTGAGGCTCCTTGAGTCAGCACTAAAATCCGAACTACAGGAACACCACAGGTGGAAAATTGCAGCTGACAAAGTATAAAAATATCTATGTGATCCTGAAAACGCTGCCCTGCCTGCGGGGTTTGTCCATATATTGTGATGTCCATGGTGACTGTTTCTCGTTTATGGAAATGCAAGGGCTGCTTTTTCCTAAGGGACTGAGGCAGAACCCTCAGTGAGACAGAGGGGCAGCGTGCCTGGAACCAGCTCTGCTTGGGGCAGGAGGGAGGGCACAGGGACCTCCCGTCCTGAGAGCTGCGCTGGGGTAACTGCTGTCCCCCAGCGTCTGCGTGTTCGCAGCAAGGTGATCTCCTAAGTCGGAGGAAGGTATTTCAGGCAGCACGGTATCCAAAAATGAAATTGCCTCTGCCCCAATTGAAAGAGGATAAAAGTGACAGGTCAGCTTGTAAATTTTTTAGTTCACTGAGCAGTCCCATCAAAAATTTCCCTTTAGAGAGACTATGATGCTATAAAATATTTTCTTGTTGTTGGAGTAATATGCAACTGCCCAAAATAAAATACTGCAGTCTCTAAATCAGCATGTGCCTCTCCTGGAGTGGAAGGAAGGAGGTTGAAATGATGAGCTGTTTCTTCTATGTCTCTCTCTAATCCCGTGATTCAGATTGCTATTCCCTCTTGTGGCAAACGGGCAAATGAGGAACTGCTTCAATAACCTGAAATGTCACTAATTATCATGTGAGATCTTATGAGAAGTTGAGCATAAAGAAAGACTGTAGACTTAAGGGGAGAGATTCCCTTTTAGTATGTGCTTGCTTTGCAGTGCTCACTTTTAGGTTATGATGCCAGCATTTATTTAGCACAGATTTTATAATTTTAGGAATGCCATATATTCTCTTAAGAATAAGATGTTCCAGTCACTAATTCTGAAATTGTAATGCTGTTTTCATGCACTCTGGGATCTGCATCTCCCAACCTGCAGGTACCAGGAAGGACACAGAGATGTGGGAATGCACAAGTGGGACGTGAGGTTTGTACCTGACCAAATTTCAGAACATTGAATGGATATTACATTGTCATATCATGAGATGTGGAGATAAGTATATTCTTACTTTTACAATGCCTAAATGCTACAGCAGAGTGAAGCAAAATACTTATATTCCTAAAGGAGCCTTAGCAGAGCTTAAGGGAGGGGTGAGGTGTCACTGGGCTTCTCTGTAGGCTGCAGCTCCCGACAGCGCAAACTTCCACGTACAGACCAGGTCTTTCCTGCTGTGATACAACATGTTCCGTGTGTGCCGGGACTGATGTCTGACAATGCAGGTTGTGTCCAAGTGTTGCCCTTGTCCAAATGAAGAAACTTCCAGGCTCATGGCCTGAGTGTAGATATAATGCAGCAAAAAGGAATAATAGACAAAAAGCAGAGGAAACCTTAAAAAAGGTTAGTTGAATTGCCCTCTTTTGTCTTTTTGTAGCACATCAATTCTGTAAGTTAGAAGGTTTTCTTAAGTGGTTAAGTATAAAGTCATCAGGCCTTCTAGTACTTTGTACTTCTTGTGCCTCTTGGAGCAAATAAATGTAAAGAGTATAGGAGGAATGTGTGTTTCAGAGTGGGCTGTCCCAGAGCTCAGGACAAGTATCAGTGGCATCTTGATTTAAAATAAGATGATGTGTGCAAGAAGGTAGAGATGGCCAGGAGCAAAATGTTCTGTATCAGTTCATTGGTCCACTCCCTAAAAATCTTGCCATCTCAAACCCTCACCAGACCCTAATGAATATCACCTTATGGGCTCATAGTAAGCAAGTGGCTTTTGAAAGGTCTGATAAAGTATATGACAACAGGGAAATGTTGGTAAAGGAGCATTACACATCAGAGCTGGACTGTACTAGAAAGCATCTGCAGTATTTATTTCCTAGGTCTGAAGATTATCCCAGTGAAAATCATTTTACAGTTTGACAATTTCATTTTAGTGTTACTTGATCTACTTTTTAGACACTTGGGAAATCAGTGTAACATTTTACCTCTCCTCATGCCAAAACATGAGCTTTTAGATGACTAGTTTGCTCTGTATGCTCTCGAAGCTGGGATGCACTTAGCGCTTATTTGGAGTAGAATATCTGCATCACTCAGTGGCCAAATCCTCCATAATGCAGGCACTGGGGTAGTGCAAAGGAGGTATCTAGCAGAGGATCCCAGTAATCACAGTCTCTTTTCTGTGTTTTCATATCAGTGAGATCTTATCATACCAAGTGACTGTCTGTGATTCCATCTTAAAAGAAATAGAAAAGTGAATTTAGAAAAGTTGTTTTCCAAAACTCAATACCCAAAAAGGCTGCTTATGACGTTACAGCTTTTCACCTACACAGAATCAAATACATTCTGCTCTGGAGCAAAAGAGTCTCGCTAAGGACTTGCTCTGAAATCACAAAGAGCAGCTAAAACCCCTGCTCCTGGACAGCGCTTTATCTTTGGAACCATCTTCCAGGCTCGTGACCTGATAAGTAATTGATTAAAATCTCTAGAGAAAATCAAAAGAAATAGTGTTGCAGGTGTGTATGTGTCTTGAAGGACTCCGTGGAAAAAATACCTTTTATGGTTATTTGGGAGTTTGCTTTTTGGGGAGAGGAAAGGGTTTCCATAGAGTCCCTGTTGTTTGCATAGCAGCCTAACTTGTGGTACAGAAAGAAACAGCAAATCCTGAAACTGATGAAGGGAATCAAATTATTAAAGAGTGCATTTTTGAACACGTGAAATTTCGGAGTATTTCTAGTGCAAAAGGCTCTTTAAGCTTATGATGCAATGATGTGAATAAACAGTCAAACAGGTTTGGTCTGAGGCTGATGTTGTCAAGCTCTATAAATGTATTGGTTGGAGACCTCCTGATTATTGCTAAGCCCCAAAGTGCAGTTTTTTGCATCTAAACTGACACCTTGGCATCGATCAGAGCCAATCGACCAGTTCTGTGATGGACTTGGAGGAAAATGTAAGGAACCGAGTAAAGTACATTGCCGTTGCACTCGTCAATGGGAGGGCTCCCGTCCCCGCTGTTGGACAGTCGTTAAAGCAGTTTGCTGGACTTGGAACATGGATCAATGGGTAGTGGCAATATAAGGCTTGTTGAGGTCCCCATCTTCAGTGTTACACTAAACAAAATGTAGGCTGGTGCGACAGTTGGTAACAACCCTGAGCCCAACAGTGTTTTGCCTGCGAGGCCGTCGCCGCAGGTCTGCTTGGTGGGGCCTGCAAACACTGCGGGTTGGGTTACAGCGCAGGGAGTCACTTGTGCTGGTGCTGCTTCATCTTTTGAAGTAACACAGCTGTTACCTGACCGAGCATGTTAGATAAGTGGGAAGTTTTGCAGATGCTTCCACTGACAGCACTTCCACATAAGTGATGGGAAAGCTAAGAGCTTCAATGTGGGGTAGTCAGATAGCTAAAATCACAGATAATAGTGAGCATTCATTCATCTTTATGAGAAGATTAGACTTTTCTTTACTATTATTGACTTGGTTGACTGAATAATTTGAAATTTAGCAGAGTTGTTCTATTTTTTTCTCTCAAAACATAAAAAGGTAAATGTTTGGAATGATACATGTTAATTTGGCCTCATTTAAGTATTGATAGCTATAACGTCAAAGAGAACACAACAGGCTTCTTACACTTTGTTAAAAATCCCATTTTAAAAGTGCGTGTATACTTGATCAAATTTGCTCATTAGAAAATAAGTGAAAGAGTGTTTCTTTTGGAATCAAAAAGAAGGCAATTATGTGCAAACACTGGAACCTGACTTGAGGCCTGTGTTTTGAAATATACGGAGATCTGTGAGGCCACAGGTCTTCCCAGTGAAGTCACTGGCAAAACTGGGGGGTTTTGTGTCAATAGGATAAAGATCCAGCTCTTGCCTCTGACAACAGATTTAAGCATGGGAAGAAACCGCATTAGCAACCTTCATGCTTACAGAAGAACGTCCTCAGGGCACCATTGGACATTTCTCTGAGCCTTTTCAATCTCTTGTCTCAGGTCTTCCCAGGATCTGTAGTAGTCCACTTCTGACCTTCCCGCGTGCTTGCAAAGGCTTCCTGCCTCGTCTTCTGAAGCCCTTCTTTTCATCAGGACTGTTTCTTTGAAACATTTTTTTTCTCAGTAACCTTTGAACTCCTGCTTTTACCTCAATTTTGTTTATCTTTTCTTTGGCAGATAACATATATTTCTTTGTGTTTTCTAAAAGACTTTTTGTATTTAAAGCAGTGGAACATAGTTCAGTAGCTAGTACAATCACCAATCACATTGTCACTCTTTTTCTTGTCTCCAAACTTTTCCTATTTCAGGCTCCGAGTAAGAAACATTGCTAAATAGCACTAGGCTTGTTTTTGAATTAAAATCAGGCTTTATATAAGAGCTCATCAATATGCATAAAAGCTTCACAATCAAATCAGTGTTTTTGCTTAATAAATGAGGGAAAAAAGTACATTCTAAGGTTTACTTTCAGGTGCTTACATAAGGTTTGTGCCTGACGATCCAGCCATACAAAATAATAGGCTAATGTAGAAATTTTGTACTTCTGTTTCTGAAGATTGTCATGAGCTTGTCGGATGACAAAGGAAGGTTAGTAATAAAATTGCAGAGGGAAAATTCAAAACACCATGGAAAATCTGTGTTCAAAAGTTGCTGGAGGCTGATCAAGCATCCTAGATTTAGCCTGGGCTCTGTTTTGCTGCTGCTGTTGCTGTGCCTGTAGAGGGCTAGTGAAGAACTGTGCAGAAAGCTGGCACCTTAAGGAACAGAGTATGAGAGCTAGTTAGGGACCTCGATTCACGTTTCACCGTACATTCCGCTGGGAAGAGAGCAGCGATGATGGGAACTGGGAGGGCAACGTGCCACACACCAAAGGAATTTCACCATTCACTCATCTGAACTCTGAGACCTTCCACAAAAGCATCAATTTCTGTTTCATTAAATGCTTTTTATTATTACTTACACTAAGAGCTAGGGTAGATAGGAAGAGTAATTTTGCTGTATGTATGTGTCTGTTTAGGATGCAGATATTACAGGAAAATGCACTTCTGCACATTGTGCCCCTCTGTATGGCATCTCTGGGCAAACAGACTCTGTTTGCTTCTTTATCAGTCTAAACTTAATCACAAATAGGAGCAGATTATTCTGCTATGTGTTAGAAAAATAATTAGATTGTCTGGACTTGCATCCTAAAAATATTATAGTATTTTTTATCATTGTTCTTGGAGGCATGAATAGATATGTTGGAAGAATGGTGTGTATAGTGCTGTACACAGATTTTTTGTGTATGTTTGTTGTTGGGGGGGTTTTTTTTGCTTGTTTTGTTTGACACTGCTGGAACTCAAAGTCAGCAAGACATCAGTTTTCTGACAAGAAAAATATCCCGATAACTGGTTCATACTTCAGAAGAAGTCCATGTCTCATTCCCCAATAATTCACCAGTTCTTTACTACTGCATTCAAGTCCTCTCTCCTCTTCCCCTAGCTGTGATGGGTGCCCTAAAGCATTCCTTCTTTCTTGATAGATTTGAAAGAAGAAGTTGAAGTTTTTAGAAGTTGGCAATCCCTATGTATAACACAGGTTGCAGCTCGACCCTGATTGTTTCTCGCTGTGAAACAAAAAAGCAGATTATGTCACCCCATTTCAAGGACAGGCTGGTTTTGGTTTGTTGGATGAGATCTATTTTACCCTCAGTTTTTAGTAACTGAAGGTTATGCCCCTGTTTTCTTTTTAGGTGCATTTAGGCATGTACTAGGCTCAAATCAGAAAACAGCAGAACATTTTCACTCCAGATTCTGTAGTCTTCATGACAGAGAAATAAATGTCTGCTAAGCTTTTTCCGTACATTCTCCTACAGTACTTCTGAGAAGTGGAAAGTTTCCCATGTAGCTCCCTGACAACAGCCCTAGCATGAATGAGGAGTGACAACAGCACCCTGCGCCTGACTGAAAAATACAGAAAGTTTGTGGATAGCTTGGAAGTTGTTTCCAGTGTAGGGTTGACTGGAATTATTGAAGGAAAATCAGGTTTAGCTTCCTGTATGTCAGTGAGAACACATTTATCCATAATGAAAAAATCAAGTATGCCAATGAAAACACTTTCTTAGGAAGTAGGAAGATTCTTACTGGCTTGTGGCTAGATCTGCCAGAAAACTTACTCTGCTCTACTTATAGAATATGCAAGCACTTCAATACCCACAGTTTATTTTCAGTATTCCTTGTGGGACCACTAAAGAAAAAAAGTCCTTCCATTGTGCTGAATGCCTGGAATATTCAGTTAAATCTGGGATATTTCACTGGCCCTCAATCATCTGCTTGATTTGCCGGAAGGGACGGTTTGCCAAGGGTAGATACTTGGTATTTTACCACATGGTTCTTTTGCCTCTTTTTTGCCTTGCAAAAAAAAGAGGGAAAAAAGAGATGTGGCTGAACAACGGTAACGGCAGTCAAGACCCTTATGGGTCATTTCTGTTGCATCAGTGCTCAGGTTTCATCCTTAGAATTAAAGTGAGATCAAAATACTGAAAGCTTTGCCCAGAGATGTGATAGGGAAAAGTGTCCAGTAGTCCTCTTAAATGCATGGGATTACATTTCTGTCACATCTGAAGAATACGTTACATGGCAGATGCTTGGTTATAGCATAATTAGGAAGAGAAAGTGCAAATGAATGGTGGAACTTCGTTAATACTTCTGACTGTTATCCTTCTGTCTTTCCTTTCCTAGACAGGGATGTCCAACTGCTTCAATTCAGTGTTGCTGGAGCACTGAGAACTACTAAATGAGGCAACATGGCATGTTTTGCAATCCTAGGTGTATTTTGTGATGCTAATATCTTTGAATACCTACCTGTACAATGTTCAATCTCCACAGTCAAAATAATCCATCAGTTTCTTCCACTTCAGGCAGAAGAACTAAATGGTTCCCATAACAAATGCTTCCATCAGGCCCTTATAGCCAGTCTCATCTCCATATCCATCACCTGGTATCAACCATTTCCCAACTCTTCGTTCACCTGCTCAGCTTATTTATTTATTAAATAAAGATTGGAAAAAAAAAAAAAAAAAAAAAGATCGGGGGTAAAGATCAGATCTGATGCTTCTGCTGTAACTGAAGCCATGGCTTTGAATTAACCATATTTATCTGGATATTAGACAATGAATTTAGTGCAGTTTAAGCAAATGTGTTCTGTCTGTACATGGTGGGCTCAGATAGACAGAATAGATAAGGAAGTATTTTATTTTTCTTGTGACATTTCTGAGGAATTTATTGCCTGCTACAAGGGAAATTGCACCTGATCTTAGGTACAACCAATGCCATAATGGATAACAAAACAGTGACCATCTCTGTTGAAAACTAATAGCAGAAAAAGTAACTTGTGTCTATTTGAAAAGAAGAATTGATTTGATCCTCCCTATTTTTCTCCTTTCCACCACCAGCTTCTTACAGATGTTTAATTTTTGTTATGCAGCTGAAAAAAATGGAAACACCATCACTTTCCTTGTCATATCTTCTTTTCATTATTTGCTTCTTTGTATAGAGCCTTTTTGATTTAAAAATGCTTGTCTGCAAGTTATTTCTTTTGAATCACTCCCTGTAGTGTAAATAAATGTTATTTGTGTCAGCAGCTAATCTTACTGTAAAGCCCATATTGTTATTAATATGTTTATTCAATACTGTTTATTCAACCCAGAGCTTACATATTTTTGAGTTCTTTTTTCACATGTAGCCAGTGTCCATCAATTCTGGCCGTCAGTTGGGATTAGAAGGATGAAGGATTATGCATGCAAAACATCTGTCAGTTTGACTGCATGTCTGAAGGCAGAGAGGGCTGGAGTTTGGGATTATCAGCTGATGCAGAGAGAGGTTCTTCCTCTCAATGTGCTTGGCTACCTATCCGGGACTGCTGGGCACGTTTTCCCTTCTGTTATTATTTATTTATTTTATGCAGAATCATACCACAAGTGTCTCAACACTAGCCGTTTATAGAGTGCCTCCAGCCCTTGTTTGGTAGGTAAAAATGCACAAAAAAATGATATTAATTTGAAACCGTAAATGCTAGTGGTTTAATGAAAAAGTAAAGGAATAATTATGTTAATTTATTCTTAATATCATCTGGGTATAGCATTTAATCCCAAGGTAATCATCGTTTCATGCCCTAGGTTATAATTTTAAGATCTAAACGCAACTGCAGAGGACCCTAGTGCTGTTTCAGAGATCTCTGCTGTGAGCGTTGGGCCGGCAGCTCCGGACATCCCCATCCGGATGGGGATGTCGCCTCGGGCCTCCTGGAGCTGCTGCTTGTTGGTTCCCTTCGTGCAGGGATGCAGCTTCATAATTGTGAAAGGAAAAAAAAAATCCTATTAAAAATCTCTCAAACTTCAAATGAAAAAACCATGATCTCAACCTAGCCCCACCAAATGTGAAATTTGGTGAGGTTTTGTATAAAGAACTTGATAAAGAACTTTGTCAGGTGGACTTGAGGCCTTGGAGAAGCAACAGCATCTCCTGGAGTATCAGCCCGAACCGTCAGTCCAGAATGAACCCGGGGGCTGCTAGCAGTGCTGGCTCCTTTTGTGATGGAAGGTGGTGGAGGCAGTTTGTCTGCTAGATATCTTGACGGTTTGTCCAAAGGCTTTTTCAGGAAAGCTCATGACAAACAGTGCTATTGCGTCTAAATTGTGCGTACGAATCAATGCAAACATAATTTAGAACTTGATGCAGAAGTTATCTTGATCATCCTATTGGTAATATTTTTAGAAAGCTTTTTTCTGTTTTTACATTGTCTGGTTGTCACTGAAGTCAAAGCTCTTCATACGTGTATCACATGACAGAGTTTAGCTATTTAAAAGTTTTACAGCTGCTTTACTTCTAAAGGCAGCTACTTCTGATGTTTGAACTTGAGGTATTGCAGAATGGACACCCGAAATCAAAGACCATTTTTTCAAAAGTGTCTGCTCTAGAGTTTCTGTTCCAAATTGCACGTGGCCCTTTCCACCCCGTGCCTGCTTTATAACGGTAGCAAGCGTATCAAGGTGCTTGTTGTAAAAGTAACAGTGAAACCTACTTGAGGCAGAAATATAACAGCACGTTGTCCTCTAAATAAGAGCATTAATTTGACAAGAAAGGAGATTCTTAAATGGAACTTTTCTCCACTAGGAGCCCCGTAGGCCCCTGCTGTGCTATGGCATCCTCGTGCCTAAAGAGGTAGAAGTAGGCAGTGTTATAGGGACAAAATTTAACTAGTTGTTCCCAGCTTATATTTCTTTCCTTGATTTCCTTCTCTTTCCTCTCATTTGTCTGCCAGCACTGGCAGAGCTGTTCATTTAGACTTTTTTGATTGGGGCATAATTAAGGTGGAATATGGAACAATAACTTCCTATTAAAATAAATAAATAAGTAAATAAAGCTTTAATGAGAACATGGCTTGAGGGCCTTCCTCCATGCAGGAGTGGGAGAAAGCAAGCCCCATGTCTGCCCAGGGACCCTGCAGAGCACAAGGAAGGATTTCCAGGCTTCTGTGAACATAAAGCATGAGCTTCCTTTGAAGGGACAGCTAACAACAGGAAGAGAAAAGGACTTGTAGGCTTGGAAGAATGCACGTGCATTGCAAAGAAAATTCCGGCAAAGGAAGGCTGACACAACTGTCCCTGCTACTTGTCAGACTCTCTAAGTGGATTAGGAGGAACAGGGGGACGTATACCTTCCAAAGGCAAATGCAAAACACTATACCAAGTTTGAACAAAACTGTTGTTTTAGACCCGTTGGTCGAGCAATGCAAGTCTTTAGATCAATTTTTTAGGTGGCCCTCAGCAACATAAAGTGCCCTGTGTTTCACAATAATCCTACAATGCAGAAAATTCCTTTCTTTCCAAGTTCTCCACAGTAGCATTCATCGTGATCATGGCAACACTGATGGTCCATTAAGATGATATTGAAAGAGGAAACAGTATTTGTAGAGCAGGTGTTGAATTACTTGAGTGCGTTAAAAAGGGGACATATTTCCAACATCATTTGACTTTATTATATTTATATCTAACTAATATGAAGTACATCTTGCTACATGCTATGAAATGTCAGTCCATAGTGGTGGTTGGCTTTTACTTACTTTTCAAAGGAGAACAAGTCTCCATCCATCTTGCATAAGTGACAGAACAGAAGGTTTCAGACAAATACTGTGTGAGTCAGCAGAAGGGAGACAAAATCTCAGAATAAATGGGGGACCTAAACAGAAAGACATGCTTTTTGCCCCAAGGCATAAAGTAAGAAAAATACAATAACCCTGCACCCTCAAAGGGAATCATGCTTCCTCTGGGTGTTTTCACATACCTGGATGAAAATGTCACTAGCCTCTAGCTGTCCAAATCTAGATAACTGAATCTAGATTCATTTGATGCAACTCGTTTTTTGCCCTTTGGAATTTTTGAATTTTCTGCAAAGCTAATCCAGTACTGTTGTAACGAGCAGTAACTGTCCAATATCATTGCTGATTATAGAGTTAGGTTTTAATAGTCTGCATGGAAGCACAGGAAGTTCCCCCCAGGTTTATTGTGTAAATATCCTCCAACCTGTCACTACTGTCATGTGGGTTAATTTACCATACATATTTCCACACATTCTTCAGCAGGCACTGCTTCCAGGATGGGCTGATGTCCTGTCCAATAAATAGATCAAATTATTTCTGTTATAGTATATAGCCAAGATTCTAAAGTGTTCCAGAAGTTTACTGTTGTCTTGGATTTTGCTTCCGAGGAGGTGCCGTGGCTGCAGGTTGCTGTCAGGGAGCTTCGTACACCCTACCTGGCTGCACCTGGCTTGTCTCTCAGTTTGCTTAAGTTTACGAAGAACTTCCTAGTTGTCTGCCTGCAAAACTCAGGAAGACCAAAGAGATTCCGGGGATACTTAGTGCTCCCAGCACGGGTATGCAGAGCCGCTCTGCAGGAGATGCTGTACGTTTTATGGCATGTTCAGAGTCTCTTTGTCCCTTTTCCCTCCCTCCTGGCATCTCCCCTTTTGTTCTTCTCTGCTGTGTTCTTCAGTGTTTTCTGCAGATACTGGTATGGCAATTTCTGGTTTTCTTTGAAACGTGATAGCATGGCCACAGGTTCTTGTAGGACAGGTCAGCATTTAATTTGTCCTAATCTTGCTGGGGTTGACTCAGTGGAAAAACCTAGTAGAAACAGTATGTGTTTGTATTTCTTTTTTACTTGAGTTATTGAGGTGTCTGGATATGGAAAAGTGCATATACGTGATTCAAGAGTTAATTTTTTGCAAGCTGCCCTAGTACCACCAGCTACTGTTGAAGTCAGGTGATGCTTTCCATTAATAATTGCTTGGGCAAAATTTTAACTGCTTAGGCTGAGACTTTCCATCGTGGGTGCTAAATGCCATGGTGACATGTGCAGTGGCAGGCTCAGCAAGGAGCAATTGTCTGCAGAGCCAGGTTTGAACAGGGAGCAGTAAATAAGATTTAGACCGTGCATTGAGCAGTGATGAGAAAACAAAACATCAAATAGCTGCTCATTAAGTAAGTGCTGCCCATTGCACGGTGGCAGGGTCTTGTGGAGTGCGAGCATGTAATTGGAAATTATATCTTTATGCATATGTATGCATATAGGCACAATGAAAAGGCATTCAAGCTGCACAGTAATCTTAATGTCCTTTCCTAACTTTTAAGCATTTGATGTTGTAACCCTAATAATGAGCTCTGGGTGTATGCTATATTTATATGTATGTTATTTCATTCTCTGATCAATTGTAATGAAATTAACTGTGTCATCAAGTCCTGAAAATACATTTCAGTTAATTCCAGCTTTGCTGAATACCTTCAGAATTAGAGAGAAATGCCAACTTGCTTGGCTTCCACTGTAAATCTTTTATGTGACAATTCTAACCAGAAATATATGCAAAGCCATTAGAGTGAATGGCACTATTACAAACTGTGATCATTGCCTGAGAGAGGACAAAGTTGGTACTTAACATAATATTGCTTTCTTTTATATTTTGAAAACCTCAATTCTAGGGAATACAGTAGAACTTCAATTTAAGCCTAATTGTAGGGATTTAATCTTTTGCTGAAATGTCAATTTTCATTGCATAGCAAAACTGAAACTTTACAAACACTGTGGGATTCCAACTTCAATGGAGAAACTCCTGAAAGCTTGCACAAACTTGCTAAAATGTGAAAAGTTTTATTTAGCTTAACATAGGGATCATACTTTGAGACAAAGCATGCATTGCTACAGGTCTGTAAGTAAAATAGTTAAGGCCAGACACTTCACTTGGAGACAGCTGTAAAGGCCCAGGTACCCTTAAATTAATATTTTTTAAATGGATCTGGGAAACAGAGGAAATTAAGGGCAAGCTGTAAGTATCTTGAGATATGTTGGAAATGACTGTGGTCAGTGTTGCTGAGGGATGCTGAATCAGCCATCAAAAATAATATGCAACTGATAAAACTGTTCCATAGGAAGAACTGGGTTTATGTTGAGAACATGGACGGTCAGGCAGTTATGCCACTTCTGTGCCATGAAGCTCGTGTTTAGTGCAGTTAACCAAGATGGCCCTTAAATCCAAGGAAAACTACTTTGTGGCAGTTGTAATCAAGAACAAGTAGTGGCAAATTCCCCAAGCAGTTCTCTGTGTTGCCCCTGTAGTGCTGTAAACATATTGTATGGACCTACTACCAGCTCTCAAGATTTTATTTTTCTCTTGGGTGATTTTTAGTGCTTGCAATGTCAGGTGTGTTCTTTAAAAGCCTCAGGTCCTGGAGGGGCTTTTAAAAGTCCGTCTCTTCGTGGTATGGGTACAGAGCAGTATTTAAGAAGACATGCATCCTAAAAGCTAAAAAACCTGAAAACATGGAGACGGGGTAATAGTGTTCAGCATGAGCACAGTCCATGGCAGCCGTGAGGGAGGTGGCTTTTCTCCTGGGATGTTTCCTGTGCCGGTGTCACCTCTTCAGGAACAGCCCTTGGCCCCTGCAGCGGCTCCTCCTGCAGACCTTGGCCTCGGCTCCCCAGTCGAGTTCTCGTGATTCCCCCCTCCAGCCTGGGCGATATCCCACCGGCCATTCCTTTGCACAACGCTGGTTTGTCCTCGTTTCTTGGCCATGCTTCCTTTTTTTCCTGTTTTACGTTCCGCATCCAAGTGCGCATCAGCTCTGCTCAGTATAGTCCTTTCACAGGACATCTGCATAGCTGGACATCATTCCTCCTTCCATTATGTGGCTTAACCCAAACATATCTGATTTGTTTGACAATTGTAATAACATTTACAGGTTGAAAAGTGGTTGGAAATTATTAGCACCTTCAGATGCAGAAGGATGTAGACATTTTAAGAAGCCAGTTTATGCTTTTGTCTTCTGAGTCGAAAGGCACCATGTGGCTTATAGTAAGAATGGTTAGGATTTTGCTAAAGCTTTGTATTTAAAACAAGATCAGTATGAAAATGTAGCCATGAACTTTCTTGATTGGGATGAGTGGGAATTAACCTTATAATGTAAGGGTTTTCTCTCCCTCATTCATGAAACATGAGTTAAAATTTCAGCTTGGTAAAAGCAGAAAAATAAAACTAAGGAGAATGTTATGATGAAAACGATGACTTAAAAATACAGCTGACTGGGACTATCAAAGTGCCTTCCCCAGGAAAATTTCTCTTGACTCTCCAGGATTTCAGCAATCTGCAAAGATTAGGCTTATTTAATAAAATATTGATTGGATTGTAATATGATGATGTTAGACTGAATATCATTCCCTTGAGTCTGTGTTCTCCTTGGAAAAATATTTGATTCCAAAATCAGAAACGAATGTGCCGAGGGAGTTAACATGCTCATATTCAGCTAGCTACTCATAGAGGCACAATAGTGAACTTGAAGGCCTGTTATTTTAGTCATAATGAAAATTCTTTTTTCTTTTTTTCAGTGCTCTTATGGTTTTGTTTTTAAAGAATTATACCCGCTGCTCCTCTGAGTGTTTCTATATGAAGGTCTCCCCTAACAGTTGCTTTTAGCTTGATTTCAGATGAATAAAGCAGTCAGCTCTTGCTAATGCTAAACCCCAGAGACTCCTCTTTCTGAACATTTCTTAATTACATGGGTTATTAAATAGGGGGGTTAGAAATACTGCAAAGTGTATGAAAGGGTTGTACACAATGAAATTAGAATCGTGCTAGAGGCTGACCCACATCTGCATCGTCTCCCCTCGGAAGGTAAGGAGACAAACACAGATTACTGAAGGGCTTGCTACATGCTTATTAAAATCACTGGCAGATTTCTTAACAGACTCCCTGGCACAGAAATTGCAGGACAGCTGATGCCTATAGACTGCAGACTTGAATAGTGAGACTTCTATGGCTCCCTTCGAGCACTAGTTGTTGTGAATTATGCTACAGAGAGGAATCTGCTCAGAGTTTTACCTACAGAGCAGGATCTGTGGCATTTATGCTTGCAACGCTTTAAGAAGTCTTCTGATGTTTTCATGAGAATTAAGTGGGAAATTTCTGCTTTGCAGAGTTTTCTTTCTTTGTTTTATCATCACATTTTCTTTTAATCTAAGAGAGTTTTAATCCTTTAATCTAAATTTTAAGAGATTTTTTCTTTTAATCTAAGAGAGCAGAATTATCCACCAAGCCTGTTGTTTAGCTGCTGTGTTTGAATCGAAATGAATGCCTTATTCATAAACTCCAGTCCTTGCTGCTTGAGTTGATCACTGATTCTCTCTACTCTTTCCCCAGACCCAGGCAATGAATGTGTCTGTTGCTTTATCTTACAGGGCTCTTTTCAGTGAAAAGTTCACAGTTATCTAAATTGTTGTCTCCCCGTACTCTTTTCCCTTTAACTTCTTGACTCCTGTGACTGTCTGTGGTTTGTGTGTCATTCGGGAGACCATATCTGATCCCTGGAAGGGTCAGGGCAGTGTTTTTCTTGCCTGAGGGTCTGTGTATTGTATAGCTTAATAGATGTGATAACAATCTGCAAAAATCTGAGGACTGTAAACACTGATGAGATGCAGGAATGGGTCCAAGGACGTGTGAGAAGAAGCCGGCTGAAGAAGCATGTAAAGACTCTCCTGCAGCTCGTTTGTTTCGTAAGGAAAGATTCCTTGGAGTTTCATTCCCGTTCTGCAAATGTCAAAGGTTGCTCGTGATCTTCTGCAGAGCTGGATTTCTCTAAAATGCAGTCAGTTCTCCTGCTCCCCCTGTTTCACATTTTCATGGGTCTCGGGTAACAGCTCTTGCTTCTTTCTTTGCAGGTTCTATTTGTTATTTCTACTTCCTCGTATCCCAAACCCAGAAGGCTTTAATGAATTCTGTGTACTTTTCTGTGCTTTGCAAGTAGTTTTTGCTAATGCAATGTGAAAATGCCAACGGCAGTCTTAAATTTGGTACATTTACTACCTTACGAAGCAAAATCTCATTGGGGTAGGTGATAAGAACGTAGCTGCACAGGGTTGCAGGCCATGCCGAGCACTGGGGAGCAGGGAAACTCTGGAGGAGCTAGTGGGAGGCCGGGAACAGCCTCCTACAGAAACACCAGGGTCTACAAGGTCCCGTGGATCTGTGGTCCAGCAAAAGCCTTTCCCGCTGCCTTCCTTGCTGGTGACACAGCCACACTTCTCTTCAGATGGGTTTCCTTCTTCTGCTTTCAGGCGGAACCTCAGATAACAGCAGAGTGGTCATACGTTTGTCTGATTTCCTCTAAGGCTATACACAGGAAAAGTAGTATTCAGCATCTGTTTCCCTTCCCAATATCCAGTGCAGATGGAGACCATGGAAAGAAGCGTTTGATTTGTGTGTGTTCCCAGTGGCTTTTCTACCAGGTGCTTTGCTGTTATCCAGAATTTGGGGCCAAATATACCATCAACAGTGCCACAGGAAATCCTATAAAACTTTCATTTTTTGCTACCTCATTTTAAAACATCACTATTAGTTTTCTGTCACTTCACTTCAGGCCTAATTAATACTATGTAAAACTGAAGATTTCTCAGTGATGTTTCAGAAGGATTTGAGTCTCCTGATTTCCCATAGTGAAGTAAGGAATTGCAGTATTTCAATGTGAAGGAAGAAAATCGAGATCAATATTCCCTAGTAAATACAATGCTGCAATTTGTAATAACAACTATGATTTAATTTTTTTGAGTGCCAGGGGACCACATATGTGACAGTTACTGCATTCTTTCCTAGCTGTGTTTACGTGCTAAACTGCTAGTTAGTTGGCTTGATGTTGCAGAATCAAGGAGAATGTTCACTGGAATCTGCCCTGACCAAGATGTTAACCTGTATTCTTTCAGAAAACTTCGTGGAAACAAAGCTGTATTTTTCCAAAGCTGTGGATATTTAAATTGTTGTCCGTCCGTCCCCAGGCAAAGAAAGCGAAAGGGATTATAGGCTTAATCAGGCTGGAGGTCCTTCATCTGAGAGGCTTGATAAGCCTAATAGGTAGATTTAAACGCTGGCACCAGATTCAGGAAAGGTGACAGCTGATGAGCTGTGCAGAACACAGAGGTTTCCCTGCAGAGGCTTTTGTGTTGTGAGGTTCAGCCAGGAGGTTTCACCTCAGAGCAGCAGACCCCAGAGCTGGAGAAAGGGTGGGAATTGTTTGTGCTTTGGAAGTGAAGGGTTGTTTTCTTTCTTGTTGTTTTTGGTGTTTTTTGAGAAGAATCAGTTGATTTTCCAGTTCAGCACCAGACTGGGGAGGAGGGCTGAAGGGATGGTGATATTGAGGCATCAGGTGGAAGTTGGAATTAATTTTAGATCTGAAAAAGTTTTCAAGTCATAGTTTGTGGTAATTCTAGCAGTGTAACTGGAGCAAGATTCACCTGAAGAGAACCAGTGCTAAGGGAAAAAAGTTTAAATGCCTCTCCAAGGGCTAGGGAAGTGCAGAATTTATAGATCAGCCTGTGGCTGAGATTAGATAGCCAGCAAGAGTAGCCTGGAGGGAAATGTGCTATAATTTGCATTCGGCTAGGTAATTACAATTTCCTCCATTAAATCTTTGCTCCTATATAAGGATCTATGGTTTAGTTGGGACAAGTGCAATTACCTTCCTGCACTCTACATGGAAATCTACTTGAAGTTCACTTGATGTAAAATCAGGCTGCCGGTGTGTTTGGTAGTATCAGTTTGATGTGAATATACTGTACCAGCTGGAGAACCGTGATGTGTTTTCATTTGCTTCCATTTATAATTCAGGATGTTCTCGAAGAGCGTGAGCGTTCGGGTGTCGGAGGGCCACTTTGTGACCATCATGGGAGTTCAACTGATTAGTTATCAGGGGACCCGCTGCAGAAGATTGCGCTCCGGCAAGTGATGCCATTTCATGCTTGCAGTTAGTAGGACACTCGTCCATTTCCATAGCAGAGTGGGAGGAATAGATGCAGATGATGGGACTCTGGATTTTTTATTATTATTATTAATATAGTGGGCTTTCAGCTTTGAATATTGCTAATAGCAAGGGGTCTAGGTTCTGTCCATGGGCTTTATTTTTCAGGTACTTCTGACCTCTCCACTCCAAAGTCATTTCTTGCTATCTGTTACTTCCTACCTGACCTGCTCGTATTTCAAACCAAGGAGACTTCTAGAGAAAACCCTTTCTGCTTATTCTTTTACCAAACCATTGATAAGACAGCATGAAAACAAAATTAGTTATCTGTCTAACAAGTTTTTTAGAGTTCATTTTTACCAATACTGTTTCCTCAGTGGATCAGGGCCGTGTCCTTGCAACCCTTGCTCCTCTGAGACAGGCTAATTCATTTTTCCTGTTCCTTCGGTTAAGTGTTTCTCGGAGGAAAAGCAGCCTGATGTCAGGCTGCTGTCCGGAGAGGGCTGTAATGAAATGACTGACCACATTTCACTCGCTCATTTCAGCTTATTCTCAACTCTGTTATCTGAAAGGTAAAGACTTGGCATTAAACTACAAGATCTTGCTTTCATTCCATCTCTTCTTCAGGCTCTCCTTGCTGATAAATAATAGATACAGAAGAATGAATAAAGCACTAAACTTGTGCCCCTGAGACAGGAGTTTCCATCTAATCGGTGGTCCAGTCCAGCGTGAAATCTATTTGGTGGTTTAGGCTTGGTCCTTCTGGAACAGTGTTCTTCCTGCAAGGATATTAAATGTAAAGAAATGGCGCACAGTGAAGCAATCACAGTGTCTGTCTGAGAAAGGCCAAAGATTAAGTTAACAGAGAGGCAGGTTGGCCTCCCACTCGCACGGAAGCGCGTCTCCAGGTCAGCCGATCCTGGATGCTCCGTGGGAGGCAGGATGGTTCCTCCCGGAGCTCCCTGGCTCGCCTCTCCAGCAGGGAACTTCCTGTGCCAGTGTCCCATATACACGGGAAATTCCTTACCTGTGTATATCTGTGTGCACATAGCTATATATATCTATATATGCACACATACATACGTGTGCATACACATATAAAGTTATTTAGAATACTCAATATATTAACACATATGAACACTCTCTGTTAGCCCATGTAGAGGAAGAGTAAAAGTCTAATGCAACTCCACCATCAATGTAAGAACATTTTATTTTTCTTTTTAAGTGATTTACAGATGATACCTATACCATAACTCCAGATGCACTGGTTTGGGTTTTTAGCTCAGCTTATCCTTTGTGTCTTGAAGATTAACTAGAATTTGTTGCAACTCAGGGTTAGACATTGCAGCACAGATCCTGTGTCTTTCAGATTCCAATGAAAAGTGCTGTTTAGTATAATCATTTGTCGTCTTTAAATGAGTAATAATTTTATGTGGATTATTTTCACATGCCAGAACGACCTCAGAGTCCTAGCTAAAGTTCTTTGGCAGAAAAATAATAAAAAAAGAATACTTATCCACTGGTCCACTGAATGCAGAGAGAATTCAGCAGTTTCTGTTGTATTCAAAAATGATGGGGTTAGAACTTTTTGAATGTAATAACTAGTGCTGCAAGGATTTTGTGGTCAGAAATCAAGCCTGCATTTTCCAGCTTGGATTTGGTCAATGCAGTACTGCCAAAATATTGCTGGCTGGTCCCTCAAAGTGGATTCCTCTTGTGTATTTAAAAATTTCCTAAGAATTGCACGAGTAAGAATGAAATTATTTTTTCATGAGAGCATTAAGGCTGTAATGAGAAGGCCGTGCTTGTCCCCTAGTGTTTTACCATCCCAGGCTGGGGGTAGGTATTGTCATTCCTGGGCTCTATTCAGTTGGCATAATACATATTCAGTCATCTGAAAGCGTCTGCATGACGCTAGCTAAAGCTAGTGGAATTAGGGCGAAGGATAAAAGTTTTCAACCATGTTTTTGTTTGTAGATTCCAAACTGCCAAAGACATTACAGGGTGTGCCAGACCTACTAGTTATTGGTACCACCTCCAACTTTCCTGGGTCTTTACATATAACAATAAAAGAGAGAGAGGAGCTTCTAACGTTCCGTGTAGAACTTTGTATGGTGCAGAATAAATACAAAATTCCGAGTCTGCTGAGGTCAGCAGGATGTTTTGCTGGCTTCAGTGAGCATGGAAGCGGCTCCGCGCGCCGCAGCGTTTGCACCTCCGTACGGAGGGGAGAGGGCCGGGGAAGCAGGGACAGAGTCCATGCTCTTCACTCCTGTTCAGCAGTCCCCTTGGAGGGAGCCGGCTGGTGGGATCTCCAAATCCTCTTCATTTTCACCCCAGAGAAACCCCTCCAGGAACCCACTGCAGTACTAGCCTGGAGCCGCTGAAAATGCTGACCAAAATATCTATGGGCTAACTAGCAAGCCGTCTTATTAGATAGCTTGTGTAATATATCCAGGACACAAATTTCAGTGAGTTCCTGCTCATCGCTATATCCTCCCTCGAAGGAAATAAGTACTATTGACCTTTGGAAATAATGTGGCTCAATAGTTTATCTTGGCTTTGGCTCTTGCCAGACCTCATGACTATGTCTGGGCAGATTGTTTCAAATATATCCATGTCAATAGGATCTTATGTGAGCTGAGAACTAAAATAACCAATTTAAGAGTGCAGGGCGCAGTCATCTTGTTGACAAGCTGCCTCCACTCTGGATATATTTTTATTATTGATGATATTTTCAGCAGATCCCAGAATAATGCCAGGTGAGTTCTAAAATTAATATCCTTTCTTCTGGTTCATTAGTTTTCCTAGGGCTGGATAATAAACAGCGTTAGAAATTCCAACAAGCAAACAAAATCCCTATTCCATCTCAGATTTTTTTTGATAGTTGAATTTATAGAAATTCTAAAAATGTCATATTCATTTTTCTTTTCCTTTTCATATGCTTTCTCGGTTGCAATCAGAGTGATAATTAAGATGCAATGAAATAAGCTGTCCGTGAAGTGTTTCCAACAGAAACTAAGATCTCTTGCAAAATTTACAGCTCTGCTTTGCAGACCAGGAGGATCTGGCCCCAACAGCTGACAACTGGTGGTGTCAGTTAGATGAGGCTCCTTGGTAGCCTGTGAGAGTGCTTGGCCCAGAAGACTGCCTGGAAATTTGTCTTTATCTGTAACATTTTGAGCACCATACCATAAATCCATAAATATTTAGCTGTTAAATTTTATTCACATAAATAATTGCATTGAAATCAATGTGGATTTACACATAAGCTTAACTTGTTAGAAACGCTAATTTCACAGTAAGTTCTGATCTGGGAAAAGCAATGTTTCTATTACTGTGTTAAACATAATCCTGTGTTATTCTTTAGTTTCTTGAAGACCTCAAAATATTAGGAACATTATCAAATATTTTATAACCTTGCTGATTGCGTTACAAGGAAAACCTGGCTGAATAGTTCTAATTATATTTCAAAACATAGTATCTATATTGTTGCTGTTGTAATTAGGGACAATTCATTATAATTTTTTTAAGAGAGTAACTCATGCTTGTTAATCTGTATTCAACAATGCTCATCACTTTAAATTTAGAAATATTTAAAGGTAATTATAGATATCTTGAGCCGTACTGACGAAACATAAAATTACAAGTTTGCTTAAGGGCCACTCAACGTTTGTGTTTTCTTTCTAAACTCTTCCAGATCCCTAATTGCCCGGGACAGCCTCGTGTCTTGCCTATCCGCTGCGTCACCAGAGCGCTGCTCGCTGGGACGTGAGCGCTGCCGGGAAAGGCGCCGCGGCCGGAGCGGATCCAGGCTCCTGGAGTGCCCCTTCCACCAGCGATGCTTGAACATCCGATTCTCTAATAGATTCCGTATTTCATTATTGATATTGGATACCTTAATTACTTGTCATTTAAACTTCTCTTTAACGCTGGGGAGAGGCTGAAAAATGATGACTTTCTATGGGACAGAATTTCCAAATTCCAGTCAGTTGCATTTTCAGGTATGAAATAATATGGATTAATTGTTCTGGCATTTAAGCTGCCCTTTCACTGCATTACCTTCTCATCTCTTCTCCCTATTAAGTTCTTGGGAATTTCTGATGTTCTACTCAGTGCTGGAAAGCAAACTCCTGTAAGGAGAACCTGCATATTTCTAGCAGGCAAGTTGCATATGCGATCTCTTGTACTCTTAATTCAAATTAAATAGGGATATAAAATTGATGTGAACAAAAATCAAAAAGCTGGCAACTTCAGATGCTGGAAAAAATACAACAGTAGCGAGGTTATATAACATTCAAGCTTTCTCCTGAAGAAGCATGCCTGCATTAGAAGGATGGCGTCATGCGTATGCCAAGTGCTTTTGTGCCCTGGGCGCTGTCGTGTAATGCAGTTATTCTGTGTCTGTCTGTCTAAGAGAATAGAATAACTGCTACTTTTGGGGGGGAAAAAGAATTGCAGAAATTGATAACTAAGAGCAGTTCTGGTAAATTGTGGAAGACAAAGTGGTTTCTCTTCTGAAAAGTGACTGAGTGAAGCTTCTGCCTTGCTTTCCGTCTCGTGTTTGGAAGCAGAGGTGACTCCTGTGAACACAGGCAGCTTGCAGAGCTGCATTTTCCCCCTCAAGCTGTGTATTTAAAGGTCCTTAGGAGATTATATAAAAGACGTTGGCAGTTTCTGAAAGACAGGAGTGCTGTAGATTCATCTGCCATGTAGATGGGTCTTTGTTTCCCATCAATTATAAATTAATTATAGTCAGGCAAGCTTAGGAAGCCACAGAGCTCTCACTTGAGCTGCTTCAGCAGAACTGCTGCCCCTCCTCAGGAGGGGAGTTGGTTGCGCTCCGGGGTCGGAAGACTTGGAGTTGCCATTGCAACCCTTGGTGAATGACAGTGCTTTAAATGCAGACTGAAAATAATAATATTAAGATAGCTGTAATATTATTGATTTTTTTTATTAAAGATATAAATCTTTTTTTTTTTTTTTAGCGGTAGGCAACATATGAGGAGGGACCATGAGTTAGGGGTGAAATAGGTTCATGCAATATAAAATAATTAAGCTTTGAACTATAGATGTTGGATATGGGCTTTTCATAGGAGGGCTTTTAATACAGTGTTTTTTGCAAAAGAGTTTTATTTGCATTTTCAGCAGGAAAGGTTGAGCTTGGTTTGTGCAGGATGAATTTACTGAACTTCCTGGTATTGGGAAACTGACTCGTATTCAATTCCAGCTATAGAAAGATTCGAAAAGAGCTGAATGAAGACAGAAAGAGGATACACTTCGTTGTGTGCACGTGTGTGAAAGCAGAACAGAAATAAAATTTTTAAAAAAGAAGTCAAAACCAAATATCATAAGGATATCATAGGGACAAAGTCACATCTAGAGAAAATAGGGTAGTTCGATTTTTGGAGAACTGCAATCTCAGGCTAGATTATAATTCATATTTAAGTGGGGAAAAAAGATCTATCCTCATTTCCAGAATCATTCAGTGCATTCCAAATTCTCTGTGAGGCATCTGAGCCCTGCACTTTATAAAACCTAGACATGGACGTGAGTCCAATTATGACCCTTTAATTTACGTTGCAACTATGTGCTGTATACCATCATAGCATATTCACAGAATATCTGTCTAGTGAAAATAATTTTTCTCTCCTGTAAGACAGTTATGAAACCAATATAAAAGCTCGGCCTGGTAAAACAGTTTGAATTGCCCAGAGCCAGAGCTTGCAAAGGCAGTCGGGTTTTGAGAGCCTGAAATAGCTGTTGGAAGGTATGTGTGTTATCCAGCCCCATGCTGGTACTCAGGTAGGTAACTATCTGGGTGGCAAATGGCCTGGGTAGGTACCATGAGATGCCCTTGGGCCTTGGGTTTTTGCTGGGGCTGGGGTGTCTGTCCTGGGCACAAACTGCTGTGATTGCGGTCAGGACTCTGCACATTTCATAGCCTCATGCCTCAGCACTAAGCAGTTACCTAGCTCCTGAAATACTTCTGTGTATAAGACAGACCGGCAAATTCCGAAGAATGGCAGCTGGAAATAGATTCTTTGTTGTAACTGAGAGATTAAGGATGTCTACACATTTTTGTTGCTGCTCTAGCAAACACTTTCAGCCGGCGACAGGATCAGTGATGGTGGTGACAGAAACTTGTGGGCCTGTTTGCAGCCCTATGAAGGGCTAGATGCTGAGAGTGCCCAGCCTCCTCCCAGGCAGTCCGGGCTGTGCTAGTTCTCCTCATACCTGTGACATTAGAGTGGAGTATTCCTGAAGAGTTTGGGTAATTTCCTAGACTATTTGCTGCTGAAAACCTTAATTTGAATCTAGTGGATGCATGTTTTAGCTTATGTGTTCAATCTTTTCTTTCATTTCCATGGCCTGAGACTTTCCTCCCCAGCAGCTGGCCCAGAAGACTAGGACAAAGTTCTGGACAAAGTTCTGGGCAGGACCAGAGCAACTGTCATATGCATTTAAAAAAATCTGCATTTACAAATCATTTTATGCTTTCAGAGACATGGCAACTTTTAATGCTCGTTTCTGTAGCTCTTCTGAAGGAAGTAAAAGCATTTTAGTGTGTGTAGAAATATAGCATGTATTACAAAAGCACTACCCACATTCCTGCCCAAATGACTTTTAAGTCAAGAGCAATTTAACAGAACCATCAGCCCTGCATGTGAGACAAATTAGGAAATTCTGTGTTTTAAGCTTTTTGTTCAGCAAAAGCGCAATCGTACGGGCTCTGCTACTAGAACACATCATTTATCTGCATGTTGTGCAGCATGTTAGCGTTCACTGGAGCCAGTACTGACTAATGCAGTCCAAATAGATGCATGATTTGCTGGATCAGATTCCATGACTGTGCGGCCCGTGCCCTAGGGAAATGGTTCATGCTAATTGTGCTGGTAAAGGACAAGGGATCCCCGAACACGCTGCCCAGAGCGGTGTTTGCAGGCAGCATTTGGAAGCTTGGCATGCAGTAACACACAATAACAGATAAATTAACAGCAGGAACTTTGCTGATTTATTTGTTTTTATGCTGGTTTTCTTTCTCTCCCATTTCCCTTTTTCCTTGTATCAGTATGTAGGAGTGCCTTCAAAAACACAAATAATCCCTAAACTCAAACAAAAATCAGACAGTGGTAAGTAGAAAGCTCCTATACCAAGCAGCAGTAGTGAATGGCTCTCATAGTTGCCCAGTGTATAGCTAATATGGACGTCAATGTATTTTATTGTTTAATCCAGTGGTCTTTTTTATCCTTTCTGCTCACTAGTGGAAAAAAAAAAAGGGCAGAAGAAACAGGATTGTTCTAAAAAAAAAGGCTTAATATCTTTTTAAGTCACTGGTGTGCTGGTTGCTGGTACATACTTAAGTTTATGCAAATAAAAATATAGATGTATTTGTACAGAAATGCAATCAAAATATTCTTCAAATTATCTTAATTGAATAAATGTGAGAGAAATTCAAGACTGGTTAGTCTTCCTCCAGGTAGCACTGGCACTTTTACTGCTTGCAGCTTTCCATAGGCCTGGACTACCTGATTTTTTCCTGCCCTTGTAGGACATACACTGTATTCCCGTTTTTCCTGAGTTGGGGTTAGCCTAGGGTAATTGTACTAAACTTTATTCTCAATTTCAGGATAAGATGTTATTGCCACAGTATAGAAAAAAAAAAAAAAAAGGAGCAGAAACAGTAAATTGTTCTATTTTTAAAATAGACGTTTTATGAGTGCCTTCCAGGAGTGTATTAAGCAACATGACTTACATCTGTCTCGTCTGTTTTGTTCTCTGATTCCCTGCCTGAGGGAGAAATGTGTGTGCAGTGGTGCATTTTGTTTTGGTAGGGTTTTTGTCATTTGTATGTTGTCTACACAAGCAGCCTGTGTTGGTGTTGGAGGGGAGCATGCCTTGCATTTGGAGCCCAGATGATGAAACTGGTGATGCCTCCGAAGACCTGCATGGCCATGGAAATGCCACCGGGCTGACCTAGATGCATCCCGTTAAAGAGGGTCTCTGAGTTGGCACCATCCTTGATGAGGTAATTCTTGTTAACCAGTTTGAAATCACGTTTATTCAAAGTGTTCTGTGGGGCCTTTCATTGGATTTGATTTGATGGCATCATTATCACAGTTGCATCAATAATTCCGGCATCTAATTGGAAAACCTCTCTATCTAGAGGTGGAACTGGGTCATACTATCACCCAGCTCCCATAAAATGAGGAATTTTGATTTAGGAAATGTCAGCTAGAGTTCCATTTTTAAAGACCCAAATAAAAACCAAACCTTTGATTTGCTAACAAAAACATTTTTCAATCTTTTCAGTGAAGGGCATAAGAAGTAAATGATAAGTAAAAAAGCTGATGGGAACAAGTGCTGTTTGCTATTAATACCATTCTATGTTCAGTTTTAGATAGTGTCCAAAAAGACCAATTAGAATTAGTCCTCTTGTGTTAGACCCTGTGTGAACTAGCATAAATTATACAGCTTTTTCTCAGCTGTATATCCTTTAGATAAATAACTCTTCCTGGCACAGACTGACTGAATACCAACCAATGCAGAGATGCAGGAAAACATGTGGCCTCCTTTATGAAACCCATATGTACATAACACGTAGCTGTTTCTGCTGTTGTGGTCATTGCTGTGCAACAGAGAAGGGCCTGTGCATTGTGCTGCAGTTTTCCAGGGAAATACATTATCTGCTAGGTATCAACAGCTAAGTTTGCAATGTATAGAGTAGAGAATTTAATTTTTAAGTCAAACTTAAGCTAGAGCTGTACACACAAGAATGCCTTAAATTGAGTATTGAAGAACAAAAGAAATGGACTAAATCACTGAGAAAAATTCTGTAAAATAGGTCCAAGAATACAAACAGAGAAATCTCATTGTAAACAGGGATTCAGCCCTGCTGCATTTCCCTGTCCAGCTGTAAAGCAGGGGGAATAGAAGCTATTCCCAGACGGATGCGGTCCTGGCGGTGTCGTTGTGATGCGAGTGCCACAGCAGCGAGATCGTTGCCTTTTGTCCTCCAGCAGATGCCGAAAAGATGTGTGTCCTTCTGAAAAGAATCAAACATAATTTATGAAAATGCAGCATTGCCCACATAAACGGTATGAAACACAGTACAGTTGTTTCTAAAGTTGTGTCCTAGAAGAGCCACTCACTCTTGGATTTATTTTATTTTAATTCTAAGGACTCAATAGATAAAAATGTAAATAAGGAAATATCTCATCAGTGGAATTTTTATGCTGTTTACACATTTGTCCCTTCATTATATGGTAAATTGGGCCAGACATTTAAGCGTAACAGAAAATTTGGTATACTTCAATGCAGTTTAGTATTGGGAGTGTTAAGAAACTTAAGGAAAACACACACACTTTATTAAGATGCTTCAACTTGTAATTGAATACATATATAAGACCCATCTTCTTACAGAACATATAACTAAAAAGCTATGCAGAATTTCTGTATGCGCATATACATGTCTGTATGCACTTTGTAACATTTGAAAATAACCTATATAAATCAAATCCTAAGAAATCTTCTAGAACTAATGAAAACATCTTATATGATTAGTAGTGTATAAATATTTTGTAGCTTTTGTATCACTGTTAGTCTGGGATTCAGGAGGAGGAGGACTTTGCTGGTGTTTGGTGCAGCGGCGGCCTGCGCTGCCGGATGGGCCGCGCGGCTCCCTGGTGCCCGCAGTGCCGGCATGGCAGCTCCAGCCTCCCCTCATGGGCAATCCCCCCTTTGAAAGATACCAAAGAGTATCTGTTTGGCTAAATGCACTTATTTGGAAGTCAAAAATTGCCCTCTTCTGAAAAATTAAGGGTCATTTCAAATATTGAGGAGCTAGATTATTTATGTGTTTATTCTGCTTTCCTTGCTGGAGACAGATGGAAGCCATATTTTTACTTTTTTACCTTTTTAGAGAAATAAAACTTACTCTGCTCAGAGAGCTGGAACTGTAAGAAAAACATCTCTGTCTCAAAATATGCAGTAATGAGCTCTCATTAACACTGCATTCCACACAAAAGTCTCTTACTATCTCTAATAGCTTTATGTATCTACATATCTTTCCTCAGTACAATTAGAAACTACATATACTACCTAGCTTTAAAATGACGAATACATTCAAAGACACGTTACTGACATTTTTACTTAATGATTAGCTAAAATACACGTTTTCTTATCATTTCCATGTGCAGGAAAATGAATAACCACAGTTGCATCTTCCTAAAGAGGTTATACTTGTCAGCTTTTTTGGAACTCTTCCTAATACACTGATTCCTCAGGAATTGTACTTAAAGGTATAATGTTCAATTAATGTTAACTTAAAGGTATAATGAATTCTTCTAGCATTTTTTTTCTTAATTCTTTTGACAGTATTTCTATAGAAAAAGCAAAAGAAGTAGAAGGACATCAAGGATTTTGTAGAACTTATTTTATAGCTGGAGTCATTCTAATTATGTGAGCCAAAATATCACCCAAAAAAACTCCATGCAATTGGGGATTTAAAATGATTTTAATATGAAAGCTGGATACGGTAACTGGGCGCATGCGTGCGCTGCGTTCCTCCTTATTCGCATCCCAGGAACTAAACAAAACGGAGCTGGCACTGGGGTAGGCAGAGCGTGTGGGCGGAGGGTGCATGTGGAGCGAAGCAGAAAGTGGGTGAGAGCTGATTGCCTTATAAATGTTTCAGCAGGAGGTGCTTGGAAGGGCTCCCTCCCTCCCGTGTTGGGAATCATCAGGGAGTTGTGCTGCATCCCAAACGAGTGCTAATGAAACCTGCATACCAGGCACCATCATGTATTCTGCATATGCTACATACGACGTGGGAAAACGCAAATTAAAACAGAGGGAGAGAGGGAATGTGCCATGGAGAGGCATGAAGGTTTTATCAGCGTGAGGCTGCCTTGCACACAAAAGCAAAGCAGGATTTATTAGTTGGGTTCATTTTCTCCCTCTGAGCCCCTCAGTCTTGGCACTTGCTGTGGAGCTGGAGCTTATGGGCATAGGCTACAGAAATAGTTCTAATAATTTATTTTAAAACTCCTTTTAATCTTTCGATAATTACTTATTTGACAGAATATATGAGCTGGTTCTGGGTACAAAAGTCTTGCCAGCAGTTGTTGGAAATGTTCTGTATTTCTCACTCATAGTTTTGCAGCCTGGAAAAAAGAGACTTGTATATGTAGCACATAAGGATTTTGTGCTACCTGTTACTGATGGGACAAAGCAATCCTTTTAATACTCATAATTGTCAAATAGTTGATATGGTGGTGCATTTATTGCTTCTGAATCTCTCAGCAGCTGAAGTATCTCACCTGATTTTTGCCAGCTTGTCCAAAATTAATGCTCTAATAATCAGGAAAAAAAAAAGTATCTACAGGAGAGAGAGGAAAAAAAAAAGGGTGCATGAAAAGATTTGTTCCTGCATCTGATAAAGTTTAAACTTTCTTTCCTATTGTTTCTCTTCTTGAACATATTCTCTTCGATGTGTGGACAACAGGGAAAAGGATAAGTCATAGCAAATGAAATGGAAACTATTCTTATTAAAAGTCTTCCCTTTTACTCCATTTACAAAAATGGAAAATTGTCTAGGAATTGAAATACAGAGTGTGTGTATGCATGCGTGCTTCTGTGCCTTTCTTACCAATGTAAGAAGTGACATTTTCCTAATTCCAATTTATATAAAAAAGGCTTTGCATGACTTTGATTTTTGTAACGTGAAGGTTAAAATTCAGAATAGAAGCAATAATAGTCTCCAGAAATTGACCCATGAAAATATATTTAAGTTTTTTTTTTCTGGAAAGCTGCCCTTCAAAACTCCTTCCCAAGTAAACTTGTAATGACGTTTCAAAAATGGAACGTGGATTCCAGTAACTATGGGGAATTTTTGGATTGTTTCTACTAATTTGCTAGCCACACACAAAATACCTGCTACACAAGTCAAACTCCTGTAATTTACTATCCAGGTGCCTGATCTTGTGACAGCTAACACACTGAGAAAACATTTGAGGATTTTTAGCTTTATATACGTGGCTGATATACATTTCATGCTGCTTTTTCTGTTACTCTGCTGTTCCAAGTTCCAAGGCCTTTAACACTGAGAAGGATAAAAACTGCTACCCCATTAAGGCCTAAATAGTTTAAATATCAGGATAATTTTTGTCAAATAGTTTATGTGGTTAATTAAAATTTCATCTTTTTTTGTCTTTTTTTGTACTTTTTCATAGAGAAATGAAGTGTAGTGCTGCTTAGCTGGGCTTAGTTTTGGGGTGAATAAGTGAGTGTACTGCGTAGATGCACCACCCTCGTGGCTCCTGCAGCAATATGGGCAGGCAGGGTTGAGGGGTGGAACATCACAGGTCAGAGCATCCAGAGATCTGTAATATCTTCTCATCAGACTTCATTAGTGAAGCTTTGTGGCAGCCCTCAGAAGTAAGCATGGATATCTACATTTAACAGGCTGTTTATTGATTACGTCAAAAATGAACAATGTTCACGAGAATGAAAATGCAGGGTGTGAATTTTAGCTGAAAACATGGAAGAAGCTCCACAGAGCTGGGGCACTATCTCAGAGCTCCTCATGAAATTTGGTAGACAGCATTTGTGTGGCCAGTTCATCCTCACTTTTCTTCTATGTAGAAGTCAAGCTGGGAAACTTTGCTCTTAACATTACAACAGGATGAGAAGGGGAAGATTTTTGATCCACAGTATGCTGGGAAAATGTCTTCTGATATTGCCTATTGATATATCTGTTGATATTCTTTGATCTCTGTCTTGAGCTCTCTCTCTGTGTTTGTTGCTTAAGAATATTATTGCCTAGTCAAGTATATTCATTTAAACAGTATATTACAAGTGTATCAAGTAAGTATATTCATTTAAGCAGTATATTACAAGCGTATCAATGCATTGAGGAACACACGAGTCAAAAGTGCAGTGGTGAAGATCTGGTAAAGAATAAAAAAACCTGCAGTCAACTGGTTGTATGCCTGGAGGGAGAGGAGTTCTCCCGTGCAGATCCCCCTGGCCAGATTCCCTCCAGCCTCACTAATTCCTGAGCTGGGAAGACAGTGTTTTAACTGGACCTGATTCCTAGTGGAAATCTGGCTCAAGTTCCATCAAGTTTTGCCTTCCGGACTAGCACAGCCCTGGCTTGGTGGTTCTGAGCAGAGCCTGTATCGCAGAAGCGGGCACCGCTGGACACCGCTCATTCCCATTCCTCTTGTTACTATATTTTCAATAGAAGCTGAAGAAGCTCAGCAGAATGTCTTCTATTTAAAATATATCTTTCCTCTTAAAGACTAGCAGTAACTTTGGGTGAGGGTGTGGGTGCATTCACCCTGAGGACACAGACCCATGAGGACAAATATTGGGAGTCCATGTCTCATTTTAATCATGTTGGGCGTGATTGCCCCATAAGTCTCTTCTGCTTTTTCTCTGTGCGTTTAATTCTTTAAACTTAGATCTGACCAAATTTTATTTTTCTTCCTGTATCTGTAAGGCAGGAAAAAATATTTCCAGACTGAAAACCCGATATCATTATTGCTAAAGGAAGCGCCACTTATTGATCCATAGTCATATGGTCTTTTGGGGTTGTCACTGTTTTATTGCCTAGCTTTAATAGTTTTTATTAGTTAAAGCTTTTAGTCTCAAGTCATAGCAGTTACAAGGGAACATTGTGGATGTAAGCAGGGTATTAACCTGTTTCATTTAACTGCTAGTTCATTCCTCCAGAGGCATCACGTTTGTCAGATCGTTTTTCAGCTGTGCCACACAGGCCTCTGTGTGGTATTTATTCTGCCAATAGTAAGTTCCTTAATTAATTTATAGATGGGAGCTCCACTGTGTCATTCCTATTATCATTACTCATTACTTGTAAAGTAAGTTTTGGATAAATCTTCGTTTTGTCCTTTTATATACATATATACACATATATACATATATATATATATTTGGAAGGATGTATTTTGCCTTTGGTAGTCGTGGTATAACCTTGTGGTATCCGCTGAGAGTTGTATAACTCTGCTCGAGTGCAAGTGTGAGCAGAACATGATTGGATGGACTGGTAACTGGTGGCATTTTTCTTTTTGTTTTGCCTATCTTCCTGAAGGGCTCCAGGTATGTTCAGAGGGTTCTCGAAGGGTGCCAGGATTACAGGCTTGTCTGAAGAAGGACTCCCAGAAGATTGCTGTTTGTCCCAAATCTTTCAAGATCAATTAATTTTACATCTACTTCAGAGCTGACAGTTCCTTGTTCTTGGCTCTGACCCTTGAATTTGTGTACTCATTGCACAGAAACACAGTGGAAAACACAGCTGTGTTAAAAAAAAAAAAAAATCTGATACACAAGGTGAACAAATGCTGACAGAAGCTAAGGAGAGTTTCTGTGTCTGATCTCCATGTTCCTTAGGTGAAGGAAGCATTTTCCAACTTGAAGCAGTTTGCTGCGTCCTTTTAGCTGCTGCTAGTCACCTTTATCCATCGCAGGTATTTATAAGGCACCTACCACTATGGAATCTAAATGGCATCATGGGCTTCCCATGAAAAGCAGCTCAGATGAAATAACTACAAGACATAACTATCTGCCAGACTGTGTAGGGTCTGCAGATGTGAATTTGCTTGGGAGAATGAATAGAGCCTAAAACATTTTACTACGACTATGTAAACCCCATTGTAAATATTCATATTCTTCAGTATAACATTAGGTTTTGGCACACTCTGCATAAGATCTTTGTATTTTGAGACTGGTAGAATTAGTTTTCGTATATTTTATGCAACTTTACTTTTACTTGATTTTGCACAGACTTGTATGCTGACCTGTGGCCTGATCAAAGTAACTGTTAATGAAAATACAGTTCAAATAATCATTTAGTAATGAAGATATATTGCATAAGACTAAAGCATTACATGTGTTATCCATATACAAATATTCTTGGTTAAATTGTGAAGTATTGCTGAGATGAGTTTCCAGGGCTTCAATTAACAGCTGTCAAATACAGCGATAATAGATTGGGGCAGTATATGTTTTTCTGTAGGCATGAGCAGAAGCATTTTACAGAATGTTGTGTGGGTATCACTGAAATGATACGTGCTGCAGAAATAAAATTCAGCATCAGAAATCTTTTGGTATTTTACAAGGAGAAATAGTTCAATTGACTCTGATAAAATATCCAGAAATCATTTTAGTGCAAAGCAAAAGTATTCGGAGGATAGAGTTTATTTCAAAAGTAATGTCTTCTGGAATGGGCAGAGGGAAGTTAAAAAACTCTTTACATGTGTTAGTGAAAATGCTTAAATAGAATCTAAATGTATATGTTTTAACCAAGGGTCCGGACTGGCTTGCAGTCATTAATTCTGCTTCAAACAGTTGTTCCCAGGGATATTGAACTCTGGTTTGATTAGCTGTAATGAAAATATAATGAAGAAATTGTTATAATTTATTTAGTTAAAATCCAGATTTCCTGAAAAATTGGGGAATAAATTGATCCTATGCTGGTTCTAGGCTCTTCTAATGAAGTGCCCTTTGAAAAACCTACTTAGGTATTTTGTCATGGCCATGACTCTCCTACCTGTGTATGAGCGAAGCACTAGCCATACACAAGTAGAAGAAGTCTTTTGGGAACGAAGCTGGGTACCCCACAGTGGATATATTTTATCCCAATGGTAGAAGGAGGAAGAGCTTTATCTCCTCTGGAGATGCCTGGGGAAGTGCTCGGTCCTCTCTGGATCCTAGATGTTCCTTTTTTTTATCTCATTAGTAGTTCCCAGTTTTTGCTGGACTTTTTTTTAGCTTTTAGCCATAGTGACAAGACCCAGTGTTTCTGGCACTATCGGGGTGTACGTAGCTCACTGCCATAATGGCATTTTGTTATTGGTCAGATGCTATACTTTCCTGTATGGTTAGCAAGTAGAATAGTGGTGAATCTTTTGCAAAGAATCATCCAACGTTGGTCTGTGTGACGGGGACCACGCTAAGACATTTTGTGTCTCCAGTGCTCCCCGGGGTTCATGTGCTCCCATCCTGCGCCTTGCTCAGGTCCAAGGGAAGGACGGATCCTCTTTCTACTTTACAACACAATTATGGCTCATGCCATTTCTGAGAAATCAAAGGAGGGGAAAACAAGTTAGAAAAGTTTAAAATGTTAGGGGGGGAAAAAAAAGATGGTTTTGGTGTTATATTAGTAAACTAAAAATTGTGGGTTTTGAGGGAGTTCTTTTCTGTTTGCACCAAGTATTTACTATGTTGAAGCACTGTTGTAGGTAGACAAAAATGTGTTAGACACAAAATATACCTTAATGTACCATGAGGGTTTCAATTTATCCCATTCTTACGATCTCTAAATCTGAAAAATGACAAAGATGGTTGTTTCAGTGAGTTCTTCTACTGTCACACTAGACCTAAAATCCCGAGCATCTATAAAACATGTGACATACTTGGAGCAAGTAACATGCATTTCCTTTTCCTAAACAAAGTTTAATATTTTTCATCTGGAGTTGGTTTTCTACTGTCAGCAAAAAGAGACCATGTATGCAGTTGTGTGTTTATGAGCAAGTTTTATCTCTAAACAGATTTGTAACTAAAAACAGAAATATCTTTTTATGGGAGACAGCTGGTTGGGAGATTAAAGAAACACAGCAAGGGAGGGGAGTTCAAATTAACAAACATTCCTAGACAAGGAATGCCTGTAAGCATTAGCAAGCTTTCAGCTTGCGACCTAAAAACATATCTAATCTCATCTACGGGTCTGTACTGATGGGTTTCACTTTGTTATTTGATGATAAATCTTCGAAAAGCCCAGTGTGGAGCCACAACTCTTGTCTATCTTGAAGTATGAACACAGCCTATAAATATGTGTCAGCATAAAAATTTCCAATCAGGCTATGAGCTGGGGCTCAAACAGCGACAAGCAGCTAAACCTAAGGGATTTTGCTGTGGTGGAGTCTTTGCTGGGACAAACTGTACTGTCTCTTCCGTGGCTTCCCTAGAAGCTTCCAGGTCTTTGAACACTGGTGGAGCCAGTTCAGCAGAGGAGAGAGCGCGTTCTAGAGAAGGAAGATTCACTCCCAGAAAAGTAGAATATCTGAGGATAGGTGGACTAGAGGCTGCTTGTCCTCAGCCCCTCACACCGCACGTCAGCTGCCCGCAGTCCATCTCGTTTTGAAACCAGTTTCTATCATAAGAAACTCCTCAGGAAAGTCCTTGTGGTGTTCTGGTTGGTGCACAAGGTGGTAGCTCTCAGTTGGGAGCTTCAAAGGAGATTTTTAGTAACTGTACAGAAATTGAACTTTTGGGGGAAAAAAAAAACACAGGCATTTTTAGTGTGCTGTGAGCATTTACATAGCTGAACCTTAGGTTATTTGGCAAATCTAGTTGGACTTTTCTCATAAAGTATACACTGTCACTTAAAAATAGTTAGAGGATGGCTGTGCGTATTGTATTCCATCTTGTCTTATTTAAATATTATTATTATCAGTTTCTAACAGAACTATTGTTTGTTTTTAAGTCAGTGAAGTTCCATTTGGAATTGTGTACACCCTTCATAGAGGATTTATTTTTAGGATTTTTGAAGCTTGTCTTGCATCTTTTGCTGCACCAGCTCAGATTAACTATCTTCTACACTTGTACCATCACAGAAACGTATCTATGGTCAGAAAATTTCCAGAAACAACTGGTCAAAGGGGAGAAACACAGTATCTCCACTCTTAGCAGTAACTGCTTAATCACCGAGTTTCTTCATCTTAAGTTCTACCGTTGCGTTTTATGCTGCATCTCATTAGATTTCTTCTCCAAAATAGTAACTGAGGGATAGAAAATCATGCCCTCAGTGTGGTTAGTTAAATTCAAGTTTCCTGATATTCACAAGTTCATCACGTCTCATCCCAACAGAAAAAAAAAAAAAAAAGAAAGAAAGAAAATAGGAGACTTCATGCTAAGAAATGCACAAAGGTTGGAGTAGATTGGTCAGTACAGCATTATGTTATAGCTCAGAGCTTGGAGAAAAGTTTTGAGGAATATATATGCTAGACTGCATGTTCTTGTGCACCTCTCTGTGCTCTGATTCCTCCAAAGGCTGCTGAATCCTGCTATTTAGCCGTACCTTAGCGCTTGCCTAATGCGTGTACCGGGGTGGCATGAACTTGAGATGCTTTAGCTCTGTGTTGCTTAAATGATGTCATTTCCCATGCTCCACTCAGGTTTTTGGTGCTATGTGGAAAACAGTATGTCTTACCTACAGGTGACCCTTGTGCTAAGTCAATACAGGCTTCTTTGCAAACTTGCAAAAACAGACTTGCCAAGCAAAGTATCGGGGATTATTTGCATGTTGTGCTGAGTCTGTGCACCCTGGGAGATTTCTCATGACTGTCTTCTAGATAAAACAACAAAACAGTTGCTTTGTAGAAAAATATACAAATTTTAAGAGGTTTAAGTATGCTCTCTACATAATATGTCTGCCAAATCATTGATCTGGTGCAGAATATTTTCCTGCTTTTTTAAGCTTTCAGATCTTTAGCCACTTGGATACATGTAGTTTGTTTTATTTTCCTCTGCTGGATTGTCACTTAAATATACCAGGGGCTAAGTCTAAAACTTTAGAACTGTCCTATTTACTTTTTGAAGTGGATTGGTTGCAGGTGTTTTTGGAAATTTATGTTTTCTCCTTCATAGCTGCAATTATATACATTACAAAATCAGAATCCCATCTCTGAAAATCTGTTTCTTTCACTGCTTCCTGAAAGATTATCTTTGGTTTAGATATTTTTGATGTATGTTCCTGATTATATTCTAACAAGGAAGCATTCTTCAAATTCATAAGTTAAGGAAAAAAGGAAACAATATATCTGATGCTTCAATCCAAGAAAATATTTTTTTCTTTATTTTGACTAGAATTCTGCCTTCATTATGGGCAATTCTAAGCTGAAACTAATTTTTATTTTCCTCAAATTGACATGCTTGTCTTCAACAAGTGCTTGAATAGACACCTGCCTCTGTGACAAGACTGAAATGCATTGTAGCAGCACAAGTTTCTGTTATGTGAAGATCGTACTGGTGGAGAGCTACTCCATATACCTGCAGGGAAAACTGCTTTTTTCATAGTTAACTCTTTAGGCTTCCCAGTCATAGAAATTGAGATTGAAAAAACTTGTAAATCATTTTGTGTGTTTGTGTGCCATGCAATTTTCACCATGTATTACAAAATCGGCATTTTTTCTCAGTATTATATAACTTGGTTTCACATAATATATAAAATGGTATTTACAGTTATGTCATATTAACTGATCTTGTCAAGCCTCTTCATACCCATTTCTGTAGATAGCACTTGCTTCATAATTCTATTTATTCTGGACATGTCTTGAATGCATTCTTGTACATTCTTTTGCCCAGAAAAAAGACAAATATTTATGATTACAAAAGCCAGTCTATGTGAAACAGGAACATTAGATAAACATCAAAAAAATCTAAGCTAACATTTTAGTTTGAGCAACATTCATTAGTTCAGTATGAAAGAGTATTTTAAGTATGAAGAGCCAAATTATGTAACTGAAAAAAAATGCTACTTTTGAAATATGTAGCCAATTCTGTATGGCGCACAAACATTATCAGATTGCTATTTCAGGCTTTGACTGCCTGGTACATACTTTAGAGCACCCAAACATACACTTTGCTGGTAAGGAATTTTAGTGCTGAAAATATAAGATAGTTATATAACTTATATTAAAAAGAGATATTAAACTTTTGCCATCCTGTTTCTTCTCTATGAAAAAACAAAATCAGAGTGGAGAACAGGAGCAGTTGCTAGTAAAGGGGCAGCATGAGGGGAATTCTTGCACGGCTCCTTCTGTAGTGCAGGCACTTGTGAAGATGTGTACACATGCAGAGATTAAGAAATCAGAAAGTGTTTTTAAATTTAGGATTGGGTGGAATCATTAAATTAAATCTAGTTTGACCTTTGATGTGCAATAAATCTTATCCTTTTGCTTTGTGTCCTGGGCCCCATGATGTCAAGAGGAAGAGCTAATGCCTCCATCCTTGCTCTTTTACTGCCATGCCCAGTTCCCCGTTACAGCCACGTGTCCTATTTGAATTTGTCTCTTTTCAGCAGGTTGTGTCACATATGTTTAGAGTTTCCCCAACTAAGTTGCTGTCTATTAACTGTATTCATCAGAGAATGCAAGTAATACTGTTCTTCTGTAAAAAGTAACGTTGGTTCTTTCCTGCCCTCCATTTGTCACTGATGGTTTCGCGCTGACATGAGTGAGACAAAGTAATTATACGGCAGTGCTGTTGTGGTTGCAAACGGAGCCATTAAATTCTAGCCTTGCTTGGTTGTTTCAGTGCTTCTGTGGCAGGGGGCTGGCTATAGTCCTGATTTTTAAGCCATCTCTTTTCTTTTCCAAGGATTATCTCATCTTGTGGAGGCCACACCATTCTCAGTGTGCGTAGTCAGGTACACAAGGAAAACACTAAATGAATTGAATTGCCAAACAGCATTGCTGGGAGTGAAACTCAAGTATTTCCTTAAAATAGAGAGGCACCATAAAGATTTTTATTTAATTTTAGTTTCATTTATAAGCATTGTTTGTTTTAAACATTAATGTTAATATTTTTAATGCTTTACAACACTTTTGCTAGTACTTTCTTAGCAGCTATAACATTTATAGCTATTAATTCTGTTAAGCAGATATTTATACTCTGCAGAACAGAAATCATAAAAATCTCTGGTAAGTATAATAGGATATCCAGCATTAAAACAAAACTGAAAAGTAGGTATGCATTTTTTTTCCTTTAAGGTTGCACCACTTCGCTTTATTGCCAGGGATACATTACCATCAGTATTCTAGTCCTTACCTATCACCCTGTGTGTGAGGCCCTTCTGAAATTTTAAATAATTCTGACCTTAATTTTAGAGGATACCATGGACTGAAGAGTTGCTTGGTATGGAGAGGTCTAGAGAAACGCCCAATCTGAAATAGGTCAGGTTGAGGAAATTAAGCAGAGGATCTTAATTTTGGTCATCGGTAGTTTTTTCAAATTTTGGAAATTAGGAAGTGTAGATATAGTAACATTTGAAAGCACTGCAAGCATAGAAAATATGTTCTTATTGCAGTAGGATCATAAAGAATGCAATGTTAAAAATAGATTAAACACCCTGACATTAATGCAAAGGGAGATTATATACCACACTATCAATTTAATACATTTATTACTGCTGTTCAGTGGTTTCTTAGCAGGTTAGCTGGAGTTTAAATAAGAGTAGTAGTCAGGTAGAAAGAAAGAAGAAAAAAGAAGCAGAGGAAGAGATAGAAACCTAGTAGTGGATTTTTCAATAGTCTGGTTCAATTATTTTTTCTTCTGGGAGATTTTATGAGCTATCCCATCATCGTCTCTAATTGTCTCCTGTTAACTCAATAGCCATTTCTCTGTTCTAGCAGCTAGACAGTTGGCATCTACAATGTAGCATCCAATTTATTTTTTATGTAGTAGTCTTCGTTCAAGGAATAACAAAATGCTTTTCAAACAGAGGCAGTGCTACATTTTTTTCATAAAATTTCCATTATTGTTTTCCCTAATGTTTTGTTATGTTTTCCGATGGAGGCACTGTTCACCAGAGCAGCAGTGTAAGATGTAACATCCAGACTTTCTTTGGACTGGATTAGGACATACTGCTTTAATGTGGGGAGCTAGTCAATAGGAACAGGTAACAGATGGATCTGGTTTGTTTGGGTGGATGTATTTACACATATAAACCCCTTAGTGCTATAAAACTTCAAGGATTTTTATGATTTTCCTGGAAAAATGTGTAAATGCTAAAACCTGTATGACTAAAGCTCTCAATATGATAGGAGCATGACTTGAGTGAGATATGCTATTTCATCTCATATTAATACTAGGAAATCATTCTTATGCAAGAAAAATTACAAGGAAATCACAGGGAAAAATGAGTTATGATTGAACTTTTCTAGTTGGTATAGACTGGGGGGAGACCAGGAAGTGATTTCAGCCACCAATTAGGGATGTAAAGGTATAAGAAAATCTCCGAAGTTACCATGTGCTGCAGTTTTACTTGCCTGGAACCTAAACAGCTGAGGATGTATTTCCTGCAATCTTCTGTTGATTAAGGAACATGTCTAAAACTCAAGAAGAAAATACATTTTATGTGCTTATTTTAACAGTAAATATAATAGTTAGTTAGAAAGCAAGCATTTTCATTTTAAAAGTGATAGTTTAAGCAAAATTAGACTAGCATAATGAAGGAATGAGCCCAGAGACTCCTAAAAACATTTTATTTGTCTCCAGATGGTTGTGCTAAATGATACAAATAATCATGTTAGTCTGCTCACTAAGACATTGCTTACAAAGGATGATGTGATGATTAAAGACAGCATATTACTATCTATCTCATGCTTTATTTTTTCTAAAACTGGTCAGATGAGTTCAATTTATTTAGAATACTTCATGTTTTCTTATTTGGCTTTTATTTTATTTAGCTCTATATTTGAAGTCCTCTATCTGAAATGTTGTTGTTCTGTATTAATATGAATAATATAACTAGTAAGAATGTTTTAGAAAATTGCATACTTTTAAGCAGAATGGCAATTAACACCTTTTTATTTTAGGATTCTTGTAATCTCTCTTTTCTTTCACCTTTGTACATTGCCTTGTAGCTATTATCTTCACTGTTTTATACTGCATTTGATGTCTTGCCTAGTTTTCTTCTATCTTGTGGCTCAAACATCAGGTGTTTATGACTTTTGTAGGTCACCTCAATGTTACATTCATCCTGGATTCTTTCAGGCAGTCTGTGCTTTGAACAGGCACAGCAATATGTAGTTTTCTTCCATACTTCTTTATTTCCTTCATTTTATATTGTTTTAGTGCACTACTTAGTTTTTCATGTCTCTAAGTTTTCACAGAGGGAACAGCACTTCATATTTTTTGTAATTACATTGTGAAGTGAAGAGGGACAAAGATCAACATGAAGGAACAGTTTACTTCTCTTTGCCAATGACATAAATTTAAGTGGGTGAGGTGGTGACCTGAGCAGCAGCATGAGAGGAAAAGTTTCCTTCTAAATCAGAGGAATGATCCAAATAAGAAGTCGTGGAGAGTGAATTGTGCTTTAAGCCCCGTTGATTTCCTTGTGTGCTCATGGTTTTTCCCTAGCTCTCCCGCGGGACAGGAGGCAGTGGTAGCTGCTGCTGCTTCCCCACTGTAAGGGAAGTGGGAGCTGATGGTGCTTGTGGAGTTGACTGCTTGGTCAGAGTTTCTGACATGCCTGTGGTCTCCGTGGAGCATGTCCTGTGTATGCCACATTGCTCTTCTAGATGTGGAATAAAGTTTGTGTGCCCAAGGAGTATAGATAGTAATCTGTACTGGTATGGGGAAGGGAGAAAATACACTGTTATGTCTTAGATTTCTTTAAATTGTGCTTTGTCTTTTGGAAGTCAAGCCATTAGGAAGCATTAGTCAGATGCTGGGCTATCACAAGAGACTTGGGCAGACAAGAGCTGATGAAGGCCAGGTTGTGGTAGGTAGGTAGGTCTGTGGTGTAGAGTGTCATCCTGGAACAAAATCCTCAGTTTGCTCACCCTGCAGTTTAACACTGTGCTAGTCACTTAGTAGACGGGATTAGCACTGTGCTAGTCATTCCTCTGAATGATGAGCACGTATGTCTAGTTTGTTCTCATGGATGGTTGGGGTCCAAGAGAATAGTGTGGTATCTTCTCTTCACCCCTTGTGCTTGTATTTGTGTCCTTTAACTAGGTACTCCAAACCGTTCTGTGGGAAGAGCTGAGGAAGCTGATAATCATGTTCCAAGCCAGCAGTAAAGAAAACAACAAAAAGAAAGCTCCAAAAATACTCTCTGTATAATAGTCTATGCTATTAAAAGTAACACAAATGTTAGTTTCCAGTGTATTCTAATGGCAACCTCTTCTGTATATCTGATGAGCTGTTTCAACAAAGAATTACAGCTACCTGGAGCATTATGAAGGCCAAAGGAACCCATCCTTCCTTAAGGGAATCTACATGAAAATGAAGATATTCCACCCCCATATGGTAAGTAATACTGTAATCTACTCCTTATACTGCCTTAGCTTTTTAAACCTTTTCTAAAGTGTACAATACAATATACTTGATTTAAATAACCTGTTTCTTGATTAAAAACGAGGAGTCTGGTAGAGCTTTTCTGTAGTGATGTGGTGCTAGGAAAATGGGCGGTGAGAACTGGCACAGCTTCATGGACTTCAATACAGTCTTGTGGGTTAATACCAGAGTTTAATAGCCATAGGTGTAAGTCATAACAGGCATGATACGTGACGACTGGACAGTACTACTGAAGTTAGTAATGTTGTTTAGGTTTACCTGGAGAAAAAATGATGGGAGCTTGGTCCTTTCCTGGCAGGAACAAATGACTTCACTTGCAATCAATAGAAGTTGCTTTTATCCGGGAGAGGGAATAATTAGGAAAAAAAGCTTTAATATACGCATTTACTCTCTGCCCCTAAACAGTAAAAAACAACTGCAAAACAGTTCTGGAGTGGAACAAAACCAAAAGGAGTAGTTAATTATGATTTACAAATATATTAATTTGCTGAAGATTCTAATGAACCAAAGCAGGAATTGAATTTCAATGCTGCTCAACTCAGGAATGTTGCCAAAGCCAGCACCTATGAAAACACCTGTCACATCCTCTTTTTAAGATCAATTTAAAAAAAAAAAAAAGAAAGCCTTTTAAAGCTTGCTTTCCTTTGCTTACTTTTAGAAGAGTGAGTAGCAGTGACAGGTTACCCTGCGGTGCGACTGAACCTGGTGGAAGGTGGTGGCTGGCGACGCAGGTGGCGGGACGCTGCTCTGGAGCAGGGCCTGCACAGAGCCCGCGGAGCCCGCGGAGCCCGCGGCCGAGGCGCGCGGCCGGCAGGAGCGGCGCTCCCGCACTGCCCGTGCCGGGGAGGACGCTGTGCTGGCGGCAGGGAGCGGATGTGGCCGCGGCTCGGGGCCGTCCTCCGTGGCGGCTGGGGACGCGCCCATGTCCTCACGGCAGTTTCGCTCCCTGGAATTCAGGTTTGGGTATAATGGTAAGAGCAGCTTTACATTGAAATGTGATTCCTAAAATCACAAATTAATTCATGTGCAAAAGTGTCCTTTCCTACGGCACTTTGTTTGATGGCAACAATAATACTACTTTATAATGTGATGATAATCCTTGCATTTCTTGAGCATCTTTCATCTCAGGATTTCAAAGTGCTTTACAAATGTTATGAATCATGCCTCACAACGTCCTTGTAAAGGAGAGGAATGGCAAGTTCCATTAGAATCACTTGGCGATGGGGACAAAGTTTTACCATTTATTTTTAATGGGGTTAAGGTATTTTGTTTGTTGAGAAAGCAGTTTATAGGTTTTCAATATATAGCTCTTCAAATCTACAGGTTCCTTAGGCAGTGTTTCATTTTGGTCTAGGTTATGAGTTGTTCTTTCTTGATTTGGATCATCCTTCTGTAGATTAGCACAGTTAGGAACATGGTTAGATCTGTGTTAGTTCTTGCTTTCTTACACCTGGGCTTGTCCATTTTTCAGAATATTTTCAAAAATGCAGATTTGGACATAACACCTTTTCTTAAGTAGCCATGTTTAATTATTCAATGCACTGAAATGCAATTTCTTCCCTGACCTTAGCCACCATCAGAATCTCTCTTATTTTTTCTCTTTTTTGTGGTTCGAGTTGGTAGCACGTGGCACAGGCCACTGTATTTGATGACTTTCTTGTGTTTTGCCTATCTGTTTCTTCATTCAGGGGAGATGTTTATTTTTGACGTATGGATTGTGTCTCTGTTCTTTCTGAGTGCATCTTATCAAATCTATCTTATCAAAACAATATAATGCTTTTGTTTTCTGTGGGAGAACTCCACTAGGTAATTATGAGCAAAACTAAGTATGTGTATTTTCCTCCTTTATTTTTGCGCATCCATGATTTTCTAGTTATACAACAATATCTGACAATAGATTCTCTAGTCTTGTCTCTCTTTGTCATTTAGATACATAGGTTTTCAAATATCTGACTTCAAGGACTTTGATTACAATACAGTAGTTTGATGGTCAATGAGGCTTACGTGCTATTCCATCCAGAAAATGCATAATAGTGTGGCAACCTTGTTATCTTCAACATCGCACTGCTTTTAATAGAACTTCACTTAACCATCTTCATCAATCATCAAATGTCATGCAGTCTGCACCATGAATAAGTCAAAACTTGTGCTCAGACTTGATTGTATCGTTATAGATGTTTGTTTTCATACATTTCAGCTGCTGCCTTTTCACATTTCGTTGCGTGTTACATACCTAATATGCATGACGATCGATATAGGCATTTTTTTCCAGGAATAAAAAATTACGGTGAATACATTGTCATGAGAAGCAAACTGAGTTCGTGAAGAACAAAGTCATAAAAACGCTTTGTTATCAAATCAGTGAACTTCATAATATGAAAACTCAGCAGAATATTTTTGTACATTGTTAAACAATTTAAGCATTTAGTTTTTCTCATTGAAATGAAACTCTCAAATTATTTTTACAGTTGAATCAAATGCTGTATTGTGCCCCAAGAGGTCACTACAGTTAGATTTTAATCTTGTAGCATTCAAATTTTAATTTATTTAGGTTTCACCTTCTGTTTTTCATTTATAAATAACATTTTCACGCATTTTTAAAATATATGAAGACAATGCTTTGACTTTTCTAAAATGTTTTTCTTCCCCATCCCCTCTCAGTTAAATGGGCTCGCTAGATTTAATGACAATTTACTAATTGTTTTTTTAGTTTAAAAACCGTAAATTTATGATCTTTATTTGTAACAAATAAAACTTCGTAAATCTGTTAATGACCATAGCTGATAAAAAAGACATACTAACTAATATCTAAAGTAGACAAAGTTCTGAATATTTTGTACTGAAAATAAATACTGGTTTTTTTTATTTGGATTTTAATTGGAGTTTTATGAAAGCTGAAGTGCTAAATCCTTTAAAAGGTGTGTGCAAGGAGGGAATCTGCACAGACTGAATGATAGGAGGGCTATTTGATTTAGGACAGATGTCAAATGCATTATAGGTCATGAATGTAGCTTCAAGCTGCACAAACTAGGCATATTCTACTGCAAAACTGGATTTTATTTAATGGATTTGTTAGGGAGATCATGTGGGAGATGCTTCAGTGTACGGTAAATACTTTGGGGTGTACAGAAATACTTTCTGTAATCAGTGTACAGAAATACTTTCTGTAATTAAAAAAATCAGTATTATATTTCCCAGTGACAACCTTGTATCTAGAGAATGAAGTTGTGCTAAGATCTGATTTATCAGCCTCTGCAGCCTTTATATCTGGCTCGAGCCTTAATTGTTTTGGGTTATACTAAAAAACTATTTTACCTTTTATTAAAAAAATAATAATTTTCTTTCAGAAAATCTCATACATAATTATATGAAATGGGGCTCTGTTGCATCATGTAGTCCAAATAGTGAAGAATAACTTATGGAATAAAATGATTGCTTTAAGGCTTATTTTCTCCTCCAATAGAGCTTGGAGACCACTTTAAATTATTCCCTTATATAATGCATACCCATTTACATGTAGTTTATATTATTTAAAATTATTCTCTTGGTATGTTTAAAAACCGAACACTTCAGTTAGTGCAGCACATTCCCCAGGAGAATGATTTACGGGGCTTGCTTTACAAGGTTAAGGATGAAAAAAAATCTATATATTTACCTTGTGTGGGTGTTCCTCAATACTTTTCATCCACAGCCATAGTCACTGTTCTCAGAGAGCGTATATGTATCTAGTCAGCTTCATGTCTAGTCATTGTGTAGATGAGTGCATAGACAAATTAAATGGATGCAGAACATGCAAAAATTGGACACATGGCTAGGGAATGTTGTATTCAACTTTTGAACTTTAATCTCTCCATCAAAATCTTTTCTCTTTAGATCAGTACCAAAATACAGTTCATTATTTGTTAATCAGTTCTTTGGGATTCTTGTTAATTTGGGACTATTTATCAACTTGAGTCTATGACTTTCAGAGTATCACCATGATGGATATTGTGTGTACTCTTATACCTGGCAAGAAATTGATTTAAATGAAATGAAAATCATCCTCTGTAATTCTGTCTCAAGAATTACAGGTTACTCATCTCACTGATGCTGTTGAGTATCATGCAAATAATGAAGAAAGATGCAAGAACGCAGACTTGCGCGCAAAAAAAAAACCCAAAACCATAAAGTTCTGTAGGAATGTTGTTTGATGAATAGAAGAAAGCAAGATGAGGCACCTTCTCTATGTCTTTAAATCAATATTCAGACATGGAAGTGCCTGAATACCAGTCTTGTCCAAGCAAGAAGCAAAATAATTTAGGCAAAGATACTGAAATGTCTACTGGGTTGATTCCAATACAAATGACTCATTTGTAGGTAGCTAAACACTTTCAAGGACCAGGGCCTTAGGTATCAAAATAGATGTACCTATGCTTTAATCCCGAGCTCAGTTTTACTGAATGAGTGCATAAAAGAATAGCCAGTGAGGGAGGTCAAGTGAATCTGGTCACATCTGTGTGTTCTCAGGAACACTCCCGAGCTGCAGGCGCACTTGCTCTGTTACCCTCCTCTGTGATGCTCAGTTTGTCTGCCAACTTTCAGGTCCTTAAAGCAGGTTCTTTTGGCAGCTGCAAATGCTCTTATCAGCAACTGCATTTGAAATTTATCCAACTCTCAGACAGTTGTAAAATCTTGCAAATTGAAAATCCTTGGATCTCCTGGGATATCACTGTTTAAGATCATGTTTAATCTCCTTTTAATATCCTCTCAGCAGTTTGATCCTGATCTCACAGTGATGTAAATTCAAAGTAACTCTCCTGAAGTCAATGTAAAATCTGAGCAAGCTAATGGTATTATGTGGGATTTATGGCAGGAGAATAGAATCTGGCATATCATCCTATGCTTTAGCTCATTGAAAGAGCAAGTGTAAAAGTTGCTGGATTGTGTAGCCTTGCTGCTGCTTCTTCAGTGGCCAAAAGGTTTGTTAAATTTGTTTGAATCTGATCTGTAGGATAATTACATAAATAATTGAACAGATACATTCTCTAGCTTCTATACTTCATCTCTCCTTTTGCAATTCTCCTCTATTGTTTATTTGTGTTTAGAATTTTGAACAGAACAGATACAAAAATGGTAAAGGAAGAATATTGAGACCTTAATCACTGCAATGAAAGTTAATGTATCTCTTCTTTCTGCATATAATCAGGAACCTCAACCTTTTGGGCTTATTTTTTGATCTTTATTTTGTTGGACATTTGCAGCTATCAGTACTATTAGTTTTAGAATTGTGATTATCAGGTGCGTCTTGGGGACATAACGGTATTACTTATCAACACTGTTCTTTAACCCTCTGTTTCTGGTATTCTTGAATCAGAATTTGCAAATACTATTATCTTTCATAACCAATGAAATTTAAAACTTTAAAACAATGCTGAAACGAACTGTCAAGCTGGAAAAAAAAAAGTGTGGAGATGTGTACCATGTGCTTTATATATGGCGCTATAAAAATCAAGTTGTTGAGGGGGCAGGACCAGGACTTTGCTTGCAGTGGGCTAAATGAAACCCCTCTGAAATCATGGGATGTTAAAATCCTAGGAATCTACTAACTGACTAATTTTACCATCTTGTTCATGTGCTCTTGAAGTTTTAGATGGGCATCTTGGTCAATTCAGGACACAGCTCAAGGCCTGCTGTGCAATGTAGAGCAGCCAGCAGTGGGAGAGAACGCTTGCGTCTTCCTGAAATGCCAGGGAAGCAACCACTTTGCAAGAAGATGCTTTCTTTTCCAAGAAAAGCTGAAAAGAGTCAGAGTAACAGCTACACCCCTAAAAGGGGAAGGCAAGAACACAGAGTAGCTCTTAAGGGTAACTGCATGGGAAAGAGTTGCAGGCTGCTGGTTTCCATGGAAATTAATTCATCTAGATGCCAAGCAGCTGAGCGAGGACCACTTTCACATTCCTAGACTACAGCAGTGGAAAATGGAGCAAGATGAGTCTTGAGTAGACCCTTGGAAGCGAAGGCTTTTTCCATGGGTTGAGATCTGTAACTTCAGAACATCTGTAATTTTCTCTGATGCTCCCAGGACTAAGCCACTTGGATGTGTTAAATTGTATGAGTGTTTACATGAAGCCTTTTTCTGTGTTGTGAAACGTGAACACAGGCCTAGGGGCCCTGTTCAAGTGGAAATTTGGGCTAGTTTCTCTTTTAATTGCACTGGTTTTCTCCTGACATCGTTTGAATTAATGGCATGGAATATTGAGTTTTAAGGTAGAATATGCTTTTCTTCTAGTTGTTTTTGACAGCGTAGTCTGGGCGTGTTTCCTACAATTCGTGTAGCATCCACAATATTTCACTGGGAAAAAAAATGACATTGCTTGATGTTTTAATTGTCTGTGTTGATCTGCCTTCCGAGTTTGAAAAATGGATGGCAAACAGTAACACGTCTCAGCTATTGAATCAACAGAAGATTTGGGTTCTTTCCCAAAACTATCACCAAGTAAATAATCAGAAATAATAACCAGAAACAATCAATGGCTGAGAAACAGTAAGTGCATCATGAGGAGAGGTGCTCCTCGCTGGGGTCATTATAGATGGAAAGGGGGCCCTTGATTTATATGTATATAGTATATGTGTATATATTCCTCAAGTGAAGCCTATCGTTATTAAGTGTGCCTGCTATCACCTTTCAGCTTGTGGTTTATACTCCTTGTCCTATTTGTACCTCAAACTGAAAATGCCATGGAGATTATTTTTAAGTTACCAGGAAATGTAGAAAAAAAACTCACCAGGCCCTTTAAATAATCATCTAGGCTCGGATAAGATGATACCTTATACATAGGATTTTCAATAAAAAAGAAATTATATCGTACTCAGTGATCAATGAAATTTTAAACTACATGGCAGGTTTATACTAAAGCAGCATAGCTTCATTTTTCAGCAAGTTAACTGAGATTGTTTTCCTGTTGTGTGATTGATTATTACGTGAATCATCTAATATTTTTAGTTATGACTCATCTGACAAACTGTAAAGTCTAGTTATATTTTTATCTTATGATAAAAGCAATATTAAAGAATTATAACCCAATGGACTTTAAATAGTCAAGCAAATCCATATTTTTTCTTATGATATTTTTACCCACTTCAGCTCATTAGACAAAAGTGACTTTGTATTTTTTTCAGCATCAGATGGATATTAATGCAATGATAGAAGCTCACTTGGTTCACTATTATCTATGGTTTACAGTAGAATTCATGGTGAAATATTTATCATTTTGTTGTTGTTTTGTTAGCCAATATACAGGAGCTCAGTTTTAAAATTTTCACCAAAATTTACAGTCATAGAGTGGTTGAGCTCCCGGATCTGTGCAACACATCATTGATATACTAGTATAAAAAGGCTTTTGATTATGGTCTTGTATGGGTAGATAAGTAACTACTAGCTCACAGCAGCTGGAATAGCGTAAGGACATACACAAAAATAAAAATCTGAAATACTTGGGGCACATGCTGGGCAAGATTGACTATCTCAAGCTGCGGGCATTAAATGAAGAAAGATCATTGTGCTGGATAAGGATGACTGCCTGGTGTTCATCAGTACAGAGGGGTTAGCAGCCGAGATTACACGAACATCATTCTCCCTTAAATCTTCCTTGGACACAGTCTGGACTATTTGCAAACTGATGTTAGATATGCCCAATATACATGGAAATAGTATTCCTAGCAGAGTGGAGGTATATTCTAATAAAACAAATAGGTGTTCTTTAAACAGAACATTGGAAAACAGAAAAAAAAAGTAAAATTATGAAGACTTTAAACATCCTTTTCTCAATTTTAAAAATCCTTTTCTCATGTTTTTGAACAGAATCATTAATTGTAAAATACATCTTGCACAAACAAGTGTGTGATTTCACAAAACTCAAACAGAAGGTGTAGTTGTTACTAAGTGTTTAGCTGTGCTATATTTTACTATCAGATGACGTGTGCTCAATCTGTGTATGCTCTCTAGTAAGATGCAGTGCTTTTTTTTCAAGCTTGTTTTCTAAATGAATTATGTAAGCTAATTTCTCCATTAACAATAGAAGTCAAATAGATTAGAGAAATTTATTTTGAGGCCTTGTTCTGTTTGCCAGCCCATGCAGACTGTGCCATATACAGATGTGTGTGCATACACACATATATAAAAATGCATTTATTTCTTTTTAATGTGCAGTGTCAGGAATAAATGAGTCTCAAGTTCCTAACTAAATAATACCTTGTCTAAATGAGAAATTATTTTTCTGATCTGTGTTTCTAAAAGCCCATTAGCAAAAGATATTGATACATGAAAAAGTTTATGATGTCTGTCTGACTTACCATTTAGGCCTTTTTTCTTCCCCTTAATTCTTTCACACTCTATTTTTTTGGATACTAGATTAGAAATATAAACAGAGTCTATAGCTGCAAATCTGAATTGCTCAGCAGGCTTTCTGCTTTCTGCATACAGTATACAGTCCTTATGGATATTAATCTCTGTAAATATATATATTTGGGTATTATGCAAAAAAGCTTGGTCCTTTATTGTATCAAATCTGTTACTTGAGACAACTGAAAGGTTGACTCAGGTGCCCCTAGAGATTTCTTGGCCATGAGCAGCATGGAAGCAGACTAGTCTAGTCTTTGTCATAAGAGAGCTGAGAAAATGGGATGATGTCCAGAATGCTGCTGCATCCTTACTTATCACAGCAGTTTTAATAGCTGAATAAAATAGTCCTGAAACATCCTGAGCGGTTTATCAGGGTAAGATGATCTCAAAGCTCAGATGGTGGCAAAAGCATCTCATCGTCTCTGTGCAGTACATACCAAACCAGATCCTTAGAGTTTATAAAACAAGGTAGCTCTCCTCACTAAAGTCACAGTAAAACCAGACCTGGCTCAAAAATGTGTCTGTCAACTGGAGAAAGACTTTGTTATATTGCAGCCTAAGCTAGTTTGGATTCTCTTCTGTCGTGTTTTATGTATGGGCGTGTGGCCACTTGGGTTTGGTTAAAGATTAAGGATTTGAAGATAAAACATGGAATGCCGTCAATGAGATGGCATCCGTGGATCAGTGAGAAGTGTTTTGCTTTGCTCTGGCGTGGGAATGAGACCTTTTTGCAGGAGATGGGGAGAGGAGATGACGAAACCCAGGACGTAGGTGCCTTCTTGTTACATCAGGCACATCAATCCTGTATTTGACAGGAGAACCAGCCCGGGCCCCATTTGGAATAGGTGATACGAGTTGAAAGTTTGTCAGTGTAGCTTGTGCGTTTACAGAAAGTTGTAGGTGTTTATCTAAAAAATGGGGGAAGGTGGCAAACAAAAAAACCTGAAAAGCACTTTTCATAAGACTGCACTATTTCCATAGTTAACAGTGGGTCCTTTACTGTAACCCTCTTCCCACTTGAGAATTCCCTTTTCTCTTCTGGTTTCAATGCTTAAGTGACACACTGGTATAACCAAGGAAAGACTTTTATATTGCTGACTTTGTGGAGGTAGCATCTCTATCACTTGTGTTTTATGTATTTCTTTCTAAGTGTTTTTGCCTTTTAGATTTTCCTAAGTAAACAGCTATTATATATTTATATTTCCACAAGAAAGACATTTGCTTTTGGAAAGCAGCAGATTTAGATATGCTTTGAGCTGTCTTCCCCACTGTACAGAAACCTTGTTTCCTCCCCAGGAGATATTAAGCTACAGTCTTCTTGCACACTAGTTTTCTTACTGTGTTAGTCCTGTGGTTTTCATTAGCCTTGCTTCTTTTGCTGTCATTAAGAACAAATATTTTTTCCTCTCTGCTCGCTCTTTGTTTTTTCACGTAGGAAACATTCTGATTTGTCTGATTAGCAAAATCGTGCTGAAATTGTAGGGTGTTTGGTAGGAAAACTTTGCTCAGGAATATGCTTCATTAGAATTTTCCTTCCATCTTTTACTTTCTGTCTTGCTCCTTCCTAAACTAGCAGCTCCTGCTGCTTGCAATATGCTGCTTGTGTGGTTTTTAAATCTCTAATACTTTCCAGGAGAGAAGAAAAGTGTAGGATATTACATTTCTGTTAAAGGTAGCCGAGAAGGATGAAAGTCTGTGGGAGGCCATATGGGAAAAGGGCCTATAGGCTCTTCAGAAAACAGGGTCAAAACATGTAAAGAAGATTTTTCTTTCATATTGATAGTGTAGATGCGCCCAAGTTATTGAGGAGGTGATACACTGATAATTTTTGCATTTTGAAAGGCTTACTGGAATTCAGTTTCTGAGTTTCACAATTTAAGCTTTTGCATGCACACTAATACAAATATCCAGCTTAAACCTGTGAGGCACCTGCTTATGAGTTTTAGCTCCGTCATAAAGATTCTTCTGAGGTGTAGATTTTTCTGCATGTATTTGAGAAAAATTTCATCAACTCAAACACAATACTACATTTCCGAAAACAATGATTCAATTAGCAGAACGGCATGTACCTCTTCAGATGCTTGGAAAACAATTCTGCCAGCCTATTTTCAAATGATAAATGTGTTAACTTACCAAGCAAAGAGCAGAATTTTAACAAACTTCAGATTCTGCAAACCCACAGTAGATGAAGCAACCTTTTAGGTTTCATAGATTTGTTATCACAGATGTTCTTAACCTAAATATATGGATATGCATAAATAAATACTGCTTAAAATCTATATAAACTTCCTTTATTTATGTCTGATTTCATTCTGACACCAGGTTTCAAGCAGCTGTGAGTGCAGGCTACAAGACTTGCTCTCCCTGCTGCTGTGCTGTGACTTCCGTGGCAGTGGGCTCGCTGAGGGCTGGCCTTTTTTTTTTTATGAAGAGAGGTGGCAATCATTTTTAGAAAGATTTTTCACTAATTAATCTGGTACTGTCCACATTCAGTGTATATTGACTGCAAAGTGCCATTCTTAAAGGTAGTATCTGGCATAAAGCTTCATTTGTAGAGTCACCAGGCTGCAGGAATTGTCTGTAAGGAGCGGAAATTTACCCCACTGTATCACCTTTTCCATCAGTCTGTGTATAGCAGGAATGGCAAGGTGTGATTTGGATACTCTGAATATCTCTCATCTAACGTCCTGTGAAGCACACGTGAGTGCTGAGCTGGCATATGTTCAGCTGAGTAGTTCTGCAGATGTTCGGTCCTATCCTTCCTCCCTGTTCATTTCTCTTCTGGTATTTTCCTTGTACAAGGACCATGTGCAATAATTCTCCAGAAATAATGCCAGGGTAGTTTGGAACTGTCCACATAAAATCTATAATGCCTGAAAGGAATGTACCAAATGTCCTAGTTTGTCAGCACCTTATGCTAATCTTGATTTGACCACTTCTTATTTTCTGTATTTAACATAAAGCAGGACTCATTTCGTCTGACTTAGATGGTCAAAGGTAGGCTTCTAATCAAAGCTAGTTGTTGAGAACCCTTCAGGGGCTAGAGAGAGGTATCTCCAGACAGCAGTCCACCCAAGAGATCTTCTGCGCTGATACTGAAGGAGCCTTCAGTACTGCAGATAGCCCATATTAATGGCCTCAATTTTAAAGTGGCTTGAGTTAGGTGAAATGAATTCCACACTGATTATTAATGTAATCAGACTGATGGCTTAACACAGAGATGCAAGCATATAGATCACAGTAGGAGCTTTGCTTTAATTTTGTTTGCAGATAGGACCTTCCATCTATAGTTGCTGTAGGAAGAGGAACAAATGAGGGAAAAGTCATAGCAGAATCTGATTGGTTTTACTCTAAGGTTTCAGTAGAGAAGGAAGGAACCAACTCAAGGAGATGATCAGATCAGATGTTGCTACACTCATTTGTTAACATGCCTGCTTGAATGGAATTAATGAAACCTTTCATTTTAGATCAATGTGCTCTTTGACTAGAGAATATTATGGGTACCTATTGTATGTGCTTAATTAGATTGAAATTGCTTTCACATTTCCTTTACATCCAAAAAAAAAATCTGCTCTCAGCAGTTTAAAAATGGAATTACAGAAGTCATCTCTCCACCGTGCTGCCAAAGCTAGCAAGATCAGGGGACAGGAAAAAAAGCTCTACAGCCAACTGCCTGCTCTGGGTTTTAGTTTACTGGCAATTTTTAGCAGCCCCAAAGAGAGAACTGCACTACGTAGTGCTCAGGGCAGTGCATCCATAAAGAAAACACATGGTAATTCTTACATCATTATCGCTGGAGACTAATGGTATCCATTAAAGTCAATCAGTCGAAGAGTTGGAATGGGACTATGTTGAACTATTCTGAAATTTATTCCCAGTTTCATTCATATTTTTCCCCTAAAACAAAAAAAGGGAAAATTGTAACAAAGTTGTTCCAAATTAATGTGCATCACCTTCCTTCCTGAACTTTCCCTCCTCAGAAAAAACAGAAAGTGCTCCTTTTTCATGTTTTATTTTTTAATGATTTAGTCCTCCTCAAATTTCCTATCAAAGACACCTATCTTTCCTAAAATAAGTTTTCTTATCACCACAGCCCTCTTTCTGTTGACAAAAAGCCTTTGGTATTTTAATATCAATTAATTGGCTGCCTTGCTACCTCATTCTTTCAGCTCAGCCCAGGTGTCGCTGGCTTTGCACCCTGTGTCCCTCCCAGACTCCAGGTTTTCTTGTCCCAGGCCTGCCTCGTGCTCTGCCAGGGGTGGGTTTTGGGGTGACGGGAGGGCACACCAGCCCACCCCTCCGCGCTTCCTCGGAGTGCTCCTACGTGTGTGCCCACCTCGCGGGGAGAGCAGGCCTCTCCCTTAGGAACTGCAGAAATGGGTTGTGAACCCTCAAAGTGGAGTAAATTTTAGCCTTTAAGGGCCATTAATTTCTCGTTCCCAGCTCTCCAACTGGGGAGGCTCCTGTGCTATCCCTGGAGTTGATGCGTGTCGGGAATTGCTCCTGTGCTGCATCAAGGCGTTCGATGCCCCACGGCCACCTCAGGATGTGCTGTTTATCAGCCTTCCTCCTTCCAAAATCTTCTGTCTCCATTGTGGCAGCTTTTGTGCCTTTTTTTGTTTTCCTTTGTTTTTGCCTGGAGTTATTGGCAGTGCTAATTAACCACCGAATACAAAAGCCTTGTTCCTGGGGGCCTCGTGGTGTGGTGGCTGCGCAGCACGAGTCTGCGGGAGGCAGAGTGCGCAATGGGTGGTCTGAGGACAGGCAGGACGTCCTCGCAGAGAGATGTACCTTGCTATTTCCAGCAGCGAAAGCAATTCCTTGTCCTGAGGGGCTGCTGCATCCTTCCGTGCTCCGGCGCCGCACAGATGGCACCTGCTGGGCTGCGGTGCGCTCAGAGAGCGCCTAGGCCCTGGCCACCGCAGTGAAAACGGGAGGACGGGAGAGCAGACGCGTGGGTTCCCGTGTGCCTGCGTGGATGGGACGTGCTCGAGGCAACCCGAGAGAAGTGAGAGCAAGACAGGGGCCATCCCCTCGCTGGGATGTGTTGGAAGGAGGGAAGGAGGCCTCTGCCGTCTCTCAGAGAGGAGCGGGAGTCTGGTGGGGAAGAGAGGCTTGGTCTGGGCCTCAAATTTTCCAAATCTAAAAATGCTTAGGAAACTTTTGTTTTCCCTGCAGAAATGTCTCACTATGACAGGAAGCATGACTGGACCCGGCCCAGAGCGCAGCAGCGTGGCCGGTCGCTCTGTGCGGGCTGCGCGGCGGTGCCGGGGCAGCTCCCCAGGCCATGCCCGCGTGTGGCTCAGGCCGGGCTGGGCACGCGGCCCCGCGCTGCCACGCGGGGTGCTTGCGGGCTCACCCTGAGCAGAAGCAGCAGCAGCGGCGGCGGCAGCAGAGCTCCCTCCCTGCAGCCTCTGCAGCTTTGGGCATCCCCATCCTGCTGTGTGGGGCTGCGGAGCAGCAGGACGCGGGGAGGCTGCTGCCCTCCAGCCTTGGGGCAGAAAGTGCCCTGGGCTCCTCTTCAGCCTTTCTTGGTTCTGCTGATCCCCTTTCTCCCACCTCGTTGCTCCTCAGAGGGCACCCGGGACGCGGGGGCCCTGCGGGAGCGCGGGCTCCATCCGCTGCTCCCGGGGTTTGCGCTTCTGCGGGGGCGGGGGGAAGGCAGAAGGAGCAGAGCAGAAGCAACAGCTTCCAGCCTTTCCCTTCCTCTAATCGTGTTTCACTCCCCCTTGCTCCCTCTCCCTCCCTCTCCCCTTTCCTCTCCCCTTTTCCCCTCCCTCCCTCCCTCTTTCTGATTCCTGCCGCTAGCTCGGAGCCTCATTCAGCAGCCGCTGCCCGTGGAGTGTAACAGGCTGAAGATGCTGCCGCGCCTGCCCGGCCTCCGCTCGTGAATGGGACTCGCCTCCTCTGGCTGCTCCGGAGGCGGCGGGGGAAGCGGCGCGCCCGGCCGCGCTCCAGGTGAGCGGCCGGGGGGCTCGGGGGGCGCCGGGGGCGGCAGCGGGCGCCTCGCGTCCCGGAGCACAAGGGGGGACCCCGGGCGCTCCGCAAACTTGTCCGCGGCGGGGCCGGAGCTGCGTGCGGGGCCGGGGGCGGCGGGCGCCCCGCTCCGGAGCGAGCCCGCCCGGCTCCCCGCGCCGCAGCCCGCCGGCCCCAGCGCCGGGAGCGGGGCTTTCCCGAAGGGGAAAGGCAGCGCCGTGGAAAACGTCTCTGCCCTTTTTCTTTCCCTTTTCCTTGTTTTTTCCTTTTCTTTTTCCTCGGCTCTTACTTAAGCGGGGGAGGGGGAGAGAGCTGCGAGCGTTTGCCCATTTTAAAATGTTCCTTCAGATCAGCACATATTGAAAGCCCAAACTGAAGAGCCTTTTGCTTGCGCGGTAGCTCCCAGGCGTGAAATGGATATGCAGGAATTATGAGTGTGTGCAGTGCAGGCGACCCTGCCCGGAATGAAGAAGGGAAAGACCCTGATTTTTATCTGTTTTTTAAAAAATATTATTATTTGCTTGTTGGCTTTTAAATGCTTTGCCATTCACAAGGTAACAAAATGGTATCTGTCTCCAGTATGGGCTAGTCCAAAAATCATTAGGCTCTTGGGTGATGTACACAAGAGCACATCCCTGAGGACCGTACAATAGATCAGGCTGGGGGTCCACATAAATACGAGTAACTTTTAGAATAAAACTGCTTCCCGTGCAGTCCTTCGGGGACACATATTGCAATCTGACATCATCATATAAATGCCTTCACCTTCTATAGAAATCCCCCTTTATTGTGTACTCTTTTAAATATTTGGCGAGCGGAGAGCTGGTATATGCTGGGTGATCTTCTGTGTAGCATTGCTGCAGAGGACAGCGTGGCTGTGTAACACAGTATTTACCTACCAAGATATCTGTGACAAAGGAACCTCTTTAGCAAATGAGGTCACTAATTCAGAAATGGGCCCTTTATAAGGGGAATGCTCATTTCTTTTTCACATTCTAGTGGCTAGTAACTCCTGGGGAAAGACTTTCTTCCTGTTGGTTTTGTGGTGGTGATACAAGAGGAATTTCACAGGCTATGAGTCCTGTAGTGAGGAATTAAATATCTTTGGTTATTTAATAATGAAATTCTTGAATGAAGAAAGCAATAAGAGATTCGGAAGCTGGGAAGCAAACACTGAGGCATGACTGAATGTCTTTCTTTTCTCCCTCTCCCTTCCTCATATGCTTGCTTCAGTGTTTCTAAAGTCTGTGTGATTTTCCAGGTAAATACTTTGTTCTTTTTTCTACGCTGATTAATTTAATAGATAAATTTGCCTTTAATAATTAAATTCTACGATAATTAATCTGATGTCTGCCTGAGATCAGTTCTGTCCACTGAGATCTGAAGCACAAATCGATGATTATACTCAGTCCTTCAGATGATTTTTTTATGGAGAGATACATAGAAGTAGATGGAAGTGGAATTGCAGATGTGTTCTTGTGAGGAACATTGTCGTAGCGGAGCATTTTTGGTAGATGGGCAGTGAAGAACAGGAGGGAGATCGAGAGCACAAAGTCTGAGCTTCATACCTTAAGGCACAAAGCGTTTTTTCTAGGATATTTATCAGTCTGCTACACTCTAGAAAGTAGAAGTTTCTGACTGTACTTTTAAAGCAGTACTCTCTCCTCCTGGAGGAGGAGAAGAAAATAAAGTCACCAGACAAAGAAGTACCTCTCCAGTAAAAAAATGTGGAATTCCTTAAGAAAATTACTTCAAAGTCATCTTTTTTCCTCCTGACTCTCGTGCTTTGGCCCTGCAATAGGAAATTTATATTTCCATCTTAGCCTTGCACTAGAGCATCTGGAAATGAGTATGGACAAAATATGCTATTTATAGTCTTCTCTACATCAGCTCCAACTTTGCTAAAATTTTAAGTGTTTTGAGTCCAAAAAAATCACTAAGAAATAGATTACCCCAGAAGCTGCTGCAATAAAGTATGTCAAAAGATGAGATAAGTCATTGCAATTTATCAGCAGCAGTTTCAGAAGGAAGATGTGCATGGAAATGGCCTGATGGAGAGGCAGGACAACAAAATCAAATTTTTGATTGTATAAGAATATGGGGAAGCTACAAAGATTAGAAGTATTTATCTGATAAAATGTTTTAAATTATGTAATCCGATTTCACCATAAATTAATATCCCACTTTGATGTTTTTGACATATTTAATTTAGTGCGAGAAACATATGTGAAGTTCAGAGATCCAGTAGTTTAAAAGGCTAACATTTCTGTATTCTGCATATGCTGAAACTGAACAAAATGTTTAGATCAAGAAGCTGTTGAGAGAAATAAGTATTTTATTGCTGAGTTTATATGGTATTCTCTGCTGCTATGTTTTAAGTTGGGTATCAAAAATTTAAAGGAATTTCAAATGTAAAAGTGGACTCGCCTCTTTCTTGGTGAACTCCTTAAAGCCATTTGAATCCATTTTGTGAGCTGGATGTTTGGCCAAGTATCTTCAGTGTGTGAGAAACAGGCTTCTCATCTGGAATCAATTAATCCGGAGCAGTTAAGCAGCATACTTTCCAGACTTCTTTTGTGTGTGTGTGTGTGTTAGAGCTTTCCTGCTTATTTTTAAAAGTCTGCACATAGTTTTCTGTGGCGCACCCATTTGTTTTAAAGCAGCCCTTCAGTTTGCCCTGTCCATTTGTTGCATCCAAGGATTTTTCTGCAGTGCCAGGCATGTACTCCTGAGCCTCCAGGGCGTTTTAGGGGAGAAAGTCGTCTTGTGTTTGCAGTTCCCTGCCCAAGACCTACTAGGCTCTGGAATCACCCGTTCATTTGAGGGCAAGACCCATTCATTTACGGGCATGCAGGATTATTGAACGGATTCAATTTCTTTTTTTCCCTGTACAAGGAAAGCGCTCGGAGCCCCTTCAGCGTTACTGAGCGGTACCGACCGGTCGCCGGTGTCCCCCCGGGGCAGCTTTTGCCGCAGTTTTGGGCAGGAGCGCGTGCGGGCGCCGCCGTTCAGCGCCGCCGGGCTCCGCGGGGCTGCGCGGGGGCTGCGCGGGCGCGGGGCGGCGCCGCGCGCGCCTCGGCGGGCGCTAGGGGGCGCTGCGGCCCTTCCCGCGCCGCCCGGCGCAGCTGCGCGGCCGCGCGCTCTCAAAAGGCGTTTTGTTCCCGCCGGGGACGCGGCCTCCCGCGCCGCCACCGTGTCACCGTGTCACCGTCCTCCCGCGCAGCGTCCTCCCGTGCAGCGTCCTCCCCGCGGTGCCAGGGTGGGAAATCGCCCAACTTTGGGTGGTCTCCTGGGTGCCGCAGCTGGGGGCTCGGTGTAAAATAAGCAGCAGCCGCAGCGCTTTTTTGTGGGACTTGGTGTCTTTCTCCCTTTTTAAAAGGCAGTGTCGTTCTCTTCTAAGCTGCAAGAAGGGGTTTAAAGATGATTTAAAGAAAAAATGATACCATGAAACAAAAAAATACTTCTTTCAAAAATGTCAGCACTTGAGATGCTTCATACAGGTATCATGGGTAGGAAAAAACCATTAATATTCAGCAAAACTCTGGTCTCATTTTTACATACACAAGTGAAAGTCTGCGGACCTTGCAACAGGAGAGGTAGGAAGAACGGTTGATCCAGATCATTTCCCAGGATCCTGGAACATCTTGAGAAATAAAGGACATTGTTGCAGCCCGTCATTGCAAATGCTGGCCAGAAAGGACACGCATGGTGGTGTAGATATTAACTGGGTGCAGACACAGAAGGGATCTCCTTTCCACCAGCCCTGTTCCTAGGTCTTGCCTAGATGCTGCATATGGGCGTTGCTGGGGCAAGAGGGAGGGCTGCCCACATCGCTGGTTTGACCCACAGACGTAGGAGAAGTCAGAACTACTGGGAATGGAGTGCAGGGTTTTATAGTGTTGTATTAGATCCACTCGCATGGATGCACAGCCAGACAAGCTAATGTGTCTAGCAGAGATTGTTACCTACGACAATGCCAAAAATGTCTGTGATAGTTTCTGTCCATCACCTATCTTAGAGTATTAATTGAGAATTGCTTTATAGTAACAACTTGTGATGCAAGAGTTGATAGCTGCTATGCTGGAAAACAAGCCCTGCTTTGCTGAGGAGCACTGGGTTGTGAAGAGCAGCCAGAGACACGTAAAGCGCTCGTCCCTTGCGCTGCGAGCAGAGCGCGTGGCTGGTGCTGCTGCACGTGCTCAAGGTGGGTGGAAACGCTAGAGCTGCCGGTCGTGTTCAAGGCCCTGCAGAGAACGGGCTGGAGACAGACATGTGGAGCAGCAGTGCCCTTGGGGAAGGAGACCTTGTCCCTGCTCCCGCCTGGCCAGGGTGGGAGGCCCTTTCCATCCCTGCTTGGGTGGCGGGGTGGCCTCCAGGCGTCCCAGTCCCACTGAGCTCTGCTGGCTCCGCGAGCCATAATTTAGCTCTTCAATTTTAAAGTGCTGGCTCAAGCAAATTCTAAGGGGTTTTTGTGTTTTCTTTTTTTTCTCCAAAGTTTGGCAATGAGTAAGAGCCTTCTCCCTTCTGAATCAGCCAGAGTTCATCAGAATTCTTAATTGCAATGCAATGGCAGGCTGAGTTGAAGTAGCAGAAATCAATGTAAGTGGATTAAAAGAAAAAGGACCAAGTAACTGAGTGTAAAAGAGAAGCCAGGATTTTCCAGAGTGATTGGTGAACCATGCTACAATAAGTTTGCAGATATAATTCATTGTTATAATGATCATTTAATAGTTCATCAACAAATAGACAGTAGTCACATTACAGACAAGCTAACACAAAATACAGCTGTGGATCATGAAGCATTATAAGCCAAACAAAACTGAACAGAACTTTGGTATGTGAATACAAGGGGCAGGGAAACACCTATCTAGAAAGAAACTGCACTTAAACTTCAATCTAATAGGTGCCGTCTCACACCGTTTCACTGAGGTGAGCCACTGACCTCCGAACGATGTGATGGAGGCACAGGCCCATGTGGGCGAAGACTAGAGTGATGAGCAGAAAGAATTAAATTCAATAACCCTTTAAAATACAATCCCCAGAATTTTAGGTTTTTACAGTGCTTCCAGGGCAAGCCTGGCTGTGATGCCTGTGCACAGGGTTTTTTTCCTTCTTCCTTCCTTCTTTTCCACCCCATCAAATGTGATAGATACATTAGTTGTGTCTTATTACAGTTGTGTCTTATTACAGAAATTACATTAGTTGTGTCTTATTACACCATTCCTTTTTGCAGGAGCTCCTAATCATAGAGAGCTAACTTTGTAGGCTAAAATGTTCTTTAACTTAACGTGAACACCACTGAAGATTTGCTACTGCATTTCAGTAGTCTTCATTTTATACCGTGTTATCAACAGATACTCTATGTGAAAGTATTATATTTAAGGTTAAACTGATGTCATAGAAACTCTGGTTCAGCATAATTTTTATCCCAGTGAGGCTGCTGATATATATTTTTAAATAAAATAAAACTTCAGAAACATATTAATTGGTCTCAGTGGTTAAGTTAAATAGTTAAATACATGCATACATATCATTCTGCCACGGATAAGTCATTAGTTCACTATAAACGAGAAATGATAGCTCTATTTGAATCAGGAGACTAAACCCTATTTCCATTAATGCTAACTGTTTTATTAATACATGCACATGTCGGCATTAAGTCATAAATTTAAATAGTCTGTCCCTTCTTGATTTAAAGTAATTATCTCCAAGATCTTGGCTGCTGAATGAGTAACTGTGCTACTGCTTTCATCTTTTATCAACTAACTTTTTCTTGTTGTTGTTATGTGGGCATTGTAGGGCAAACAAAAGAAACAGAGCTGTGAAGTTAGCTGACATTTGATATTAGAATTTTAGAATATATCTGTATTGTGTATTTTTATTATCAAAGCAAAATACTTTTAACTATACCACTCATTGCATAAGGGCTTGCTAGCCTATTTTAGAGATATCTAGTCACATACCTCTACATACGTGCCCATAAACTATGTGTATTTTATATATGTGTGTGTATAATTATTTCATTTATATATTTAGAATTAATTTTTATGTGTTACTAGAAAATTTTCATTGTGGAAACAGACAAAAATTGCAACCTTTAAATTCTGAGTTCATTTTAGATCACCATTCAAAATGGCATTGTAATGCATTTCTGAACTACAGAGTGGTATGGGTGGAAATGATCATAAGCTTTTTCTGAGGAATGACCAATATTAACTGTAAATGGTTGAATGCTGTCAAATTAATTCAGTGCATGCACAACAGTGACCAAAACCTTATAGTTTATCACTATGTATCTCTAAGCATTGTGAAACTCATGTAACTTAAGAGATATCCAATGCAAACAGTGAGCAGTTTTTTTTTAAAAAAAGAAAAGATAATCATTATTTTCCAGCGTATTTGCTTGTGGTTGAAATTCTAGTGAAAATATTGCATATTTCACACTAGTGAAAGTTACCATTCGTTTACACTTTCAAACCCAGTTTTTTCCAGACATAAGGGGTTCCAAAATTTCGGAAAGCGACTGAATAATAATTTTATTTGGGTTCTTTGCCCATCACTGAGTGTTGCCTTTTTATTTGTTCCTGTTCCAATTATAGCTGGTGTGTCTCAGAGAATAAGCCTGATTAGTATGCATTTCAATTCTTTTAGCAGGGTTGCAATTTACATAGCATTTATTTTTCTATAGGAAGAAAAACATAGCAGGCATTGGCATTTACATACAAACAACTTAGCATTTACATACAAAAGGGTGGATTAGATGGCAAGTAATTGGAGGTCAGACTTAAGATGAGCATTTTGATTCCTCTTTTCCTTAAAAATTGTGAATTGTGTAATATTTATATGAAAAAATAAGGTTGGTAAGCTATGAGTATATAGCTGAGTTTTACATATTGAATTTAATGCTTAGACAAGCCCTTACAGAGAGACTATGCTGTTTTCTAAGCTGCATTCTTCGCTTGTTTTCTCTCCTCTTTTTTTTCTATTTTTTTTCCACATGTCTAGGCATAATTTCCAAATATATGACCCTGAGTAGCATCCCTCAGCCTCTGGTTCAGCCCCTCAGTGTTGCTGCATGATAGCTCTTGATTTCTTAGGTTCCTCCATCATCTCATTGAGTTCACTGAGCTTGTTTACTTTAGATGATATTTCTTATGCCTCAGTTTGCTAGGTGCTTCTGTAGCATGAAGTGTAATATATGGTGAACTTCTTACCTTCAAAGTTTCACATTTTCCCATGCCAACTTCGCAGTGTGCTCCCGTTGCCCCCGTTTTGTCAGCTACACCAGAGCCCGTTTTTCCAGTGTTTGCTCTTTTGGGCAACCACCTTCACTCATCCTCGGATGTGGGGGCACCCTTCCCCAATTGCACTGGGTCAGACAGAGTCAAAACTTGCTTTGTTCAAGTTTCTCCTTCAGCTATTAAGAAGTAAGCAAGAACTTCCCATTCTAGACTGTAACGCGATTAAAACTCTCCATATGAATGCATCTCAAGTACAGGGTGTTGGACTCTAATCATCTAGGCAGGTGGGCAGTCTCCCACTTAGTAAAGTCCAGTCACCATCCTCATACGCTACGCTGTTTGTTGGAACCACAGACAGATTTTTTTTGTCTTTGTATTTAGTTAGAGGCACAGCAAACTACTGGGAACAGTTAGATACAATAAAAAGCAATTCTCTGTAATTCAAGTGACTTTCCACATATTTAATTCATAACCAGCAAAGTTCCACATTTCAGTAAGATGGTCTTCATGTGATCTGAGAAATACTAAGGCAATCTCCTAAAAAAAGAAATGGAAACCAGCCTTTCTGCAGCAGTAGAACATGTCTATACAATATGCAGATGTCTCATACAATTAGGATGCAATGAACTTCAATGAACAAGGAAACACAAGGATTTACTTCGTGCTACATGGTGTGTTGCAGCTCCACAGCATCACAAATTAGTAAGTGACTGCTGGCCTAGTTTTCGGAAGAAGACGGTACACTTAAGCAAAAGTAAAATTACAAAAGTTGTTTTGAATGGCATTGAATTGACATTGAATTGACATTGAATACTATCTTACTGTGGCATTAAGTGTCTATTTATATATTTAGCAAGCTATGGAAGTGTCCACTTTAGGTAATACGCTTTCAGAATTTTTTCATTGTTGTTAGTAGAATTTTTAAAGAATGACTTTATGAGTGGACAAGAGAGCTGCAAACAGTTTATCTGGTGTTGCTTACTTTGCTAGGTGAAATTCTGCTTGGTCACTCAGGTATGAAACAAGTAGTTTTGGAGTCCATGAGGTTATTCAGTCAACATGGGTATTGCTGAGCAGGGAGCATGGCACAGAAATTTAAGCTAATCTTTATTTGTAACATTAACTCATGTTTTTAAACAGAGTTTATGAGGAGATGTTCCATGGCTAAGTCAGTTTTTCATCCTACTGGCATTAGGAATGCCACCTACACCCCATTATATTTGAGAAATTGCCCTAATATAGGTTTAATTATCCAATCAAATTGAACAAGAGATGAGTTTGGCTGAAATAATCAAGCCTATAGAGAAAATGCCAGATCTGATACTTCCCAAGATTTGACAGTTGCTTGTTGTCGTGACCTTGGTTTCTTTATGTGTAGCTAGAGGTCAGGGAGGATGGAGCAGTAATTACTCTGTTCAGAAGATTGTGCGGGCCATCCTCAGCAGCGGACTTGAACCAGATTGTCTCCATCTATCAGATTACTGACTAACCGGCCACAAAGCTGGAGATTCTGCTCCCATAGCGATTAAATCCTGTTTTCGAGTATCACCATGTACAGTCTGTGGAACAATTAGGTTTTATGATTTTCACATTCAAAAGCGAATGATCAACGAGTTATTTTTTGAAAGTTGTACGTACTGGGAGATATACCCAAAATGGGGCTTTTCATTTTAATTTATTTTTTTACAAAAAGAAATATAGAAGGCCATTGCTACCGTAAAAAATATTAAGTAAACAAAATTAATAATATCTTTGAGAGACTTTTCCCCTGGTGTTAAACCGTTTTGCATACTGGAGGAGAGAAGAATGTTTTTGTTCCAGAGTTATGCCCCATCTGGAAATTAAATCCATTTTTACTAGAAATGAAATCATTCAAAAAAAATGCACAAAAACTTGTGTTTTAACTGTTTCCATGTGCTTAAAAGTAGGCTGTGTTTAACTTGTAAATACCTCAGGCAGTTTATTAGTCAAGCTAATGAATGCTAATTGTTCCTTGAGCTGCAGATCAGCAGCTCTCCTCTCATGCTTTTCTGTAATGACACAAGCAGTATCTTGTGTTGTTCAGATAGGACAGTTTTCCATTTCATGTTATCTATATATGCAGCTCCTGTAACTTAAGGAATAAATATAAAATTGCATAGGCGCTGACTTCCTTTCTCATTCTTCCAAACTGATTTTGCATGTTTCTCCTTTGGCTCTCATAAAAGGCCCCAAGCTTTATTTTCAAAAAAATTACAAACATATCCATTTTCTAAATGACATATGAAGTGTTTTAAATGCAAAGACAAGAATTTCTATCTATATCCTTCATGCCCCAAAATAATTTGTCTGTTATCTTTAGTAAGCCAGGCATATTCATTATGCCTTCTGAAGCCTCTGTCCTTAATGAACTGAGATGTCAGTCTGAATGACAAGAATCCTTTCCACAGCTGTGCTTTGCAGGATGGACACCTTTCTGCCCGGAATGATACCAGAAGAAGTTCTATTTCCACACTCTGTTTTGTTGGTAGCCTGGTGAGGGCACTTCCATAATCCCTGGAACCGTTGCCAACTTTAGGGGTTTATACAGGGCTATGATGTTGAAGCCGCATGGGGAACTGAGTAAAAGATCCCTATTTGTTACTTGTGCCTTCTCGTTATGCACTTTCTGCATCCTCCCTCTATGTCCAAAAAAGAATCCTAGAATGAAAGAAGAGGAACATTATTCCTCACTTTTGGAGAGGAATCTTTCTGTCTCAGTAGTCATGTTGGAAATTACAAATCAACTGAGAGAAAGGCATCTGGGCTGACTTCTGTTCAGTGTGCAGGCAAAATAATGGAAAAGGTGACTTGGTCTAGGTGCTCTTTCTCATGGAAAGGGAAGATTAAGAAACTTAAACCTCTTGTGTCTTCTTTGGGAAAAGTATTTGGAAAGCATGGAGCATTTGATGAAGCATCTTGCATTGCAAAGGCAAAACCCCTTGCTTCTCATAAGACACAAAAGTGTGTCCTGGTGATAGACAGGGTCTATTGGGTGTAAAGATCGGGTCTATAGACAAAGTATGAAGAGCAGCTTTTAAAGCATAATATTAAGATAAAATAATTAAAATGAAAAATAATTTCAGCTTGATGGGAAACCTTTTAGTCATAATGTATCCCTTTAGGTCTTTGGTATAAAGATCTTATTGGACCTGTTGGATTTGGTATATATCCTATTGGAGCAGCATACCCCAAAGATATATGTTGTTCATTTTGAAATGCTAGAACATTTGTAAAAAAACTGATACTTGTGCAAAAGGGTTAAAAAACATATGGGCTAGTTATCCGTGTTGAGCTTCAAACAGCCACATTCTACATCAAAAAGCGACTGCAGCAACTTCTTGATCAAAGCTCAGGTAATTTAATTATTTGTCTTCATGAATCAAGGGGTCCTTGAACAAGCTCAGGATGTCTGGATATTAGAATATGGGAAATTTATTGTTTCACTCCCTCTAATATGCCAACATCAAAGAGTGCTTTTCCTATAAACAAAGCAGTCTGAAGCCAACAAATTCAAGCAAGGGCTAGTGTGGACAGATACAGTTTTCTAGGATCACTGTGAGCTGGAAATTAAGCTGATTCCTGTGGGGTGAGATATTTACTGTTGTAATTCTCTGTGTTTATTTAATATAGCTAAATATTTGTACTGAATCTTGCAAAGTGAAATGCTTAGCTCTTTGTTCTGTAAGCTCACTTAGTTGACATTGTTTTTCCCATTTCTTAATTTTGCGTATTTTTTACATGTTTTGTTTTGTATACCTCTCTTTATCAAGCCATAACATTGTCTAATGTTAACTGTCCACGATACGAGATCGCAGGTGTGGTTCTCTAGCACCCCCATCAAAAACCAGAAGGAATTTGGGGTGGCAGAAATTTATGTACAAGAACATTGCTTAATCCCAAACTCTCTCTGTGCTTCTGGGCGTTGATGGCAGTCATGCTGGTTCAGGACTGAATGGTAATAAGGCAGAAATTAGCTGGCATTTTCAAAACCCTAAACATGGCAGTGATTTATTTTTGCCCTTTCTTCTTTTGCTCAATCAGACTTCCTTTCACTGTTTGGACCTAAACCCTATTTTTTTCCATGTTTATAGTGATTTGAATGGACAGATTTGTACTGGTATTTCATACAGTGTCAGTCTTAGTGAGCATTGTATGTTTATCTGCTCTATCATCTCTGTGTAAAAGCTTTCTTATTGCATGTACTGTCCTGACTTTGTGTGTGTATGATGCTGACCTAGAATGATCCTATGCACCAAACTGACGTTGAAGCCAGTGAGATCTCTTTGTGCAGACTATTCCCTTATATCTTAGCAGGGAACAGAAATAAAGTAGTGGGAGATACGTCAAAGAGGCAAGAAATGAATGCACTCACTACATGAGGTGGCAAATGCTTCTGAGACTGATATCAAAGTTATATAAATAAAAAGAAAACAAAATGGGTTGGATTTTCTCACCTTCTCATATTTACTTTGCCATATTTACCATAGTAATGCCATAGATTTCTAATACTGCAGAACCTTTAGAAAATGCAAACTTGTCATTACCAAAAAAACAAACAAACAAACAAAAACCTCCTATAAACTTGTGTAGAGCAAAAGGAATGTAAAATACAAAATGTTTATAAATACTCATTAATTATTTCACATAGCCCCATAAGCAACAAAGACAAAATAGTTTAATATAATATATTCTGCAAGCCGTTCTCATGCTGGCAAGGAGCTTTGCAAAGTATTTTATTTAAACCAGTGTTATGATGCTTGAAGTGACGTGCTGCTCAGCTCAGCATAAAGGTAGTATAAAGTGCTTTACCTATGGGCTGCTGTAACACAGCTGTATCAGCCATGTGCCCTGTAGTTCCTTACAGCTGATTGCAGAGTAAAATTCAACTCTGCTCGGTGGAGAAGGCGCTCCAAATACCAGCCAGAATTCCCAGGGAACTCTGGTACTGGAGAAGGGAATTATATGGGTGAAATTTATGTAACCAATGAGTCTGCTTTTCTTAACTGACTCAATCTGAACAGAAAACTTTTTTTTTTAAGCTTGAAAGACCTTGCTTTTTTTTCAGTTAACTAAGTATGTGTAAGTTATTACCATGTAATAACTTCCATATTTTCGGAGAGATCTGCCAGCACAAAGGTGATTATTCAGCTCAAAGTGAAGTCATTTGGTTAGTATCCCACCAAATCTACATGGCCTTCTCTAATGTCTCTAATGGTTTTGCTGTGAAGTCAGTAACATTCAGTAATAATAGACTGTGTATGTGACGTTATAGAATCCTTAATTTTTGCTATATCAACTGTGCAGTGGTGTGAGTGGTTACATTTATTTGTGAATGATGTACTGACAGTGCACATGCCTGTACCATTACCAGAGGAGGAGGAATTGATTAGCAATAACACACTTCATTAACACTGCACTTTCTCAATCATTGTAATTGTGGCTCTTCCCCTAAAACATCAAGTGGAACAGGTTTCATTTCAACCAAATCAATCTAATGTGTGAAAATTTACATAATTTCCTCTCATTGCATTTATAGAGCAGCAGGAATTTTAATTTGCATTGTCTGTATAGTCTATAATCAAAGTGTTAAGAGCACAAGGTTTATTCATTATGTATGGCATGTGGTGACAAATTTACATAATAGGCTGCATCTTGCTGAAATAGTCCTTCTTTCTTCACCCCCACCTTTGTAATTTTCATTATAACTTATTTTCTATAAACCTGTTAATTCAATAACAGGAGCCTTTTTAGTTCCGAAGGATACTTACTAGGGAGAAGTAATCTTTATAAAAATAAATATGTAAATAAAATGCCAAAAAGATGAAGAGTGCTAAGGGAAGGCATTGAAAATTAGACTGCATAGAGAAAGCTGATAAAACCCACTGTGGTCTGTGCTCTTAGTGTGCACTGAATTTAAGCATTCACGTATGAAAGGAAGGAGACCTTTTGCTTTGCATGGTGGTGATTGCTGTATTGCACCTGTTCTGGGAAAGTTTTCAAAACCAAGTGAGGCAGTAAAGAACATTTAAGAAGTTATGAAGCCGTAAGTAAAATTCTCCATTGCTGATTGCTACCTGCTAAGGCCTGCCATTGCTTTATGAAGATAAATGTACTTACCAAGATGTTTTCTGATAGAAGATTATTGTATTTTAGTAAATGAAGGAAAAATAGAGGGTTGTATGAACACTTGTGATAGCTGAAGTGCTGTATACAGAAAGCAATGCAATACGTCCAGTGTTTAGGTACATGAATTCTCTAAGAAGTGTCACAAAATCATCTACAGCATGAGGTTTGTGATTTACATCTTTGAACTAGCTGAAATGTATATAAATTGCAGGTATCAGACGGCTCCCCTCTTACTGCTTGATTAATGATATTCAAGATTAAAGCATAGTTAAAAAAAAAAAAAGGTAGTTATATTCAATCATACTATCTTATAGAGCAACAGTGTATATAAATATATTCTGTGCTCCATCATACAGAGAAATTCAGGATGTATAAGATGGAGCTTCTTTGGATCAAACAAAATTTCTGTAGGACCTCTTAGTAGAAATGCAGAATATATTTGGATGTAGACTTTCATGCTCTTAGTAAGAAGCTATATGGTTCTTCATGGAAACATTCATAAGAATAATTTTATTAAACCATAATTAAATTCCTAATCTGCTGTTTAGAAGTTAAGACTGTTGCAGTGTATTACCTTTGAAATAATTTTAGTCCATGTTAAGCTAAGAGAAGGGTGCGTGGGTGTATTACATGCATGATGACTTGTATTTTCAAGTTACGTAAGTTTAGGAACAGACACACATCTGACGTTTGTGCATATTCCAATCCCTGCAATGAAATTAGAATGAAACATTGTTTTATATAGTAACTCTTAACATCCAACATGTGCCAAAATACTTCGAAGCAGAGTGGTATGAAGATGGAACAGCTCCATAGATAAAAATGAAAGAGACTGAACACTATAAATAGGTTCATATTCAGATATACTGATAAAAAAGTTATAGCATGATTACACAGTGCAGTCAGATAATGCTCAGAGCGATGTAAAAGCCAAGTGTAGAGCCAGATAACCTTTGAGGGAGGGGGAAAATCCTGGGAAGGAGGGAGTTCATTTTGCCATTGAGCTCATTAATAAGGTGGCCCATTAAACTGTTTATTAAACTGTAACACTGGTCGCTTTTTTTCCTCAGTTTTTCACAGAAATTAATCTATGCGCTGCATGATCCTCGAAAATGCCATCTCATTCTGCTCGTGAGCTGCTTTGACACTGACTGGTTTGCCTTACTTCCATCTTTGTCTTTCTTGCCTATTTTTATGTCATTTCTCTACATCCATGGCAGTTTCTATTTAAATTTCTGCAAGGAGCTATCAAGAAAGGAAGTTTTACAGCTAGAGGCTTGTAACAAGGGCAAATAGTGTCAGAACACTTGTCTGATTGCCCAGTCGTGGTCCCAGGGATAACAATATATTTGCTCAGTGTTCATATCTTTACAGTGGACCCATTCTGGTGATATGTGCTGCAGAGGAGGGAGATACATAGGTCATATGCAATACCATGAGAAAAAATTCCAACAGTCAAAGCCCAAAAATCCAACAGTCAAAGAAATGTATCTTATTAACCACTTCTGGATACCATTCAGCAGTGCCCCTACTGCTGAAGGTGCTTTTGTTTTTTCCCCTTTCATTCAATTTGATGTACAGCTTCTGCTGGCCGTGGCTGCAGCAGCTGTCACCTAGATCAGACTGCAGCTGAAGTCTGGGCTTGTGACATGTCTTATGGATGAGAGAAATGTGTTCTACAACTTGATATGAAAGATGAAAGAGAAATCAGGTAAAGTTAAAATGTTTTCAAAGTGTAGCATGTTGTCTCTTCAGTTGGGTACAGAACTTGGCTAGACAGTAAAATACAGTAAAATGTACATGCATTTTTCTGTGATGCTGCAAATAAACAAAAACAGTTCCTTCTGGCAATACAAGTATAATTTCGCTATTGACTAGATATCATTGTTTGAAAATGCTATAGGTACTGTAATTAAAGAAATGCCTAAAATTGCTGTCATTAGAACACGAGCAGAACCAGGAAGGTTTTGGTTTCTTGCCTCTTGGTGGGTACCTTGACATCCAGGCGGGGGGACAAGGGAATTGTTCACCTCGCTCGGAAACACTGCCACGTGGACAAGATTGTAAGTGGGACCAGGTCACATTCACTGGGATTGTTTTTTATTTTGTTCTTTCATTCTTCTGTAACATGCACTATGATCTTTATCGTATCACCTGAAAGGTAAACATCTTACTCTTCCAGGACTTACACAAATGGTGAAATCTTCTGATTCCCTGATCCTTCTTCTTGGAGCACATCCATATTTAGGAATTTTGGTCTTTTACTGCGTGTCTCAAATTTTCTATAGCGTGCACTGAAACCTCTCTGCTTTGTTACATACTGCTGGTTGTGTTTATGAGTGGATGCACCAGACTCGTCCTGTCTGCCGAGGTGACAGGAGACGGTGACCAGGGAGGTCTGTTGCGCCTTCCTCTTGTTTATTCAGCAGAATAACAATGCTTTGCGTAGAGGCAGTGTCTTTGCTTACGTGTACAACAACAGAGACAGGGCAGCAGAAAACTTATAAGTTCTAATATTTGCTGGGTGCTTTACTGCTTAGTGGTTTAAAAATCATTTAAAAAGTAAACATAAGTTTTCAAAGGAAATAAATCAGGTGCAAATAGACAAAGCATCCTACTGAATCATTGATTCTTTCCTTTCTTTATCCTGTTCTCCCTTTACTTCAGAGGGAAATTTCAGTATGTAATAAGTTTTTGATAACTTAGTTTTAAATCAGGAAAGGATCAGCAACATGACATTGCCGACTCCACAGGAAAAATGAAATGCTGTGTAACTGGAATGAATGCTGCAGCTCTTTGTGAGGCAATTTCTCTATTTTTTCCGGTACGATTAGATTATAAATATCCTCCCGTGTTCAGGTATGTTCTTCTCCATATGAGAGCAGGCTGGCGGGCTGTCCTCCATGCTCAGATGATGCTGCCAGCAGCAGTTAATGACAGCAGTGGAATTTTGGCACCTTTTTTACACCGCGCTGACTCTGCGCTCGCAGGGTAATTATCGCTCCACTTTGCTTTATGTCTCTGAGCACAGGACATGCATCGGTGCTCTTTCCAGGAATTTCCAAAGGATTTATCTGTGGAGCTCTGATTTCTGTCTGTTGGGGAGGAAGGGAGCCTTGGCTCCTAATGTGACTCATGTAGTGGCTTTACTGACATCCATTTCTTGGTTTCTCTTTTCTTCAAGCGTTATCAGTGAATTTTAGGGAGGGAATAGCATTGCGGTAGTGAGTAATAAACAAGTTTTCCTGGGAAGAGTTTTAAAGGAATCTCAGTACATATTTGTGAGGAAGAGGATAGTAATTGTGAGGCTGGATTAATCTGCTTAAATTGAGGGAAGGGGAAAGATCATGCAGATGTATCTACACTTTCTGTTTCCTGGTAAAGTAGGTTTTATTCTGCAGCCAGCTAATTTTATAAGCTCCATCATGAGAGATGAAATAGAGAGATACAGTAAGCAGTGCTAGAGCTGAGAAGAGCATGGATATATGCAATCTTGCAAATAAAATGTCTTTTAATTCCTTTTACATTATAGAAGGCAGGGAGAAAATGGATTCTTATTTTGAACTTGTCACCCACATATTGTTTGACCTTTCATCTTTTCACTTCCTGGATCCTTATCTTGATCTGTAATTGCCCATTTTAAATATACTAATATCATGGCTTCCCTTTCCACATTTTTGATCTCCTTGAAATCAGTGGGATTTTTGCTATCAAACTGTAATGGGACAGATCTGAGTGTTTGGCGAGTGCCACATGCAGTGGATTCCCAAATTCAGCTCCGATATCCAGAACACTTGCCACAGGTAATGAGAGATTCTCCCCCTCTGTTTTTTCCTCCTATGATTGCAGTTACTTCAAGAATAATTAGGTAAGCTTTGCGAGGTGTAAATGATCTGCAAAATGCTAAAACAGGTAGATCAAGTGCACCGAGACATCCTCAGAAGTGGACAGTTTTGGAAGTCTTTTGAAGAGGGCGCAGATTGCTGCAGGGAAGCTGAGTGCAGAGGATTTGAGTTACTTACGCTACAGTATTTCTGTGGCCTTGACCCTACGCAGTTGTCATAGGAGTTTCTCCTGTTGAATGGTCAAGATAAAGTTCCTAAAGTCTTTCCAACTCTTTCAGCTGTTCAGGCTTTAATTACCTGAACCTGGACTGAACCCATTAAATCAGACTCATTTTTTTCTGACCCATGGTCATATAACCTACCTCCTAATAAGATCAGGGAGGGAGTTGGGAGTTGTCACTTTTAAAGCTGGAAATGCTACAGGCACGAAGCTCTTCTAGCCAGCAAATACCGATGCTGTTCTTGAAAGATTTGTTGCAAATAGAGGATGGAATTTAAGTATGCTGCAATTATCTTTTTCAGATTTATTTGACATTTTTCAGCAAAGATGATCTCTATTTTTTTTCTTATATGAAATGAATTGCCACGAATCTCATGCTCTTTTGAATTAAATAGAGGCATTTGTTATGTTATGCAAGAATATATTGTTTTATATATTATATTTAGTATTTTTACAATATGTTAAATCACAAAAAAATCTCTGTATTTATTCTTTTTCCTCCAAATCTTTGTTCATGAATTTAAGTATTACTAATTCTGTTCTGGCAATATTTTTCCTTAGTTTTAAAATGGAGGAAATATTTATATTTTACTTCTGCAGTATATTGTTCCTCAGGGAGGTGATAAGGTTGCCATAGAATGAAACAAATTCAGATAAATCTGGCTAAAATACTTTCCCAAAGAACTGCTATGGTTTTCAAAACAAAGAACATTAAATCAGCACAGTCTATTCATCTCTTCTAAGTATGTTCTCCAGATATCATTGTATAGAATTTCAATAGATTTTTCTTAGTCTCCAAATGTTGTTATTATCTCTAGCTACTTTCTGAAAAAGGTTACCAGGCATTTATTTCACTGATAGACCAAATAGTTGCAATTCTTTATGCAGAAAAGGGCATTTTCTCTCTTGAAGGTGTTGTTTTCCAGATGCTAAAATAGGCAGCATCATAAAGCAGCATAAAACAGACTTGTTGTGATTTTTAGATTACTTCTTTCCTGGAAAGAAAAGTCAGATTTTTAATTCAAAGGAAAATAATTGTATCTATCAGTATGCTTAACAACTTCCTTATGAAGGATTCCATTTTCAAATTAATTATTAAATTCTTCCTTTGATAAGATGGAAGAGTGAATTCAGGAATTGCTGGCTCCTACAACCGTGGCAGCTGGACTCAACTGAAATCAGTTTTCTAAGCTTGCTTATTTGTCTCTTGATTCCATATAGGATGGCATGTGTTTGCAGGCTTCTCCTTGGATGTTTTGGGGGAAGGACAATATTGTCTAAATTCTGCAGTTGGAGCATGATTTCTAATCAATAGAGCTGTATATGTATTTTATATATATGAACTTTCAGTGCACTTAATATGTCTTAATTGCATTTTTTTAAATGTCAAAAGTTAAGTCTAATGAAAATAATAATTCAATACATCTTTATTGTAAATGTGTTGCATAGAGAAAAACCCCAGAGTAATCCCTTTTGGAAGGGGCCTCAGGAAGTCATGCAGAGCAGCCTCCTGCTCAGACCGAAGCGGGTCGGGAGCAACAGCAGCACTAGCTGCTCCTGTTTAGCCTGCTGAGAACAGCAAAATCCACCAGCTCAGGCTGAGGAGCTGCATGGTGCAGAAATGGGCTTCATGAGTGAGATGTCTGAAATTACTTCTTGTGTGTCTGTTAGCATCTGTAATTAGTTTTAGCTTGGATCAATAGCAGAAAACAAAATTCTCTTCATAGAATCACAGAATGGTTAAGGTTGGAAGGGAGCTCTAGAGGTCATCTAGTCCAACCGCCCTGCACACGCAGGGTCACCTAGAGCACGTGGCACAGGACTACACCCAAACAATTAAAGGTTTTTTTTACAGTTCAGTAATTTAAAAATGCAAAAAAAAAAAAAAATCCTAGTGAAAAAGTGATGTGATTGGACCTGTTCTGTGCTAATATAGTTATGCCAAGACAGCTATATCGATAACAGTCCTTATTTCCAGCACAGCATGTGTTGACAAAGGAAAGCTCCTATCAGTTCATGAGTAAAACTCATCCGTGTTTCTTTAAAAATGTGACACTAGAAATAACTAAAAACAACTCGCAGAAACTTTAGAGATGTCTAAATTAGCCCGGTGTCTCCCATGCTTGGGCACACTGCAAATGTGGGTCCGGCCTCCATCAAAGATGTGCAATTTCATCCCCTCCTCACCGACAAGGGCATAGGACAAAAAGCTGAGACCAGAAGCATTTCTGCTAGCAAAGAAAACTTATTTTGTCCCTGAATGAGTGGCGGAAAAACCTATCAATAAAAAAAGGGATTTTTAGACCCTATTAAAAAAAGATAAAAGGTGTGAGTTAATATATTTTCTAATCTAGTGGAATCTTTATGGAAAATGTGGGTTGTTCTCCTGCCATTGTGGATCCTTTTAATGACTTGTTGTGTGGCCTCAGTCAGGTCGTTCATGTCTTCATGCTTCCCCAGATGGATGTGCCCATCTCTTTACATGTTTGTTCAGGGCTTTAGAAAACCAGAGCCTGTGGAGCAATAGGTGCTACTGTCCTGCCACAAACAATTTCTTACCTACATAATTTAAAATGTCTCTGAAGAGTTTTCTTACATGTTACATAAAAACCTTGTGTAAGAGACTAAAAGCAGGGAAATGTCGTAAAACCTGAGTTGAACTGAATATGGCCAATAATTAAATTTAAAACCTATGGAAGGAATTATTGTTATTTATGCATATCAACATTAAGTTAGTAAAATCAAGCACTTCCTACTCAAATGGTTAGTGACATGTGGTGGTGGTATGTATGCGTTTTTCATATGCAGTGTGATATAGTTCTTAGTGCTTGTGCTTAAGCACCATTTTCCAGTCTTCTGTGTATAAGCTTTTAAGTGTAAAGCATGACTAGTTCAAACTCAAGGTGCTTGTTTGTTTTCTTCTCTCTTTCTCTCTTATAGTTCATATCTCAAGAAGTGATTGTCTAAGAAGTAGTGGGACAAAAAATAAGTGGGGGGGGAAAAATTCCACCCTTTGGATATGTCAGTAGTAGTTACACAGGGAGAAAACTGGTAGAGAAATCAGAACAGCTCTTTTGCTTCTTGCTCACCAAGAAAGCAAATATTACTACAGCGGGTCTGGTTCTCTGGTGTTTTTCTGCTGCACGTCAAAGCGCTTCATTATTCCTGATAACCGAGGAATTCTCAATGCCAAATTCTGTCTCTTTCAGAGTCAGCTGAGTAGTATTTCTTCAGATTATCCCCATCCCAGGTTACAGTTGTATTGGATTAAGATGTGCTGGAGCTGCTAAACAGGAATGAGGCACTAACGAAGATGTTCAAGTAGACAAAAGGTGCAAAGTGACATGAAATACAAATACCAGGAGCATTCCTTCCTATGGAAATCCGTGTGGTTTTATTTCCTCCTCACTATTATTGCTTCATATGCAATGCATCTGTGAGTTGATGCTATGGGGATTTAGCACTGTACAAATCAAAATGAAATACAGGGAAGGAAAATCAGGTGATATCCCTTTGTCTGCAGCTTGAGAAATATGCTTGCCAAACATATTCTTTTCAGTAGCATTATGCTTTGGTATGGATTCCTGTTCATTTTCTTCTGCTCCTCTCTCCTCCAAAATTAAATTGAATGAAAATGGGATGCAGATTTTGTTTCTTCTCCACATATACATGAGAGTATTCTGACTGAATTATCTGCACTCCATATTTTTCTACTGCTCTGTATTTTACAGATGGCTTTGAATTTTATTGTTTTTGTCACCTTTTCTATATAAGAAAATCCTGTAAGTTAAGAAAAACATGTTCTTGGCATTTGATATTTAGGAATAAGAAATTGAACTAGGCTTATACAGGAAAAGAATGCGTAATGAAGACTGTAAAATAAGTTTAAGAGTTTTAAAATGATATATTAAAAGAATTTTTCAGCCCTTAAAACTTGATTGACTTTGGATGGAAGGAGAGTGACATATTGGCACAGAGCTGAACTGAAGAAATCCCGGAAATGGCACTTTAGCTATGTACAAAAAATTGTGCTCC